>NW_027507784.1:326202726-326767726 GCF_037356315.1 Lithobates pipiens
AGAGAGGGGGGTGACAGAGAGGGGGGTGACAGAGAGAGGGGTATAGAGGGGGAGAGAGAAGGGGGGAGAGGGGGTGACAGAGAGAGGGGGGTGAGAGAGGGGAGGGGGGAGAGAGGGGTGACAGAGGGGGAGAGAGGGGGTGAAAGAAGGAGGGGGAGAGGGGGGGTGATACAGAGGGGGGTGACAGAGGGGGTGACAGAGAGAGGGGGGTGACAGAGGGGGGAGAGAGAGGGGTGAGAGAGGGGGAGGGGGGAGAGGGGGGACAGAGAGAGGGGAGAGAGGGGAGTGACAGAGAAAGAGAAGGGGGTGACAGAGAGAGAGAAGGGGGTGACAGAGAGAGAGGGGAGAGAGGGGGTGACAGAGAGAGGGGGAGAGATAGAGGGGGGAGAGAGGGGATAACAGAGAGAGGGGGAGATAGGGTGACAGAGAGGGGGAGAGAGAAGGGGGAGCGGGGATGACAGAGAGGGGGAGAGAGAAGAGGGAGAGAGGCGAGAGGGGAAGAGAGAAGAGGGTAGAGAGGGGGTGACAGAGAGAGGGGGAGAGAGAGAGGGGGGAGAGATAGGGGGTGACAGAGAGAGGGGAGAGAGGAGGGGGGAGAGATAGGGGGTGACAGAGAGAGGGGAGAGAGGAGGGGGTGACAGAGAGAGAGGGGGCGACAGAGAGGGGGAGAGAGGGGGAGAGGGGGTGACAGAGAGAGGGGAGAGAGAGAGGGGGTGACAGAGAGGGGGGAGAGAGAAGGGGCGAGAGAGGGGGTGACAGAGAGAGGGGGTAAATAGAGAAGGGGGTGACAGAGAGAGAGAGAGGGGGGGAAAGAGAGGGGGAAAGAGAGGGGATGACAGAGAGAGGGGGAGAGAGAGGGGGGAGAGAGGGGGAGATGGGGTGACAGAGAAGGGGGAGAGAGGGGGTGACAAAGAGGGGGAGAGGAGGGGGGAGAGGGGGAGAGAGAACGGGGGAGAGAGGTGGTGACAGAGAGAGGGGGAGAGAGAGAAGGGGGTGACAGAGAGAGGGGGGAAGAGAGAGAGAAAGAGAGAGAGGGGATGACAGAGAGAGAGGGGATGACAGAGAGAGAGGGGATGACAGAGAGAGAGGGGTGAGATAGGGGGAGAAAGAGAGAGACAGAGGGGGAGAGGGGGGAGGGAGAGGGGGGGTGTGACAGAGGGGGTGACAGAGAGGGGGGAGGGGGTGACAGAGGGGGGTGGAGAGAGAGAGGGGGGTGATAGAGAGAGAGAGAGGGGGTGACAGAGAGGGGGGTGACAGAGAGAGGGTATAGAGGGGGAGAGAGAAGGGGGGAGAGGGGGTGACAGAGAGAGGGGGGGTGAGAGAGGGGAGGGGGGAGAGAGGGGTGACAGAGGGGGAGAGAGGGGGTGAAAGAAGGAGGGGGAGAGAGGGGGTGATACAGAGGGGGGTGACAGAGGGGGTGAGAGAGGGGGAGGGGGAGAGGGGGGACAGAGAGAGGGGAGAGAGGGGAGAGAGGGGGTGACAGAGAGAGAGAAGGGGGTGACAGAGAGAGAGGGGAGAGAGGGGGTGACAGAGAGAGGGGGGAGAGATAGAGGGGGGAGAGAGGGGATAACAGAGAGAGGGGGATATGGGGTGACAGAGAGGGGGAGAGAGAAGGGGGAGCGGGGGTGACAGAGAGGGGGAGAGAGAAGAGGGAGAGAGGCGAGAGGGGAAGAGAGAAGAGGGTAGAGAGGGGGTGACAGAGAGAGGGGGAGAGAGAGAGGGGGGAGAGATAGGGGGTGACAGAGAGAGGGGAGAGAGGAGGGGGGAGAGATAGGGGGTGACAGAGAGAGGGGAGAGAGGAGGGGGTGACAGAGAGAGAGGGGGAGAGAGGGGGAGAGAGGGGGGAGAGGGGGTGACAGAGAGAGGGGAGAGAGAGAGGGGGTGACAGAGAGGGGGGAGAGAGAAGGGGCGAGAGAGGGGGTGACAGAGAGAGGGGGTAAATAGAGAAGGGGGTGACAGAGAGAGAGAGAGGGGGAAAGAGAGGGGGAAAGAGAGGGGATGACAGAGAGAGGGGGGAGAGAGGGGGAGATGGGGTGACAGAGAAGGGGGAGAGAGGGGGGTGACAAAGAGGGGGAGAGGAGGGGGGAGAGAGAACGGGGGAGAGAGGTGGTGACAGAGAGAGGGGGAGAGAGAGAAGGGGGTGACAGAGAGAGGGGGGAAGAGAGAGAGAAAGAGAGAGAGGGGATGACAGAGAGAAGGGGATGACAGAGAGAGAGGGGATGACAGAGAGAGAGGGGATGACAGAGAGAGAGGGGTGAGATAGGGGGAGAAAGAGAGAGACAGAGGGGGAGAGGGGGGAGGGAGAGGGGGGGGTGTGACAGAGGGGGTGACAGAGAGGGGGGAGGGGGGTGACAGAGGGGGGTGACAGAGAGAGAGGGGGGTGACAGAGAGGGGGGTGACAGAGAGAGGGGTATAGAGGGGGAGAGGGGGTGACAGAGAGAGGGGGGGTGAGAGAGGGGAGGGGGGAGAGAGGGGTGACAGAGGGGGAGAGAGGGGGTGAAAGAAGGAGGGGGAGAGAGGGGGTGATACAGAGGGGGGTGACAGAGGGGGTGACAGAGAGAGGGGGGTGACAGAGGGGGAGAGAGAGGGGGGAGAGAGGGGGAGGGGGGAGAGGGGGGACAGAGAGAGGGGAGAGAGGGGGTGACAGAGAGAGAGAAGGGGGTGACAGAGAGAGAAAAGGGGGTGACAGAGAGAGAGGGGAGAGAGGGGGTGACAGAGAGAGGGGGGAGAGATAGAGGGGGAGAGAGGGGATAACAGAGAGAGGGGGAGATGGGGTGACAGAGAGGGGGAGAGAGAAGGGGGAGCGGGGGTGACAGAGAGGGGGAGAGAGAAGAGGGAGAGAGGCGAGAGGGGAAGAGAGAAGAGGGTAGAGAGGGGGTGACAGAGAGAGGGGGAGAGAGAGAGGGGGGAGAGATAGGGGGTGACAGAGAGAGGGAGAGAGGAGGGGAGAGATAGGGGGTGACAGAGAGAGGGAGAGAGGAGGGGTGACAGAGAGAGAGGGGGCGACAGAGAGGGGGAGAGAGGGGGGGAGAGGGGGTGACAGAGAGAGGGGAGAGAGAGAGGGGGTGACAGAGAGGGGGGAGAGAGAAGGGGCGAGAGAGGGGGTGACAGAGAGAGGGGGTAAATAGAGAAGGGGGTGACAGAGAGAGAGAAGGGGATGACAGGTGAGAGGGGGAAAGAGAGAGAGGGGGGAGAGAGGGGATGACAGAGAGAGGGGGAGAGAGAGGGGGAGATGGGGTGACAGGGGGAGAGAGGGGGAGATGGGATGACAAAGAGGGGGAGAGAGGAGGGGGGAGAGGGGGTGACAGAGAATGGGGGGAGAGAGAACGGGGGAGAGAGGGGGTGACAAAGAGAGGGGAGAGAGGGGGAGAGAGAGAGAAGGGGGTGAAAGAGAGAGAGAGAGGGGATGACAGAGAGGGGGGGTGAGAGAGGGGGGAGAGGGGGGTGACAGAGAGGAGGGGAGAAGAGAGAGACAGAGGGGGGAGGGGGGGTGACAGAGGGGGGAGAGAGGGTGACAGAGAGAGTGGGGGAGAGAGAGGTGAGAGGGGGTGACAGAGAGAGAGAGAAAGGGACAGAGTCACTTATGACTAAGCAAATTCCAATTTGTGAAACGCCTTTATCTCTGCCAGGTCTGCATTGATGTCATGATGTCTAAGATGTTGTCTGATGATTTTTATCTTCAATAAAGACTTCACTCTTGCTTCAAACCTGTGAGTGCGGTCAAACCTTTTCCTGTTCCAATGCTACACATCTATGCTGGCATACACTGAACCCATCTCATCACATGTGGTCTGGCTTAACATTCAAACTTGTGAGCTGTTTGGAAAACCTCCTGCAAACTGAACCCAAGCCTATTTGTCTCATCCCTACTTAGACCCAATCATCTGTGTGAGTAAATGTGAAATCCTGGAAGTCCCCAAACCCCGGGTCATGTATATAAAAGCAGCTACCAATCAGAACTTAGCACTTTGTTACTCCTTTACGCTGCTCTCTGGCCAGTTGGCGGTCATACATTGCTGGGGAGTGACACAGCTCCAACTTCCCAATTAAAAATAAGCACACCACACATTAATTACCTTATTAAATGTATTTAAAAAGTTAATAATACACGTATACAGATCATAAAGTCATAAACAGATGTTATTAGAAGCTCTACAAAAGGTTTAACATTCATTCTTAGCCCAAATGTGTTGGTTTGGAGAAGGGCTAGAAGTTTAACAGATGTTACTCTTTCTATGGTCACATTGAGGAGATTTCACCTCACTTCCTGTCTCAGTGACAACGTGTTACCAGGAAGAGAAATGAGGGGAGGCTAATTCCTGTTAGGTGTCAACATTGTTGCCAAGACAGGAAATAAAAGGGAGTGCCCCAACGGCAACAAAGACCGCAATAAAAACTAAATTTCTATTAGAGCGTCCAATCAAATGACTGTCCATCTAAGAACACCCAACCACATAAAGCCAAATACCATTGTAATAGAAAGATGCTAGAAGGTCTCAGAAGATTCTTCTTATTATTTTTTTGGATAAGGACTACCTGATAACATAGATGAACCTAAAGCGGGATACACACTAT
Source organism: Lithobates pipiens (assembly GCF_037356315.1). Classification (NCBI taxonomy): domain Eukaryota; kingdom Metazoa; phylum Chordata; class Amphibia; order Anura; family Ranidae; genus Lithobates; species Lithobates pipiens. The sequence continues at coordinate 326,207,302 of NW_027507784.1, forward strand.
ACAAATTTCTTTAGATTTTTTTCCTTTAGATTTACCAAAACCATATAATATGAGGGTCAAACCTAAACACTTTCAATTTATATGCGGTCTGGCAGGCCCTTGCACTACATAGTTGAATGTAAATCTAAAGGAAATTGAACAACAAAAGTTGTATAGTGTGTTTCCAGCTTTATATGAACAATACCATCCACATTGGGATAAAGAAACATCAGTGTCAACTTGGGCACTAAAAGTTAAACTTGGGCAGTCAAAGTCTCAGAAATATAAAGTACACAATGGAAAAGAGAATTTCCCCCAATAAACCCATTTTAGACATCACTATAAATGTGTTTGTTCCCGATACTGAGCAGGAAAAGCCTTTTGTAACTTTCTAATGTCAGACATGTAGAAGAAGCAACCATCTCTGGTGGGGTGAGTGGTCAATCCAACATTAGGGAGCCCAGCAGAGAGATCACAAATTGTTCCTATAGCAGCCTTTCTCAACCTTTTCAACATGGAGGAACCCTTGAAATAGTTCTCCAGTCTTGGGGAACCCCTACTAAAAATTTGAAATCTACAACTCATGATACATTAGTGTGATGGTCAGTGGGAAGAATGGTCCTTACACTTGTGGTTATTGGGAAGAATTACTTCCTTACAGATAGTTAAAAAGATCAATGGTGTCAGTGGGAACTTATCTGAGGGGCAGAAATGTCCCAATGCTGAAGGAACCCCTAGCAATCTCTGGAGGAACCCTAGTTGAGAATCACTATCCTATAGGATTCTGGTGGAATTGTTTATGATACACAGACCTTGGAGAAAACTAAATGTCATTCAGTTATGGTTAGTATCTACTTTTTATCTGTATCTGTGTTTACTTTATAATTTTGATGGAGGTTTTTGGAAATACATAGAAAGCGGCATGGAGGGGCTCCTTGAAGTTGGTGATGAAGGTGTGGAGGAGTCTTATGGGGTTACACAGCTGGTAGAAGGATATACGTTCTTCATTGCAATCCAGATAGATCCCAACTGTCTTTATAGAAGAGCTGGACTGTATATTTATTGCAGAGTTGTTGTGCCTGGCTTGAAGACCAGTTCTTTGAGTCAGACCCCAAGAGTTGTCATTATAACCTATGTAAGACTCAACACGTTTTGTCTTCCTCTCGATGCTGTGACCGGCCACCCCTATCAGCCATTCCTTTGCTGCACTCACATCCACCTCCCAGTAATGTCTCCCAAATGAGAAGCCGCGTGTGCTTAATACCTGTCGGGATGTAAACCTCTCTTCATCATCCGATCTGCTCTCTGGTTCACTGCTGCAAGAAACTGATTTGAGATCTTTCGATATAATAATGTCATTACTGGCAGTTTTTAAATCCAGTAGTATGTCCGATTTCTGCATTTCTGAAAAGTTTCTCTGTATTTTTGTTTCCATCATACTGTCAGTAAAGTCGAGGAGTCCTTTGTGTAGTATCTTTGAGAACAATACTTCATCCAGGCGTCCAGCATTCCTCAGATCACAGATTATGTCACCATGAATGATGTCATCACTGATAAGTTCCTTCTTTAGAAGAGGGAATGGATCGATGCTCTTATGCAAGTCCAAAATTTCATTCATCTTCTTGGACAATTTATCCTTTTGCATCTCCAGATGCTGGATTAGTTTAGAGACCGACTGAGAGATCTGCTCCTCCTGTCTGGAGAGCTCAGTCAGGACCCTATTCTCTACATCATCCAACTGTTTCCTGATGTCTATAAACAGTTCTCCAATGCTCTTAATGAGATCAGTTGCTTTTCCCTTCTCTCGTGTCCTGTAATTTTCCAGATATTGGATTCTGTTATCAGTCTCCCGTTTCTCAAACTTCAGTTTCTCAGTAACATCTCTCAATTTCTTCTTGGAGGCCTCATTCAGAAGCTCCACCTGGTGCCCTTTGTGATCTCCAGCCACCCAACACAACATGCAGAAAAGGGCACTATGCGTTGCGCAGTAATATTTTAGGATTTCTTGATGTGTGGAGCATTTTCTGTCCTCAAATGAAGTGGTAGGTTCAATTAAAACGTGGTGCACTGCCTTGCTGTGGTTGCTCAAGTGCTTTTCACTAGTGATGGACGAACGTTTCGCCCGGCGGTCGTTTCGCGGCGAATTTCCGACATTCGCGGTCCGCACGTTCGAACGCCTTTTTCCGTCGTTCGCCGCGGCGGACTTACGTGTTTAATGTATACAAGAACTTTAACCTTTGGTGACACGTTTATCATGTGATACAGGACAGCCAATTGAGACATGACAGCACATGGACACTTGTACATTCCCCCTAACCTATAAATACACCCGATCCGGTGGCCATTTTACATTCTTTCTTCTGTTACGATAGGGACAGGTTCCTGTGTGGAGTAGGGAGAGATAAACCACTAGCTATTTGGTACACAAAAGTTCTTTTCAGGACTGGTATAGGTGTTAGGTGTTGATAGGTTTGCTGTGCTGCTGATTCTTGCAGCAGCCTGAGTGTCTTTTGTTAGTTTAGAGAAAGGGAAAGGACGGTGTATGCTACAGGGACAGCCAGATTAGTCTTTCATCATCATCATCATCATCATCATCATTAGCTGTTACTATCAAGGTCCACAAAAGAGCTGTTCCAGTAACCACTAATCGTTCTCTTTTTTTGCCAATTTGTATAGGGACAGGAAGGAAGCAGTGTTGTCAGGCAGTGAGGGTAATTTTAAAGACTTGCTGTTATTATTAGTTCCACAAAGGTTCTTTTCAGGACTGGTATCAGTGGTACAGTAATAGGCTTGTACATGTATAATATTCTTTCTTCCAAATATAGAAAGGATATTATACTTGACTGCTGCCCTTCTGCTGCAGTCTGCTAAACATTCACAACTCACTTGTTCCACAAAAGTTCTTATAAGGACTGGTAACTTGGTATAGGGTGCTACGGTACATAGGCTTGAGTGCGGTACAGTCTGCTGTTCTGTAAGGACCGCTATCGGTCCACAATAGATAGGGTTGACGTGCACCACTGCTGACCGCTGCCCTATACTGCAGCAGTCCTTCAGCGGTATAGGGACTGACGTACAGTCTGCTAATCACTAACACACAACCTGCTTGTTCCACAAAAGTTCTTATAAGGACTGGTAACTTGGTATAGGGTGCTACGGTACATAGGCTTGAGTGCGGTACAGTCTGCTGTTCTGTAAGGACCGCTATCGGTCCACAATAGATAGGGTTGACGTGCACCACTGCTGACCGCTGCCCTATACTGCAGCAGTCCTTCAGCGGTATAGGGACTGACGTACAGTCTGCTAAACACTAATACACAACCTGCTTGGTCCACAAAAGTTCTTATAAGGACTGGTAACTTGGTATAGGGTGCTACGGTACATAGGCTTGAGTGCGGTACAGTCTGCTGTTCTGTAAGGACCGCTATCGGTCCACAATAGATAGGGTTGACGTGCACCACTGCTGACCGCTGCCCTATACTGCAGCAGTCCTTCATCGGTATAGGGACTAAGAGTTTTGTCACAGGGTCATTTAAAAAATGACAGGCAGAGGAAGAGGCAGGCCCTTCCGCAGGGGTGGTAGGGGTAGGGCAGGAGCAACAGGCTTGAGCCAAAGTGGGAAGTTGCAGAAGGTGCGTTCAATTACTTTAAAGGATGCACCAGACTTGGTTGAGTGGCTCGCTCAGCCTTACTCTTCTGCACCCTCCTCATCCTCTCGATCTGCACCCTCTTCTTCACTCTCTGCTATGTGCACCCCCAAAGACACTACCACCAACAACACGACCACCACCACCACCACCACATACCTTCCGCTTGAGTCACTGGAATTATTTTCCGATCCATATCAAGAGGACATTTCTGATGCGCAGCCACTCTTGGTATTGGATCAGGAAGAGGAGGTAGCAACAAGCGCTACTCAGCAGTCTGACGCCAGTACCCAGATCAGCCCAAGGAGGAGGTTGGTCCCCGGTGTTGCTGCCTACTCCGAGATCTCTACTTATAGCGGTGGGGAAGGTGACGTTGATGATGACGTGTCTAGTGATGTCACGTGGGTGCCCACAAGAGAGGAAGAGGAGGGGAGTTCAGAGGGAGATATGGACCAGCAGATAGGGAGGAGAAGCAGCAATGACTTACATTGCACAGCAGGGACAAAGCAGACTGCAAATGTATCAGGAGCGAGTCATCGACCATGTACGGTCACATCTGGCGCTCCCAGGACACCGGCACATGGCTCCGCAGTGTGGGCTTTTTTTAACGTGTCCGCTGCTGACAATAGCGTTGCCATCTGCAATCTTTGCAGTCAACGCGTTAGTCGCGGTAAGCCCAATACTCACCTAGGGACGACCGCCTTAAGAAGGCACATGAGCAGCCATCACCGAGCCCAGTGGGAGCAACGGAACACACAAAGCCACACTGCAGGCTCTCACCGTCCAGCCTCGTCTTCTACTTCTCCTTCTCCTCTCTCCTCACAATTGTCCTCCACTCCACCTTCCATCACGCCAAGCTCACATTTTTCTGCAAAAAGGCAGGCTTCCGTGGGCCTAATGTTTGAGCGTAAAAAAATGATGACGCCGGATAACCCTCTTGCCCAACGGTTGGCGGCTGGCTTGTCAGAACTCATAGCCCGCCAACTACTGCCATATAAACTGGTGGACTCGGAGGCCTTTCGCAAATTTGTGGCCATTGGAACACCACAATGGAAGGTCCCAGGAAGGAAGTATTTCTCAGAGAAGGGCATCCCAGAGCTATATGGCCATGTTCAGCGGCAAGTGAATGTATCTCTGGCACACAGTGTCGGTGCCAAGATACATCTGACCACAGACACGTGGTCTAGCAAACACGGGCAGGGAAGGTATATCAGTTTTACTGCCCACTGGGTGAACCTTCTGACGGCCGTCAAGCATGTAACCCGTGGCACCCGTGTAGATTTGGTTTTACCGCCACGGATTGCATGCAGGCCTGACTCTTCTTCTCCTCCTCCTACTCCATCCTCCTCCCTCTCCTCCTCAGCTGCCTCCTCCTTTTCCGCTGCTAGCGTCTCTTCCACTGCACCGCCCAAGCTCCCCAGAACCTATTCCACATGCCAGGTGAGACGTTGCCATGCCGTGCTGCGTCTGTTGTGCCTGGAAGCAAAGAGCCACACTGGCCCGGCACTCCTTTCAGCTTTGCGTTCACAGGCAGATGAGTGGCTAACACCGCTCAATTTGACAGTTGGTAAAGTGGTGTGTGACAACGGTGCCAATCTGCTTAGCGCATTGAAACAGGGCAAAATCACGCACGTGCCGTGCATGGCACACGTCTTAAACTTGGTCGTGCAGCGATTCCTTGTCAAATACCCTGGGGTCCAGGACATCTTGCGGCAGGCAAGGAAAATCTCGGCCCATTTCAGAAGATCTTACACGGCCATGGCTCGCCTTGCTGACATTCAGCGGCGACACCATCTGCCGGTCAGACGTCTTATTTGCGATTGCCCGACGCGATGGAACTCAACCTTCTATATGCTTGATAGGCTGCTCCAGCAGAAACGTGCAGTTAACGTCTACCTGTATGAACTCTGCGAAAGAAACGGTTCTGGGGAGCTGGGTTTTTTTTCACCGCGCCAGTGGCTGCTCATGCGCGACACATGCAGACTTCTGCGGCCATTTGAGGAGATCACCAAACTGGTCAGTCGCAGCCATGGCGCCATCAGTGACATGGTACCTTATGCCTTCTTTCTGGAGCGTGCATTGCGTCGTGTCATTGATCAGGCTGTGGAGGAGCAGGAGCGGGAAGATGAGGAAGTCGCAATGCTGGATGAATTCCCAGGGGGGGCTACTCTATCTGAGACAAGTCAACAACAGGAGTCTGATGAGGAGTCAGAGGAGGATGGTGCCGGGGCGGATGAGCAGGAGCAAGAAGAGCATGCTTTAAACCTTTCTGGGATCCCTGTTGTGCGAGGATGGGGAGAGGAGAATGAAGAGGACGACATTATCCTGGATGATGAGCAGGAGCCAGGCCACCACACCGCTTCCACTTTAGTGCAAATGGGGGCCTTCATGCTCCAGTGTTTTAATAGGGACCCCCGTATAAAAAGCATGAGGGTCAAGGACCAGTACTGGGTGGCAACGTACTTAGACCCCCGGTACAAACACAAAATGGCGGAAATGTTACCGCCGTCGCAGAGGGCTGTCAGAATGCAGCACTTCCAGGCCTTGCTTCGAGAAATGCTGCATTCTGCTTTTGCGTGCGCTGGCAGAGGAGCAATTCCCACTCCCAGAGAAGGATTTGCGGGTACCAATCCAACAGCGCCTGCAAGAAGAGGCCGGTTTGAAGATGTGTTGGTGACTTCGGATATGAGGTCATTCTTTCAGCCGACCCATCGACAGGTGTCATCCGGATCCAGCATCAGGGAACGCCTAGACCGTCAGGTGTCCGACTACATTGGGTTAACGGCCGATGTGGACGCTCTGAGGAGTGATGAACCCCTAGACTACTGGGTGGGCAGGCTTGACCTCTGGCCAGAGCTTGCCCAATTTGCAATCGAACTGTTGGCTTGCCCCTCATCCAGTGTCCTGTCCGAAAGGACGTTCAGCGCAGCAGGGGGGATTGTGACCGATAAGCGTACTCGCCTAGCTCACCACAGTGTTAACTACCTCACATTTCTAAAAATGAATGAGGCATGGATCTCGGAGGAATTCAACACATGTGACCAGTAGACCATGTATATGTCTATAAACTATTTTTTTAATCAAGCACACAGACCTTCTTAATTCATTTGGCTCACTTCCTTGACCCAAAAAAGCACACCGTACTATATGCCCCTACCCTCCTCTTTGAAGAGGTTGAGCGGTGTCATATTTCTACTGGGGCTGCTTATGATATCCCTGTGCTGTGCTGACTTCCTCCTGGGGGTTCTTATTATGAAGGGATCACACTATCCCTGTGCTGTGCTGACTTCCTCCTGGGGGTTCTTATTATGAGGGGATCACACCATCCCTGTGCTGTGCTGACTTCCTCCTGGGGCTGCTTACGGTGCTGCTGTCAGTGCTGTATGTCACGGTGCTGCTGTCAGCGCTGTATGTCACGGTGCTGCTGTCAGCGCTGTATGTCACGGTGCTGCTGTCAGCGCTGTATGTCACGGTGCTGCTGTCAGCGCTGTATGTCACGGTGCTGCTGTCAGCGCTGTATGTCACGGTGCTGCTGTCAGCGCTGTATGTCACGGTGCTGCTGTCAGCGCTGTATGTCACGGTGCTGCTGTCAGCGCTGTATGTCACGGTGCTGCTGTCAGCGCTGTATGTCACGGTGCTGCTGTCAGCGCTGTATGTCACGGTGCTGCTGTCAGTGCTCTGTATTACGGTGCTGCTGTCAGATGCCTCTATCACGGTGCATGTGTCATTCCGGTATGTCACGCTGCTGGTGATCATCTCCTGCACCCTCTTCTTTGCCTACCCTGGTCCCTGACCTTCCCTCTCCTCCATTGCCTTCATTAGCTCCATAGTCCTGAATTGTTAGAACAATTTCCCAAATAAAATAAAAATGCTTGTAGTTATCGATCCCAAATTCACCTCATACATGTATTATGTCATTGTCCAGATGGTGGGACTACGTTTTACCCCCTAATAATTACCACGTGGCCGCAAATTCGACATGAAGGTTTGCAAAGTTCGCCTCCCATTGAAGTCAATGGGGCCCGCGGCGAACGTTCGGTTTCGCGAACGTTTGGGTCCGTTCGCATTTCGCTTTCGCGAAACGTCCCGTCGGAAGTTCGTCCATCACTACTTTTCACAAAACGAGGCCTCACAGTGTAGACATGTTTTAGAAGCGGGTACGGGAGGATCACAGTACGTGCAAAAGACCTCTGTTTTCTCCTGGTAGGCAGATCTGAAATGGTCCATGGTGTTGCTCTCCAGCGGAGGGCGCTCTGTATACTGCTCTCTGCATTCCGGACAGGAATAACTGGTAGCCTTCCTCTCCTGTGTATCCAGCACACTCACTATACAATCCCGGCAGAAGTTGTGTCCACATCTCAACGACACGGGCTCCGTATAAAGGTTCAGGCAGATGGAACACTTCAGCTCCTCTCTCAGATCAGCAGACGCCATTGTGAACTTGTGATACAACTCAGAACATCAGTTTTATACACTGAAGGTGAAAGAGAGTTCCTGTGAATGTTTTGTTATGCAAAATGGGATCCACCCTATTCACTTAGCCCTTTCTTTGCCTAGGAGATGGAGATTCGTGCCACAACCTTTGTACTTTACAGGACCTGTTTGATATTTTCATTCCAAACGTCACCATTTCATCAACCTAATTATAGGCATAAAAAGAGTCAGCCATCTACATGAGACATTTTCTTGTATATTTTTAGATGTGTGTTTTTTTGTTTTTTTTTTGTTTTGTTTTTTATATATATCATTTTTGTTATTTAAAAAAAAAAGCAGAGATGGCTTGAGCGAAATCCCAGAGTTTAAAGATTTTAAATTTAAATACTAGATAATTACATTATGATTTTTTTTATATTTCTATGGACATTTATTTATGATTTATGGACTAGCATATGAATTGATTTTTATTAATTTTTTATAGCACATTTACATGTTAATATTGATTTCGTTTGCCACTTTATTTTAGTTTTGGATTGTCACCATTTTTTTGCACGTTTCACTTGTGCGATTATTTAATCATTATTTATTGAACAAGCGCTGCACTTTATTTTTTTCTTTTATTTTTTTTTTTTCACTAGATAATTACAGCAAACTATAAAATGTGAAAACTAAATTGGGTTGAATTATTAAATTCTTTTTATTAGCAAAGGTTGCAAACCTCTACATGTGTAAATTTCCAGATTATTGAGAGGAAGTTGGATAGCGTGATTTCTGAGTGGAATAAAGAAATTATATCTTCTAGATTGTAAGCGCTAACGAGCAGGGCCCTCTAGTCCCTCCTGTATTGATTTGTATTGTAAGTGTACTGTCTGCCCTCATGTTGTAAAGCGCTGCGCAAACTGTTGGCGCTTTATAAATCCTGTATTATAATAATAATAATAATATCATTGTGTGCTGGGTTTAACCACTTGCCCTCCGGAAGATTTATGACCGGGCCATTTTTTGCGATACACACTGCATTGTTTTAACTGACAATTGCGCGGCCATGCGACGCTGTACCTAAATAAAATTGATGTCCTTTTTTTTCCCCCACAAATAGAGCTTTCTTTTGGTGGTATTTGATCACCTCTGCGGTTTTTATTTTTTGCTCTGTCAATGAAAAGCAAACGTAAATTTAGAAAAAAAAAAACAATATTTTTTTTTACTTTCTGCTATAAAACGAATTAAATAAAAAAAAAAGTAAAAAAAATCATATTTCTTCATAAATTTAGGCCAATATATATTCTGCTACATATTGTTGGTAAAAAAAAAAATCGCAATATTGATTGGTTTGCGCAAAAGTTATAGGGTCTACAAACTATGGGATTTTTTTTATTTTTTTTTATTTTGTTTTTTATTAGTAATGGCGGCAATCGGCGACTTATAGCGGGACTGCGATAGTGAGGCAGACAAATCAGGCACTAACTGACACTTTTGATACTTTTTGGGGACCAGTGATGCTAATACAGTGATCAGTGCTAAAAAATATACAAAATTAATGGATTCAAATCTCACTGCAAAGAATCGTATGCTATTTGAACAGGAATGCAGTGTGATTCCCGTCCGAATCGACTTCTTTTCCGCACTGCTCCTGTGGGAACTCGGGTACAAATCACTATGATGGGCCTGGGTTTACACATGAGCGGTGCGGAAAACTGCATGCGATTCGGACAGGAGTCGCATGGCATTCCTGTTCAAATCGCAGACGATTCTTTGCAGTGTGATTTCAGCCCATTCACTTTGTGTGGGCTCAAGTCGCACCGCAAAAGGTATCGGTGCCCATGAAAATACTCGGTATTGGCACTGATACCAGTATTGGTATTGGTACAACCCTAATATTTAGTTTGAATATTTTCATGTTACATATATTTTCATGTTTTTCATGTTACATATGTTCTATTTGGTTGGTTATTTTATGCATATCATGCACATTACCTGACCTGGGTCGCTGTTGCTAATGGCTCAACCTGAGTCCGCTAGTAGGTAGGGTTTCACTGATACCGGTATTGGTATGGGTGCCGATACTAAGCATTGGCATGAGTTTCGATACTTGTGTAAATGCTCTAATACCTGAAACCGATACTTTCAGGCTCAGTTCTTTCATCTGTCAGATTCCTCCACTGACAGCGGAAATGTAAAAAAAAAAAAAAAAAAGCAAGCCAGCAATTATTGGGCCCCGTGTCCTTAGCAACTGATGACTCATTCAGCTGTCAGTGGGGTTCCCCTGTTGACAGCTGGAGTGTAAATGAAGTCTGGGCAATTGGAGATGTCCAAAAAGAAAGAGAAAAAAAAACAGCCAGGCCATGTTTATCAACAACATTTCTCAGCCACTGAAACAGATATAAAAAGAGAAACAATGTTTCTATCTATCTATCTATCTATCTATCTGTTTATTCATTTACAGATCAAAGGGATGAAATTCGGTCTGCAGATGAAGCCAGTTTAAAGCAACCTGTCTAATAAATAAACAAAAAAAAATATTTTTTTTTACTTAATTGTTCCACTGTTTAACCCCTTATTTACCCGAAATTTACTTTAAAGTGGTTGTATACCCTTTTTTGTAACTTTTACCTACAGGAAAGCCTATAATAAGGCTTACCTGTAGGTAAAAAAAATATCTCCTAAACCTGTACGGTTTAGGAGACATTCCCCTCGGTATGCGCCGCTGACTGCAGCGGCGCATGCGCACGAGGGGATTCTCGGCCTGAAAATCCGGCAGTGGCCGGCGGCCGGAAAGAAATCTCCCGCGCACATGCGCGGGAGTGACGATATCGCAGCTCCGGCCACTCACAGCGCCGGAGCCGCGATACCCGGAAGAAACGCTGAGGGAGCATGTCAGCTCCCTCGGCGTGGATCGTGCCAGATGTCGGGGCCTTGTTCTAAGGTAAGTATTTCATAATGAGCTAGTATGCGGTGCATACTAGCTCATTATGCCTTTTGCTTTGCAGGTGTTAAAAAAAAAAATTGCGGGTTTACTACCGCTTTAATCAGCCTCATCAACGCCTTATTCCCCTTTTCCATTTAATTATCATTTTCCTGCTGATTTTTTTTTCACTTCTATTTTATAAACTATTTAAAAGGAGTTCCAGTCTGTAAAAGAAAAAAAATATATAAAACTCAGCAGATACAAATACTGTAGGTGCTGTCTTTTATTATAAAGTCACTTAGCTGAAGAGGAATATCGTTGTTATTGCATTAGTTAGCTGCCATAACCCCAGTATCCTCTTCTTCAGCCGCCGGTCCGCTTTCAGATTAAAATGGTCTCTGCGGCAGATTCGCCACAAGATCACTTTTATCTCTGGCGGGAGAGGCCCCCCCCCCTCCCGCCGCGCTCCGGTGCCCTTCCGCCGCTTACCGGAGCCGCCAGCAGCTTTCACATGCTGGGTTTGGAGACCTGTGAGGGGAAGATGCCCCCCAACCGTCTCCATACCATTGCAGGGCAGAAGCGACATCAAAACATCACTTCAGCCTATAGCTCTTAAAGGGCCATTTCTTTTTTTTTTTTTTTCTTTTTTTAAAGGACTTTTTTTTTCCTTTTTTTTTATTGCATTTTAGTGTAAATATGAGATCTGAGGTCTTTTTGACCCCTATATCTCATATTTAAGAGGACCTGTCATGCTTTTTTCTATTACAAGGGATGTTTACATGCATTTTAATAGGAATAAAAGTGACACTTTTTTTTTTTTTTTTAAAGAACAGTGTAAAAATAAAAAATGTCAAAATAAATAATAGAATTTTTTTTTTTTAAACGCGCCCCGTCCCGACAAGCTCGCATGCAGAAGCGAACGCATACGTGAGTAGCACCCGCATAAAAAAATGATGTTCAAACCACACATGAGAGGTATCGCCGTGATCGGTAGAGCGAGAGCAATAATTCTAGCTCTAGACCTCCTCTGTATCTCAAAACATGCAACCTGCAGAATTTTTTAAATGTCGCCTATGAAGATTTTTAAGGGTAAAAGTTTGTCGCCATTCCACGAGCGGGCGCAAATTTTGAAGCGTGACATGTTGGGTATCAATTTACTCGGCCTAACATTATCTTTCACAAATTGGGCTAACTTTACTGCTGTCTTTTTTTAATTTAAAAAAAAGTAAGCTTGTAAGACCGCTGCGCAAATACGGTGTGATAGAAAGTATTGCAACGACCGCCATTTTATTCTCTAGGGTGTTAAAAAAAAATGTATAATGTTTTGGTTCTAAGTAATTTTCTAGCAAAAAAAAATAAAATTGTTTAATTTGTAATCAACAAATCTCAGAAAGAGGCTCGGTCCCTACGTGGTTAAAAAAAGCTGCTGCTTGTTTGGCTTAGACATTTTTTAACTTTTTGTTCAAACTCTGTATATATTACCATATTATTACCATATCTGTACTGCTGGTCTGTATTGTTTACATCGCATGGATTGTAAATGACCGTACCTGTCCCTTTTCTCTAGCTGGGAGGTGGTGGGGTGGGGTCATTGCCTTTGGCTGGACTCCATTCACCTCCACAAAGAATACTTCCCAGCTGGAGTCCAAACAATGCGCTGGGACCTCTCCTATGTCAGCCTGTAGTCATTTTCTGCAGAAAAATTTAACCACTTAAGGACCGGAAGGATTTTCCCCCCTTAATGACTAGGCCATTTTTTGCGATACGGCACTGCGTCGCTTTAACTGACAGTTGCGCGGAACGCGACCTTTAAATGTGTACATTTCCAGATTGAGAGGAACTTTGGTAGCAAGATTTCTGAGTGTAGAAATAACATCATTGTGTGCTGGGTTTAACCACTTGCTCTCTGAATCAGTGCCGGGACAAGGTCATCCAGCGCCCAGGGCAAAGATGCCAAACTGCGCCCCCCTTTCCGTAGGGTGCCCCCTACCCCTGCAATAAACTATTGCGCCAGGGGCAGCCATCCCTACTGCCCACTCCTTGTTCCGGCCCTGCTCTGGATGATTTATGACCAGGCCAATTTTTGCGATACACACTGCATTATTTTAACTGACAATTGCACGGTTGTGCGACGTTGCACCCAAACAAAATTGACATCCTTTTTTCCCACAAATAGAGCTTTCCTTTTGGTGGTATTTGATCACCTCTGCGGTTTTTATTTTATCAATTTTGAAATAAGAAAAAACAATATTCTCTACTTTCTGCTATAAAAATAATCCAATAAAAAAATGTAAAAAAATAAATAAATAAAAAAAATCTAATTTCTTCATAAATTTTGTGATACACACTGCATTCATTTAACTGATAATTGAGCAGCCGTGCGACAATGTTTCCAAACAAAATTCATACCCTTTTCATTCCCACAAATAGAGCTTTCTGAATCACTTCTGCTGTTTTTATTTTTTGCACTATAAACAAACAAAAAAAAATACAGACAATTTTGAAAAAAAATAACAATATTTTTTACTTTTTGCTATAATAAATATCCAAAATAAAATGTAAAACAAAACAAATTTCTTCATCAGTTTATGCCAATATGTATTCTACATATTTCTGGTTAAAAAAAAGTCACAATAAGCGTATATCAATTGGTTTGCGCAAAAATTATACAGTCTACAAAATAGGGGATATACAGTATTTATGGCATTTTTATAACTTTTTTTTTTTTTTTTTTACTAGTAATGGCGGTGATCAGCGTTTTTTTAATTTTTATTTTATTTTTTGCAGGACAGTGACATTGCGGCGGACAGTTCAGACACTTTTGACACCTTTTTTTTGGGCGACAGTGACATTTATACAGTGATCAGCGCTAAAAATAGCCACTGATTACTGTATAGATGACACCAGCAGGGAAGGGGTTAACACTAGGGGGGAAAAAAGAAAATAACTGCGCTAAGGTTAAGAATGTGAATGTGTAAATGTGTAAATATATAAAGAAATTCCTGTGAGGATATTAAGCTGCGGCTTCGCTATGTCACATGCATGCAAATAAGAAAACGAAAAATCATAAGCCGCGCTAAATGGATACCAAAGCAAATACAACCAACTATTTGTGCAATAATATAAAAATAAATATTGGAATAGATATTAGTAGATGCAACCAACTGCTAGTGCAAAATATGCAAGTAAATATTGAAATAGATATTATATAGGGTATGGCAACCCTATATGTGTAAATACATATACGTGATACAAAACATATAAGTATTGAAATTTCTGATCCCAAAAACCCACAAATGCTGATGGGCACGTAAATTAAGAATCAGTGACATACACCTATGATAAAAATAAACATATAAAGTATAAACACCCAGTGTATGAACAATGAGTCCGTATAAAGAACAAGAAGGGGTTAACGTGAGACCAAAATAAAGTCCTCTGGGTAAAAACCACACTAATCCTGGAAATCCAAATATGGGAGCAGTTATGTTCAATCCACCACCAACACACGATAAGATTTACTGCTTACCAGATATGATTGACCCCCCACTACAGAGGGTCACACGGGGCTTTATAGGGATGGACGTCACTTCCAACCGCAAGGTAAAGGGGTTCCTCGATGTCTTCCTGGCTTCGCTCTTTTAGGAACTCTTGGGAAGAAAACTCACTCCCGGACACTCAACTCAGTAGTCCAAACAGACTCAGAGCCAGGGGCATCAAAACCATAGGAAAAAAGTAAAGCTCAAAATAGTGTAAAACCCTTTTTATTTTAAGGTAAAAATATAAAAATACACTTACAAGTGTGTAAAAGAAAAAAGCGCCTTAAGTCCGTGGCGCCGGCCGGACACACACGGACAAACTCGTTCTCCTGGAACCCGTCACAAAACCGAGGTGAATGTAGCGCACCGCTCAGCCCTACGCGTTTCGCAACAAAATTGCGTCATCCAGGGGCACGAGCGGCACGCTGTATCACCTCCATAGAGACATATAAATGGAGGTGATACAGCGTGCCGCTCGTGCCCCTGGATGACGCAATTTTGTTGCGAAACGCGTAGGGCTGAGCGGTGCGCTACATTCACCTCGGTTTTGTGACGGGTTCCAGGAGAACGAGTTTGTCCGTGTGTGTCCGGCCGGCGCCACGGACTTAAGGCGCTTTTTTCTTTTACACACTTGTAAGTGTATTTTTATATTTTTACCTTAAAATAAAAAGGGTTTTACACTATTTTGAGCTTTACTTTTTTCCTATGGTTTTGATGCCCCTGGCTCTGAGTCTGTTTGGACTACTGAGTTGAGTGTCCGGGAGTGAGTTTTCTTCCCAAGAGTTCCTAAAAGAGCGAAGCCAGGAAGACATCGAGGAACCCCTTTACCTTGCGGTTGGAAGTGACGTCCATCCCTATAAAGCCCCGTGTGACCCTCTGTAGTGGGGGGTCAATCATATCTGGTAAGCAGTAAATCTTATCGTGTGTTGGTGGTGGATTGAACATAACTGCTCCCATATTTGGATTTCCAGGATTAGTGTGGTTTTTACCCAGAGGACTTTATTTTGGTCTCACGTTAACCCCTTCTTGTTCTTTATACGGACTCATTGTTCATACACTGGGTGTTTATACTTTATATGTTTATTTTTATCATAGGTGTATGTCACTGATTCTTAATTTACGTGCCCATCAGCATTTGTGGGTTTTTGGGATCAGAAATTTCAATACTTATATGTTTTGTATCACGTATATGTATTTACACATATAGGGTTGCCATACCCTATATAATATCTATTTCAATATTTACTTGCATATTTTGCACTAGCAGTTGGTTGCATCTACTAATATCTATTCCAATATTTATTTTTATATTATTGCACAAATAGTTGGTTGTATTTGCTTTGGTATCCATTTAGCGCGGCTTATGATTTTTCGTTTTCTTATTTGCAAACACTAGGGGGGAGCCAGGGGTTAAATGTGTTCTCTAAGAGGTGTTTCTAACTGTGGGGGGAGGGGACTGACTGAGAGTAGAGAGATCGCTGTTCCTAATTACTAGGAACAGACGATCACTCTGGACTCCCCTGACAGAACGGGGATGTGTTTGTTTACATTGACAGATCCCCGTTCTGGCTCTCTGTGGAGTGTTCACAGGTGGCCGGGGGGGCATAGCAGCCACAAGCCATGCACATCGGCTCCCCCCGTGTGCGCGCGCTGTAGCTGTTAAAGGGGCCGCCATACAGCTATGGAGATTCGATACAGAAGTGTCTGGTCAGCATGTGGTTAAAGCTTTGAACGCATAATAAGAATATGGGACGAACGATCGTCCTCTTTTTCTTTTTTCTTTTTTTTTACACATTCCCGCAATTACGTAATGTAATGTCTTTAATTTCTGAGCATGCACGGTATTGGTCACTCAATTTTTTACGGACAAATACTGTATCGATTAAAAGAAAATTGTTCATTCTTTTATCCTACATCTTACAAGAAGATTTTGTACTTGTCCCTTCGAAAAAAAAGTTAGCATGAACTGTTGTGATCGGCTCTCAAAAGTTGTGTACGAACGATCAGATTATTGGACGATCGCTGCAAAAGTGGTATTTTTCCTCCTGAATTTCTCATGGTGTGTACCAGGCATAAGCATTCTACATGGATCAGCCATAATATTATGACCACTGACAGGTAAAGGGAATATCTCGTTACAATGGCATCTGAAAATTGGTGGGATATATTAGGCAGCAAGTGAACATGTTGTCCATGAAGTTGATGTGGTGAAAGCAGAAAAAGAATGGGCATCGCAGTTTGTTGTGTATGGGGCAGCGAAGCCCATGGCGACCCGTGTCCACAGCCAAAAAGCTGCTACAATGGTCACATAAACATCAGAATTGGATGACGGAGCAATGGAAGAAGGTCATTAAAGAGGAAGTAAACCCTGATGAGTTTACTTCCTCTTTCATTCCCTGCAAAGGCAAAGCATAATGGACTACTATGCATCGCATAGTAGTCCATTATGTGTCACTTACCTGACACAGGAGCCAGCGAAGTCGCCGCTGTCCCCTGTAGTCCGCCGCATCCATCTTGTTGGTGGCGTCTCGCAGCTCCGCTGCTGTCATTCGCACGGGACTCCCTGGCATGCGCAGGCAGCTCCATTCTTGGAAATGCCGCGCTTAGTTTTCGGGCAAATATCTCCTAAACCATATAGGTTTAGGAGATATTTCTTGGACCTACAGGTAAGCCTTAATCTAGGCTTACATGTAGGTCAAAGTGGTTTGTAAGGGTTTACAACCACTTTAATCTTGGCATGCCTGCATAGAGGTCTCATGATGTCTTATGATGCATCTTGATGGATTTTTATCTTCAATAAAGTAATTATCACTGCTTCTTACCTGGGAGTGCGATCAACCTTTCTTGAACCATTGGCTCTTATGCCGCATACACACAAGCGCTTTTTCTGTCAGAAAAAACTTGGATGGTTTTTCTGACGGAATTCCGCTCAAGCTTGGCTTGCATACAGACGGTCACACAAGTTCACTGAACTTTCGACTGTTAAGAACGCGGTGACATAAAACACTACGACGAGCCTAGAAAATTAAGTTCAATGCTTCCGAGCATGCGTCGAATTGTTTCTGAGCATGCGTAGGAAATTTGCGCGTCAGAATTGGTAAAGACGATCGGAATTTCTGATCAGAACTTTTTCCGACCTGAAAAATTGAGAACCTGCTCTCAATCTTTTGCTGGCGGGAATTTGGCCAGAAAAAGTCCGATGGAGCGTACACACGGTTGCATTTTCCTACCAAAAGCTCTCATAGGTCTTTTGCTGGACGAATTTCCGACCGTGTGTACGGGGCATTATCCAGGCTGTGGACTGGACCTGCACCACGAGGTTGAAGGGAGCAATCATTCCCAGCTGTCTTTGTATCAATGGAAGAAGGTGGCCTGGTCTGACGAATCACGTTTGCATGTGGATGGCCGGGTGCGCCGCTTACCTGGGGAAGAGATGCAACCAAGATGTGGTATATGAAGGCAAGTTGGCAGAGGCAATGTTCTGCTGGGAAACCTTGGGTCCTGCCATTCATGTGGATGTTACTTTGGTGTCCATGCATCAATGGGTCAGGGCTGTTTTAGCAAAAGGGGGCCGTACTCAATATTAGGTGGGTGGTCATAATATTATGACTGATCGGTCACACAGTAACACATAACAAATATATGGATAAATGGTACTCTCGCGCTGTCTGCTGAGGCTGATAAAATATATAAACACCCAACTGTGGCCAGCATTGTTTAGCTAATCCGTGGCCAATAGATAGAAATAGTAAAGGGGATGAAGTCACATGGGCGTGATGCTACGCGTTGGGACTGAGTGATAGGCAAAACCGGAAGTGACGCAGGAGTATGAGCTCGCTGCTCGTGGATTGTCTGTCTGTGAGCGTTTTTTAAAAGTGAGCGTATTAGCCACAATTTTAATTCAATACTTTTTTATCAAATGTTACTACACTATCTGGTATCTTCCTTTTACCTTCATTTCTGACATTGAGGAAACGACAGTTCTGCTCATAAGTTTACATACCCTGGCAGAATTTATGATTTCTTGCCCATTTTTCAGAGAATATGAATGATAACACAAAAACTTTTCTTTCACTCGTGGTTAGTGTTTGGCTGAAGCCATTTATTATAAATCAACTTTGTTTACCCTTTTTTGCTCTTTTGCCTACTGGGCGGTGTAGCGACCGCCAGCTGGATACTGGAACTTATGC
Source organism: Lithobates pipiens (assembly GCF_037356315.1). Classification (NCBI taxonomy): domain Eukaryota; kingdom Metazoa; phylum Chordata; class Amphibia; order Anura; family Ranidae; genus Lithobates; species Lithobates pipiens. Next base: position 326,225,999 of record NW_027507784.1, read on the forward strand.
GATATGTAGATATTCGCCAGCACACCAAGAATCATCAATTTTGTCCAAACGGTTTGTGATGTGATCTTTCTTGAATATAAAACAATTTGGACAAAATTGGTGACCCTTGGTGTGCTGGTGAATAGGTGGTATAAAAGGCCTCCACCTCTGTTATAAATGGCTTTTCTGGTTTGGCATGGTCTTAAGCCGGCAATAGATGGACCAATTTTATTTTCTGCTGAACCAGCCAAGATGCAAACTACAGTATGTATGGGCTGGTTGAATGTACCCAAGTTGATAAGTCGATCAACTTGGGCACATCCAGCCAGTCGCATTTTACATGCAATTATAGCTGTTATAGCTGCTAGCAATAAATCCCTGTGTTCTCCCGGTGGGGATGGCTGCTCCTGCCCCCCCCCCCCCTTCTGGGAGAATCGAATGGCCCTGCGGGATGGATTCCCCCACCAACACAGTTTTGCCTTGTACACACGATAGGATTTTCCGATGGAAAATGTGTGATAGGATTCTGAAATTCTGAACGTGTGTAGGCTCCATTACACATTTTTCATAGGAATTTCCATCACACACAAAATTTGAGATCTGCTTCTCAAATTTTGCATTGTCGGAAATTCCGATTGTGTGTACACAATCCCGTTGCACAAAGTGCCACGCATGTTCGGAATCAAGCAGAACAGCACTGGCTATTGAACTTAATTTTTCTCGGCTTGTTGTACGTCACCGCATTCTTGACGTTCGAAATTTCCAACCAACTTTGTGTGACTGTGTGTATGCAAGACAAGTTCGAGCCAACATCCATCGGAAAAAATCCCATGGATTTTGTTGTCAGAAAATCCTATTGTGTGTACAGGGTATTAGTGTTGTTGGGGGGGATTAAGCAATTTTCTTTCCTGCAACCCATAGTTGCAGGAGAGAACATTGGTTCGTCTATGGCTGGCTTGAGACCGTGCCAAATCGGAAAAAAAACATAACAGATGGAGGCCTTTGATACCACCTGTCGCAGAATATAATGCTGTCTTAAGCCAGCCATAGATGGTTCAACTTTTTGACGGTTCAGCAGGAACCGGCCAAGATTCAAACCATGTATGTCCAGGCCGAATGGACCCACGTTGATTGACCGTGGTTGCAGGAATGAAAATCACTCCGTCTATGGCTGGCCTTATTTTTCCAGTACTTTGACAGCAATTCACACCTTTAGTTATTGCACTGGAACAATACCCGACCTCCGGACTTCCTGGCTGGGATTGGATTATGTTAAATAGAACAGAACAGGGTGTTCACACCTTCCAGCATGTACATGGACATCCTCAATTTAACAAAGACAGCAAAATATAACCTGATGTGTTCTAAACATTCCTTAACAGCTTCAGCCCCGGAAGTTTTTACCCCCTGCCTGACGATTGCGTTTCGGCACTGTGTAGCCTTAACTGACAATTGGGTGGTTGTGCGACGTGGCACCCAAACAAAATGGATGTCTTTTTTCCCCCACAAATAGAGTTTTGTGCTATAAACAAAAAAAGAGCAACAATTTTGAAAAAAAGCAATATTTTTTACTTTTTGCTATAATAAATATCCCCCAAAAATATATAAAAAAAAACAATTTTTTTTTCCTCAGTTTAGGCCGATATGTATTCTTTTACATATTTTTGGTAAAAAAAAAACAATAAGCGTATATATTGATTAGTTTGCGCAAAAGTTATAGCGTCTACAAAATAGGTGTTAGTTTTATGGCATTTTTATTATAATTTTTTTTTTTTTTACTAGTAATGGTGGTGATCTGCGATTTATTTATTTATTTTTTATTTTTTTTATCGTGACTGCGACATTATGGCGGACACATCGGACACTTTTGACACTATTTTGGGACCACTGTCATTTATACAGCAATCAGTGCTATAAAAATGCATTGATTACTGTATAAATGATACTGGCAGGGGGTTAAACACTAGGGGGTGATCAAGGGGTTAAGTGTGTCCTAGGGAGTGATTCTAACTGTGAGGGGGATGGGCTACCACTGAAATGACAGCGATTACTGCTCCTGATCACAAGGAGCAGCAGATCCCTGTCGTGTCACAAGGTAGAATGGGGAAATGCCTTGTTTGCATAGGCATCTCCCTGTTCTATGGCTCCGTGACATGATCGCCCGGACACCAGCGGACATCGAGCCTGCGGGTACTGTGGGCACGGTCACACCGTAAGCGGCATGTGCACGCTAGCCCCGCCAATTAAAGGGGAGGTCCAGATATGCCCATTTGCCCACCACTGCCATTGTGCCGATGTATAGCACCGCACAGCGGTCGGCAAGTGGTTAAGATATCCAAAAAGAGAGAGAGCTGGAGATACAATTTAACTAAAATATATGTCCACCTCCCAACATTGCTTTTACTTTATAGAAGACTTTCTACATTGTGTTCCAAAATTTACAATTGGAAAATGTACAATGGGAACAATAATGACGCAAACATCTCTTTCAGAAAGCAGAAAGGTTTATTGGCAGAAGGATCAGGAAACAATATTGATACAGAAAGGAGGCACACAGAGCATTTATAATCATTGTTCAAAAACAGGATTCTGAAATACAAAATAAAGAAAAAATATGCTCAAAATGTTTCATATTAATAACCATGATAGTGATGATTGTGTCTCTATAGCTAAAACTTTTTGGATGGAGTAAGGAAGGGTTAAACATTGATTTTCATAATTATTATAATAGTTAAAGTGTACTTATAGCTAAAACGTTTCCATTCATTTTTTTTTATAGATCTACAACAGGAAGTGAGAGGAAATCTCTCCAGAATGAGTGGAATGTCACACAGTTGTCACCGGAACAGAGGTCCACTTGGAAGACACACTGGTGCCTCTTGTTCTGGTGACAACCCTTTTTTTTTTTTTTTTTTTTTGGATTTCCCATCACCTTCTTTCTTAATCGCCAAGAGAAAGAGAGAAGATAAATCTATCTAGATGAGACACAGACAGCAGTAACATTGGACAGGGGTTCTAATCCTTTCCTACTCCATTCAAACCTGAAAGAAAATAGTTTTCGCTATAAATACAATTTGAAGAAAATTTATTTTAATAGCAATTGCAAATGCAATCTAAAAATTTTAGTTTTACTTCTTAACGCTATTCTAATATTTATTTACCTTTTTACCTATTTCTGCTGAAGCTTTTTGGAAATGGGGGGTTATTTACTAAAACTGCATGGTACAAACTCTGGCACAGCTTTGCATAGAAACCAATTAACTTCCAGGTTTAATTGAACAAGCTGAAGTCAGAAGCAGATTCTGAGTGCAACAGTTTTAGTAAAAATTCCCGATAGAAAGTAGAGGCCGTGTAGTAGGAAATAGCCACCCAACTAAGGCCAGCCATAGACGGTTTGAATCTCCTGCTGAACCGGCCGAGATTCGAACCATGTATGAGCAGGCTGAACATGCCAAGTTGATCGATCTATCAACTTGGGTACAACTAGCCTGCCCGGTTTTATATGAGATTGTTGCTAGTGCTCGGCCAGAGGGATTCCCCTGTCAACACTGCCAGTGTTGATTGAGGAATCAAGAGCATTTATTTCCCCCAACCAGTGGTTGCAGAAAATAATTTTGCTTTGTGTATGGCCTGCCTAAACCGGGCCATACACCTATAGATTATTTGCAGATTTTCTATGGTTAGATGGAAAAAGTGGGAGATTTGTTCATCCACACAGTTTAGGGAACATGGAGAAATCTGTTGCACTTTTTCCATCTAACCATAGAAAATCTGCAGATAATCTATAGGTGTATGGCCAGCTTTGGGCTGGCCATACATTATATACAATATTTTTGCACAAATTTCCTTTAGATTTACCAAAACTATATGATATAACGTCAAACCTACACACTTTCAATTTGTATGCATTCAGGCAGGCCTTTACACTACATTGTTAAAGTTAAATAAAAAAGGAACAAACAATATACCAACAATAACATCCACATTAGAATAAAAAAATTATTAGTGTCAACTTAAAGCGGGAGTCCACCGGGACTCCGCGTTTTTTTTTTTTTTTTTTTAAAAGCCAGCAGCTACAAATACTGCAGCTGCTGACTTTTAAAATAGTGACACTTACCTGTCCAGCGCGCCCGCGATGTCGGCACCCGAAGCCGATCGCTAGGTCGTCTGTTGGGTCCTGCCGCCGCCATCTTGGGTATGGGAATCAGGAAATGGAGCCTTTCGGCTTCATTTCCCGGTTCCCTACTGCGCATGCGCGAATTGCGCTGCGCAATAAGGACGCTCCCCGCTGCCTCTGGGGGCTGTGTGTTTCCCAGCAGGCAGCAGGGCACTTGCGGGAAGGGGCGGGCACTTGCGGAAAGGGGCGTAAGTTACGCCCCTTTCCGCAGAGAGCTGTCCCGGAAGTGGGTGCAGTTACCTGGATTATCCAGGTAACTGCACCCCCCTCCCCCCTGAAAGGTGCCGATTGTGGCACCGGAGGGGGGGAGGGTTCCGATGAGCGGAAGGTCCACTTTAGGGTGGACCTCCGCTTTAAGCACTTTGGTAAATAGCATAGTAGTGGGGGACAGTAGATGTTTCAAAAATATACAGTACACAATGGAAAGAGGTACATCATTTTCCCCAAGAACCCATTATAGACATCAATATAAATGTTAATCAATATAAATGTTCCTAATACTGAGCAGGTAAAAGCAATCTCATAGACACGTGGCATAGAGGACCATCCAACTTTGGGGAGCCCAGAGGTGACACATTGTTACGATATGATTCTGATAGCGTTGTTTATGATACGTAGACCCTAGCGCAATCTAAATGTAATTCATTTAGGGGGTTACGTCTACTTTTTGTCCGTATCTGTGTTTAATTTATAACTCTGATGGAGGTGTTTGGAAACACATAGAAAGCAGCATGGAGGGGTTCCTTGATGGTGTTGGTGAAGGTGTGGAGGAGTTTCATGGGGTTATACAGCTGGTAGAAGGATAGACGTCTTGCATTGTAATCAAGGTAGATCCCAACTGTCTTTATAGGAGAGTTGGAGTCTAGTTTTATTACACAGTTCTTGTGTGTGGCATGAAGACCAGTTCTTTGAGTTAGACCCCAAGATTTGTCATTATAACCTATGTAATATTCAACTCCTTCTGTCTTCCTCTCCATGCTGTGACAGGCCACTCCAATGAGCCATTCTTTCGCTGCACTCACATCCACCTCCCAATAGTGTCTCCCAGATGAGAGGCAGCATTTGCTTAATACCTGTTGGGATGTAAACCTCTCCTCAGCATCCGGTCTGGTCTCTGGTTCTTTGCTGTAAGAAGCCGATCGAAGATCTTTTGATACAATAATATGATTACTGGCTGTTTTTATATCCAGTAAGATATCTGATTTCTTCATCTCAAAGTAGCCTCTTTTTTTCTTAATTTCTATCATACTGTCAGCAAAGTCGAGGAGTCCTCTTTGTAGTGTCTGTAAGATCAAAACATTATCGAGACATCCATGCATGTGTAGATCACTGACTAGTTTATCATGAATGACGTTACCACAGATAAGTTCTTCCTTTAGAAGAGTTAATGGATCTTTGCTTTTATGTAAGTCCAAATTTTCATTTATCTTCTTGGACAGCTTATCAGTTTGTATCTCCAACTGATGGATCAGATCAGAGACCGACTTGGAGATCTGCTCCTCCTGTCTGGAGATCTCAGTCAGAACCCTGTTCTCTACATCATCCAACTGTTTCCTGATGTCTATAAACAGTTTCCTAATGCCCTGTGCGATATCAGCTGCTATAGCTTTCACTACTGTCCTGTAACTTTCCAGTTTTTGGATTTTAACCTCAGTCCCCTGTTTCTCAAGATTCAGTTTCTCCATAACATCGCTAAATTTCTTCTCAGCGGCCTTATCCAGTATTTCCACCCGGTGTCCTCTATGTTCTCCAGCCACCCAGCAGGACATACAGATACAGGCATTGTCCTCAGTGCAATAATATTTTAGAATTTCTTGGTGTGTGGGGCATTTTCTGTCTTCAAATGAAGCGGTAGGTTCAATTAAAACGTGATGCACTTCCTTACTGTGGTTGCTTAAGTGCTTTTCGCAATACGAGGCCTCACAATGTAGACATGTTTTAGAAGCTGGTACGGGAGGATCACAGTACGTGCAATAGACGTCTTCTTTTTTCTCCTGGTGAGCAGATCTGAAATCATCCATGGTGTTACAAATCTTTCCGGCAATCTCCAGCAGAGGGTGCTCTGTATACTGCTCCTTGCACTCGGGACAGGTATAATCTCCAGACCCCTCTTTGATATCCAGCACCGTCACTAAACAATCCCGGCAGAAGTTGTGTCCACATTTCAGCGATATGGGCTCCTTATAAGGGTCCAGGCAGGTGGAGCACTTCAGCTCATCTCTCAGGTCAGCAGATGCCATTGTGGAGATGAAAATGAACTCGGGACATCAGTCTTATACACTGAAGGTGAAAGAGTTCCTTTGAATGCTTTGTTATGTAAAGTGAGATCCACCCTACTCACTTAGCCCTTTGTCTGCCCAGGACATGTAAATTAGTATATTAAAGGCAGCCATAGATGGATTAATCCATCTATGGGCCGGCTGATTGTACCAAGTCGATCCATCGACCAACTTGGGTACAAACAACATGTTGGATTGTACCAAGTCGATCCATCGACCAACTTGGGTACAAACAACATGTTGGATTTTTAGCAAGTGATTATTGATGATGTCTCTCCGCTAGCAGTCATCGATCTGGCTCCCCGTGTCATCCCACCACCCCCCTTGCCGGGATAACACAACAGCTCCACGGGAGGCATTCCCCCATCAACACTGACTGTGTGAGCGATTTTCTTTCTTTCCGACAATCTGCAGTTGCAGAAAAAAAAACATAACTTATGGCATGCGTAACTGTGCTACACTGTTTGTATATTAGAGCAGCGGTCCCCAGTCTTTTTGGCACTGGTGAAGAAAATAGTTCCAAGGACCGGGGGTGGGGTTAAACCATTTTTTGCTGTCAACGGCTGGTGTTAGCGCTTCAATAATCACAGCACCATGCTTGATATGGTGTTGGGGCGATTGAAGTGCATTATTTCTATTATTACATTGTAGTAATAAATTAAATTTAATAGTTCAACTGCCCATAATGCAGAATCAGTGGGAGCCCTGAGGGTGTCGCCTGCCACCAGATGCGGAATGCCACTTGCCACGCTGCCTGTCACCAGATGCGGAATGTCACTTGCCACGCTGCCTGCCACCACTGCATTGGTGGCAGAACTGGTCCATTTAGCACAGAGGCCTGCCTGCCACCAATGCAGCGGTGGCAGGCAGCGTGGCAAGTGACATTCCGCATCTGGTGGGTTCCAAATGAAGGCAGGAGAGCGGTGATGTGGGGCAGGCTTGAGAGGTGATGTCATCTCTCTGCTCCCCACCGAGAATTGTAATGTTCGTATGAATTTCCGAAAATTCGTACATTCAGAAGCATCCGAAATACGAATTTCTATGCTTCCGAATTGTATACGAAATTTCGTTGACTTGGCATTGAACTGGTATTTTGTACCAATTCGGAGGTTCTGCTGCTGAGTGAGGGTTGGGAAAATGACCTTTTTTAATATGGGAGGGGGAGACTGGTACTGGTAGTCGATGGGACATTCAGAATTGGACAAAATAAGAATGTTCGTTAATATCATTTTATTATTGTCATAATAATTACAATTATTCGTTATGATGAAGTTAAAAACCCAGGAAGTCAGCACAGCACAGGGATGGTGGGAGCCCCTCATAATGAGCACAGCACAGGGGTGGTTGGAGCCCCTCATAATGAGCACAGCACAGGGAGAAGGTGGGAACCCCTCATAATGGGCACAGCAGGTGTAGAGACCTGAGAGCTCAGCACAGGGATGGTGGGAACCCGTGATAATGGGCACAGTGGGTGTACAGACTCAGGAACTCAGCACAGGGATGGTGGGAACCCATCATAATGGGCACACCAGGCATACAGACCTGGGAGCTCAGCACAAGGATGTTGGGAACCCCTGATAATGGGCACAGTGGGTGTACAGACTTGGGAACTCAGCACAGGGATGGTGGGAACCCATCATAATGGACACAGCGGGTGTACAGACCCAGGAGCTCAGCACAGGGATGGTGGGAACCCATCATAATAGGCACAGCAGGCGTACAGACCCGGGAGCTCAGCACAGGGATGGTGAGAATCCGTGATAATGGGCACAGTGGGTGTACAGACTCAGGAACTCAGCACAGGGATGGTGGGAACCCATCATAATGGGCACAGCAGGAATACAGACCTGGGAGCTCAGCACAAGGATGGTGGGAACCCATCATAATGGGCACAGCGGGTGTACAGACCAAGGAGCTCAGCACAGGGATGGTGGGAACCCATCATAATGGGCACAGCGGGTGTACAGACCCAGGAGCTCAGCACAGGGATGGTGGGAACCCATCATAATGGGCACAGCGGGCGTACAGACCCGGGAGCTCAGCACAAGGATGGTGGGAACCCCTGATAATGGGCACAGTGGGTGTACAGACCCAGGAACTCAGCACAGGGATGGTGGGAACCCATCATAATGGGCACAGCAGGCGTACAGACCCGGGAGCTCAGCACAGGGATGGTGGGAACCCGTGATAATGGGCACAGTGGGTGTACAGACCCAGGAGCTCAGCACAGGGATGGTGGGAACCCATCATAATGGGCACAGTGGGCGTACAGACCCGGGAGCTCAGCACAAGGATGGTGGGAACCCGTGATAATGGGCACAGTGGGTGTACAGACTCAGGAACTCAGCACAGGGATGGTGGGAACCCATCATAATGGGCACAGCAGGCATACAGACCTGGGAGCTCAGCACAAGGATGGTGGGAACCCATCATAATGGGCACAGTGGGTGTACAGACCCAGGAGCTCAGCACAGGGATGGTGGGAACCCATCATAATGGGCACAGCGGGTGTACAGACCCAGGAGCTCAGCACAGGGATGGTGGGAACCCATCACAATGGGCACAGCGGGCGTACAGACCCAGGAGCTCAGCACAAGGATGGTGGGAACCCCCGATAATGGGCACAGTGGGTGTACAGACCCAGGAACTCAGCACAGGGATGGTGGGAACCCATCATAATGGGCACAGCGGGCGTACAGACCCGGGAGCTCAGCACAGGGATGGTGGGAACCCGTGATAATGGGCACAGTGGGTGTACAGACCCAGGAGCTCAGCACAGGGATGGTGGGAACCCATCATAATGGGCACAGCAGGCATACAGACCTGGGAGCTCAGCACAAGGATGTTGGGAACCCGTGTAATGGGCACAGTGGGTGTACAGACTCAGGAACTCAGCACAGGGATGGTGGGAACCCATCATAATGGGCACAGCGGGTGTACAGACCCAGGAGCTCAGCACAGGGATGGTGGGAACCCATCATAATGGGCACAGCGGGTGTACAGACCCAGGAGCTCAGCACAGGGATGGTGGGAACCCATCATAATGGGCACAGCGGGCGTACAGACCCGGGAGCTCAGCACAGGGATGGTGGGAACCCGTGATAATGGGCACAGTGGGTGTACAGACTTAGGAGCTCAGCACAGGGATGGTGGGAACCCATCATAATGGGCACAGCGGGCGTACAGACCCGGGAGCTCAGCACAGGGATGGTGGGAACCCATCATAATGGGCACAGCGGGCGTACAGACCCGGGAGCTCACCACAGGGATGGTGGGAACCCGTGATAATGGGCACAGTTGGTGTACAGACTCAGGAACTCAGCACAGGGATGGTGGGAACCCATCATAATGGGCCAGCAGGCATACAGACCCGGGAGCTCAGCACAGGGATGGTGGGAACCCATCATAATGGGCACAGCAGGCGTACAGACCTGGGAGCTCAGCACAGGGATGGTGGGAACCCGTGATAATGGGCACAGTGGGTGTACAGACTCAGGAACTCAACATAGGGATGGTGGGAACCCATCATAATGGGCACAGCGGGTGTACAGACCCAGGAGCTCAGCACAGGGATGGTGGGAACCCATCATAATGGGCACAGCGGGTGTACAGACCCAGGAGCTCAGCACAGGGATGGTGGGAACCCATCATAATGGGCACAGCGGGCGTACAGACCCGGGAGCTCAGCACAAGGATGGTGGGAACCCCTGATAATGGGCACAGTGGGTGTACATACCCAGGAACTCAGCACAGGGATGGTGGGAACCCATCATAATGGTCACAGCAGGCGTACAGACCCGGGAGCTCAGCACAAGGATGGTAGGAACCCCTGATAATGGGCACAGCAGGTGTACAGACCCAGGAACTCAGCACAGGGATGGTGGGAACCCCTCATAATGGGCACTGTGGGTGTACAGACCCAGGAGCTCAGCACAGGGATGGTGGGAACCCATCATAATGGGCACAGCGGGCGTACAGACCCGGGAGCTCAGCACAAGGATGGTGGGAACCCCTGAGAATGGGCACAGTGGGTGTACAGACCCAGGAACTCAGCACAGGGATGGTGGGAACCCATCATAATGGGCACAGCGGGCGTACAGACCCGGGAGCTCAGCACAAGGATGGTGGGAACCCCTGATAATGGGCACAGTGGGTGTACATACCCAGGAACTCAGCACAGGGATGGTTGGAACCCATCATAATGGGCACAGCGGGCGTACAGACCCGGGAGCTCAGCACAAGGATGGTGGGAACCCCTGATAATGGGCACAGCGGGTGTACAGACCCAGGAACTCAGCACAGGGATGGTGGGAACCCCTCATAATGGGCACTGTGGGTGTACAGACCCAGGAGCTCAGCACAGGGATGGTGGTAACCCATCATAATGGGCACAGCAGGCGTACAGACCCGGGAGCTCAGCACAAGGATGGTGGGAACCCCTGATAATGGGCACAGCGGGTGTACAGACCCGCAAACTCGGCACGGGGATGGTGGGAGCCCCTCATAATGTGCACAGCAGGAGTACAGCCCCAGGACAAAGTCAGCACAGCACAGGGATGGTGGGAGCCCCTCATAATGCACACAGCAGGGGTACAAACCCAGAAGGAAGTTGGCACAGCACAGGGATTGTGGGAGCCTCTCATAATGAGCATACTGAGTCGATGACTGCCATATTGAGAAAGGTATTTTTGCTTTTTAAATTCATCATGACGAACGTTTGTAATTGTTACAAAAAGTTAACGAACCTGACGAAAATTCGTATTTCATACGAATCCAAATTGAATTTCTGACCCGAATTACGAAATACGAATTAACGGCTGATACGGAACAGAACAAAATGAATTTATTGCCGGCGTACATGTCTACTATTCATATGATTAGAAAAGCAACTACTCAGGTCGTGGTTTAATTAATAGCCTGTCTCCTTCTTTCGGTACTGATGCTTAATTTGATATAATAGTGGTAAAAATAAACGTACAAAAATGGCATAAGTGAAGTTCAAATGTATGTTTTATGACTTTTGAATTCAATTTTTTGTTTAACTTTTGTACAAATAATTCTTATTATGGCTGAGTTGTGTAAAAGTGGTTGAGAAAGACCGAAGAAAAAAAAGCATCAGGACTTCACAGGCCACAATAAAGAGGAAAGTGAAAATGCAACCTTAATGTATAGATTTTAAAAAAATTCTTGGAGCTTTTTTTTTATTTTATTTTTTTTTGGCACATTTCTTACTTTTCACAATAAATTGATACCTCAACTATTCTCAGTGGTTTGCAAAAGCACGTTCACTTCTTCAATTTTTTTTCATAATTTGGTATGTAAGGATTTGGGAGGTGTGCAAGACAAGACAAGTTAAATGGAGAACTCCTGTTTACATAAAAAAAAAAATTTTTTTTTAACTTTTTGCATTTACTTTTCATGTTTCCATGTTACATGTGTTATATTTGTTTGGTTACATTATAGACTTTATGTACATTACGTTTCCTGGCCTGGGTTGGTTTCACTAATGGATCAACTTGAGTTCCCTGCTAGGTGGTATTATTCCATAAGGACTGGTGTACAGATTTTTATTTTTTGTGGGGAAGGTGTTAAATATTTTAAGTATTTTTATTCTGGGTTGTATTTGTGGGATATTTTATAATCATAAGTGTTTTGTGATTTATAATAAAGTTGTGTTTCATCTTTCATACATCTCTTTGTGGTGCGGATATTTATTTTAGCAATAAAAACATGACATTGGGTCGAGCCCTTCCCTACTCTATGCAAATTTAAAGAGAGAGTTTGGGCTATACATGTTACTTATTACCAAATTACCTTTCTCTTAGCATTCAAATAAAAAACATCGCTGTATGTTTGGGTTAGGATTTTGTTTTCACTCCGTATTGTTACCATATCACTAAAATATTACCATATCTGTACTGAAAATGACTTACAACCACATGGTCTGTATTGTCCTCTATTGTTTACATTGCATGGATTCTAAATGTCCCTTTTCTCTAGTTGGAAGGTGGTGGGGTGGGGTCATTGGCTTTTTGATTGGACTCCATTCAAGTCAACCTGACACAAACACTACGTCCCAGCTGGAGGCCAAACAATGCGCTGGGACCTCGCCCCGTCTCTTAGTCATTTTTTTTTTCTGCAGAAAACCTTATAGCAGAATTTTTTACAAATTGTACCAATAAGCTATATTATAATAAAAAAATAAATAAATATATATATTATAATTTTTTTATTTTTTATTTACAGAATACATGAGCCATGTTATAAAACCTATAAAATTATCTTTGAAAAATATGCCTCCAGCCACTGGCTACAAGTGCAAAAACACGTACTTTAGCTTGTCATGTGGCCATTCCTACTTGTCTACATTACACAAATATATGAATCTAGACTGGGAGATTATATGTATGTGTATATATATATATATATATATATATATATATATATATATATATATATATATATATATATATATATATATATATATATATATAAGAAGCTTGTGTGTATGATGTAATATTGAACTGTTTGCTGTCTTGCTTACTGGGCACCTAAACCCCCCTCCTGCCCAGACCAATTTTCAGCTTTAACGCTGTCACACTTTGAATGACAATTGCGCAGTCATACAACAATGTGCACAACCTTTTGGTGGTATTTGATCACCTCTGGGTTTTTTATTTTTTGTTAAAAAAATTTAAATACAGAATAAAAAAAAAAATACAAAACTGTTTTATATTTTGTTAATAAATTTTGCAGACAGGTATTTTTTCTCCTTCATTGATGTACGCTGATGAGGCTACACTGATGGGCACTGATAGACTGCACTGATAAGGTGACACTGATGGGCACTAATAGGTGGCACTGATCGGCACTGGCAGGTGACAATGATAGGCAGCACTGCTAGGTGGCACTGATTGGCACCACTGGTGGGCATTGATAGGTGGCACTGATTGCAGGCACTGATTCGTGACACTGTGAGCACTGATTTGTGGCACTAGCACGCAGTACTGGTGGGCACATATGAGGCTCTTCCTCTTCAGGACCGATGTCCCTTCAAACAGAAGCGGTGATTGGCTTTTTTTTTTCTCCTCACACTGTCAGCGTGAGAAGAAAAAAAAAAAATGATTACTGATCTTCTGTTTACATCACGTGATCAGCTGTCATCTGCTGACAGCTGATCACATGGTAAGGGGTCGGGATCTCCATAAGCACCTTCCTTACCTTACAGCAGGGGTAGGCAAACTCGGCCCTCCAGCTGTAGTGAAACTACAAGTCCCATGAGACATTGCAAGACCCTGATAATCACAGGCATGGCTCCTAGAGGCAGAGGCATGATGGGATTTGTGGTTTCACCACAACTGGAGTGCCGATGTTAAAAAACAAGGTGTGCCAACTAAATTCAGTATATTTTAATGGTTTGTTCTAATATACTGCACTTAGTTGGCACACCTTGTTTTTTACCTTGCTTTCCATAGTCTGCTTCGCTCTTAAGGGAGCTGCCACCAGTGCTGTGTTTATTCCTTTACCCATCAACGGACTTTAGTTTCTTACCAGTACTCTACTCCATACTGATCCATTGTCACCATCACTACTAACATTGCCATCACTTATGCCCATTTATTGACATTTTTTAGACCTCATGTGCAGTGTGTGTTTTAGTATGTTCATTTTAGCATTTTCTTTTTATAACGCTGTATTTGCCCTTACTCTTGCGTCATCTTTCCTTTTCTGGATTGCCGAGGTCACCTACCCCTGCCTTGCAGTCTTAAGCTGGCTATAGACTGATCAAAATCTGGCCAGTTCAACAAGAACCAGCTGAATTTCAATCAGTCTATAAGCCTTCAGCAGTGATCATTGTATTTTGTTGGTGGAGAAGGCTCCCCATTCTCCCACGCTCCAGGAGGTATCCCCCCATCTACACTAAGGCTGGATTCACACCTAGGCATGTTTAGTGCTTTTTGAATTTTTAAGATTTGCACTACAGACGTGTTCCATAGGAAACCATGGTAAATAGGCTGTAGTGCAAATCTGCAAAAAGCACAAAAAATGTATAGGTGTGAATCAGGCCTAACTGTGTTGATGGGGAAATCTAGCAATTGTTTGAAGGAAAGAAAATTGTGTATGGCCTGCCTTAGCATTTTTAAACAGGGTACACACTAACTATGCAAGGCTAATTCAGCAAACTCCTCCAATAAGCTGTTTTGTTCTGACAGGGGGATGACCCCCCCCCCCCCACCAGAACTGAGCCATTGGCTGAGAGTGCTGATTGGGAGTCAGCCACGTCTGACAGAAGGCAGCCAAATGTCTGCTTTTTTTTTTTAAGCTCCCATTTTCTCCCAAAATTCGGCCCGTGTGCACAGGGCTTTAGCCTACAACAGGAAGTGATATTATCATCAGGATCTCCAAGCAAGAAGCATTTCAATAGATTCACAAAATAAATATTCCCTTAAATTTTACGAATAGCCACAATTTTTTGAGTGGGGAAGGGTTAAAACCCCTGCCGGGTTATTTTATTTCTGTCTGTGCACCACATTTTGTTTTCACTCCCTGTTCCAGAGAGGCAACGGGAATTTAGAGGAAATCTTACAAAGTGATTGGAATTCTCCTAATTGCTAGTTGTCCCTGGAACATCTTCCCTCACCTCTTGTTCTGGGGACAACTCTAAAATTTTGGACTTCCCCATCACTTTCTTTCTCGGTGACAACGATTTCCAGGACAAATAAAAAAAAGAATGAAGTGGGGACACAGACCTCAATAAAAACTTCATAGAGGATCAAAATCTTCCCGGCCCAAAAGATTTTGCCTACAGATATACTTTAAGAAAACTGTATATGGTACTAAAAAAAAAAAAAAAAAAAAAAAAAAGGTTTCGGGTTTACATAGACCTTCTTAACCTCCCCTGGCGGTACGATTATTTCAGATTTTATGTGCTGAAAGCGGTACCATTATTTTGCATGGAAATTTGGCGTTTTATATTGTAGGCCTGTAATTCTTAGAAATAATTCACTTAAATCTGTCCAAACAAGAGTCTAGTAGACATCCCGGGTATGATAAAATTTGAAATATGAAATCATAAATTATATATATATATATATATATATATATATATATATATATATATATATATATATATTATTAAAATAAATAATTATACCAAATAATAATATAATAATAATAAAAATTATTCAATAATGTAATCAAATCAAAAACACTGAAATATGCTGAGTTGCAGAATTGTTGCTGTCATTACTTTTAGTGTTTGATGATAAATTTCCCCACAAATCGCTATCGCTCAATTCTGCGAGGTGATTCTAATTTATTATTGCTGTTTTCTAGCTGGTCTATAACCACTTTTGATGTAAACTGACATTTTGGGTTGCTATTGGCAAACTCCAGTTTCCTGGCATAAAGAACAGTATTTATAATATAAAACTACATGCAGGACACTGGACAAACCACTAAGGACAAAGGGGATGTGTAATTATTTGATACAGTATACTGTAATCTTACAGATTACAGTACTGTATCTATACTGTGTATTTAACTTTTTGAATTTGAACTCCGTCCCCGTGTGCCGCAACGCTCGCAGGGAATGGAGCCCGGCGATGTGACAGATCGAGCGGAGGACAGCTCGCTGATCACATCGGGGAGACATTGCTGGATCCAGGGGACAAGGTAAGTAAACCCCTACATGGATCTAGTGATGCAATAAGGAGTCTGGCTCGGGAATACCACCAGGGAGCTTAAAGAGAAAGAATATTCTTTTAAAGACAGACAGTGAGTGGTACATGAAAAGAGAAAACAACTTCTCAGCAGGATTTGAGAATAATGCCGCGTACATACGGTCGGACTTTCCAACGGCAAATGTGGGATCGGAGCTTGTTGTCAGAAATTCCAACCGTGTGTAGGCTCCATTGGACAGTTTCCATTGGAATTTCCGTCGCACAAAATTTGAGATCTGGTTCTTAAATTTTCTGACAACCAAATCCGTTTGCGTAAGTTCCGATCACGTGTGTACACAATTCCGATGCACAAAGTGCCACGCATGCTCGGAATCAAGCAGAAGAGCCGCACTGGCTATTGAACTTCATTTTTCTCGGCTTGTCGTACGTGTTGTACGTCACCGCGTTCTTGACATTTGGAATTTCTGACCATCTTTGTGTGCCCGTGTGTATGCAAGACAAGTTTGAGCCAACATCCATTGGAAAAAAACATGGGATTTTGTTGTCGGAATGTCCGATCGTATGTACAGGGCATTAGACCTTCTATGGCTCTATGTCAAACTGGAAAAACCAGATGGAGACCTTTGAAACGACCTGTCACGGAATATAATGCTATCTTAAGTTGGCCATAGATGGTTAGAATTTCGGCCACTGCAGCAAGAACCGTCTGAGGTTCGGACCATGTATGGGCAGGCTGAACGTACCCATTTGATCGATTGATCAACTTGGGTACAACCAGCCAGTGGGATTACTGTGTTCTCCGATTGGTCATGGCTTCTCCCCCACCCATGGAGGCTCCATTGGCCCTGCGGGAGGGATTTCCCCATTAACACAGTCAGTGTTGATAGGGGAATCTAGCAATTTTCTTTTGTTGCAGGAAAGCCATTTATAACAGATAAGGAACATTATGGACACAGACAATTAGATTAGACCGTCTACCAAGACATTTACAACAAAGGTGTAAAGAGACCTTTCATATCACCTGTCACCAAATACGAATCTGAAATTTGAAAAGCAATTCACGTCTTCAGCCATGTACTAGAGCTGTAGCAGCAATACCTGACCCACACTTTCTGGGATTGGATTATGTTAAATAGAGCAGGGTGTTCACACCTTGCAACATGTTGTACAACAGCATAAAATAACCTGATATAGTGTATATTATACTGTAATGTTCTAACCATTTCCTAAAGATGTTTACATCTTCTGATATGTAATTGAATATCGCCAACGGAACTAATTCATGGATTGGGGGCCCCCCCCTTTTTTGTGTTTATTTATTTATTTTTCTTTTTTGGTCTTTCTTCTCCCCCCCCCCTCTCCCCCCCTCTTTTTCATTGGCTGGGCCCATGGTTTACCCGGGCCCTCCCCTGCTTTCCTGGCTCCCCCGCGCTCCCTCTTCTTTCCACTCCTGCCCCCCTATGCCTCCGGGACCTGGTACATCCCCTTTCCCCCCCCCCCTTTTTTCCCCCTACCAAACGCCGCTCACTTTGGTGTAGGAGAATGGTTAATTCTATGCACAGATCTGAAGTATATCCTTTATTTTGTGATAAGTGACCTGTTTGGTGTATGTATATGGATATTTCCCTTTTTCTTGACGGAATGTATGTCTTAAGCTGACCTGTTTATTCTTCTTTGTTCAAATAAAGTTCACTTTTGTTAAAAAAAAAAAAAATTCATGGATTGGGATTCAGCCAGGTTAGCAGGGACTGGCCAAACTTCAATCCATGGGACACCAGGATTGGAGATCGTACTAAATGCTCTTTACCCCTGCAGGAGTGAGGGCTTCTGGTGAGTGCATATCCCTAAGGGGGAGCACGAGAAGTCACCTTATTTGCTGCTCAGAAGTCAAGATAAAGTTGTATCACCTGAAAACCAGCACAAGTCACTTTTCTGGGAATATTAGATATTTAATATTGAGAGACTCTCTTTTTTCTCACATGGACTGAGTATTCATCACACGTGTGTGTGTGTGTGTGTGTATATATGTATATATACACTTTTTTTATTTGCTATGTTTGCACACACGCTTTCTATTTGCCACACAGTTTTTTTTTCTCACTTATTATTATATTATTTTTTTTATTCATTTGTTTATCAGTGGTTCACTTTGTCATATATATTTTTTCCAATATGGCAATAGCATTTGCTAGTAGCCATTAGTCATATGGTAGACACTTACACTTCTTTGATGTAAATAGTTTTAATTTTCACTCTTGTATTTTGGATATGATGTACTATATTATAGTATATAGGGACTCACCTTCATATATTTTTTTTGTTGTCCCATATAGACTTTATACCATTACACACCCATTTTTAAACTCAACACGGTTAGGTAATACACATGCCAATTTCACATTCTTTTTAGCAGCGCCATTTTCCCCTTTTTGTGATTATTTGTTTTTTGGGCACCGCTTTGTGGCGTCTTTGCTCGGGGAGGCTGCAGCTATACTTATACCCAAGCGTGGAATTTTGTGTTTAAACTTCAATCCATGCATGGCAACTGGGGTTAAACAGAAGTCGATCTGCTGATCGACTTCTGTTCAACCACCCTGTTGGAAATTTGCCACTCAACCAGCACCACAGGCAATAGACTGCAGTTCTGATCTGTGTATTTTGATGGTGGAGAAGTCTACCCACTGTCAGAATACAGAGACACAGCGGGGAGGATTCCTCTATCCACAATGAAAGTGCGAATAGGGAAATTGTGTCAGGTTTTTTTTTGTATTTTTTTTTTTTTTTAAGTAAACCACTAGTTGAATGAAAAAACCCTAACTCGTCAATTGCCAGTCTAAGATAACAACAACAAAAAAACCTAATGTGTTTTAGCCATTCCTTAAGTTATCCAAAAAAAATAAAAGATGACTAGAGATACAATTTAACTGAAATATGTGTCACCTTCCAACATTACTTTTAGGCAAACCATCATGTTTGAGAATATACAATGGTAACGTTGTACAGGTAACGAGACAAACACCTCTAAGCACAAAGGTTTATTGGCAGAAGGATCAGCAAAAAATATTAATACGAAAAAGAAACACACAGAGCATTTATAATCATTGGAAACAACATTATTCAAATATAAAAGGATTATAAAATACAAAAATAAGGGAAACATATGGTCAATGCTAAATTTTCTTAACCATGATAATGATGAAAGTGTCTTTACAGCCCAAAACTTTTTTTCCTGTTAGTTTAGGATGGAGTGCGGAAAGGTTAACCCAGCCTTTCTCAACCTTTTCAACACAGAGGAACCCTTGAACTAGTTCTCCAGTCCCGGGGAACCCCTGATAAAAATTAGAAATCTACAACTTGTGATACATTAGTGTGATGGTCAGTGGCAAAAATGGTCCTTATTACACTTGTGGTCATTGGGAAGAATTACCCCCCTTACAGATAGCTAAAAAGATCAATGGTGTTGGTGGGAGCTTATTTGGGAGGCGGAAATGGCCCAATGCTGAAGGAACCCCTAGCAACCTCTGGAGGAACCCTGGTTGAGAATAACTGGGTTAAACATTGATTTTCACAAGTATTATATTGGCTAGGCTGGCCATACCCGGCGTAACGGGGAAATCCCTCCTGCTGAGACATAGTCTTCTCTTAGCGTAAGACGGGGAGACAGTGATTATCACTAGCGGCTATAGCAGCCACTTGCAATAATCGAAAGTGAATCTGGCAAGCTGGTTATACCAAAGTTGATCGATCGGTCACCTTGGTACATTCAGCCTGCCCATACATGGTCCAAATCTCGGCAGGTTCCTGCTGGACCAGCCGAGTTTTGAACCATGTATAGCTGGCCTTAAACATATTTAAAGCTAAAATTATTTTGTTAGTTTTGGATGGAGGTGCAACAGGAAGTGAAAGGAAATCTCTCCAAAGTGAGCAAAATTTCACGCAGTTGTCACCAGAACAGGTAAAAGATTTGCCTTCATCTCTTGGTCTGGTGACAACTTTAACATTTAGGATTTCCCATCACCTTCTATCACAGTCACCAAGACAAATAGAAAGATAGAATTACTCTAGTTGAGATACAGACAGCAATACAATTTGTCAAGGGCTCTAATCTTTTCCTACTCTATCCAAAACTGGAAGAAAAATACTTTGGCCTCTACATACACTTTCAATAAAGTTAATAATAAAAATGATATGTATATATTTAAATGCAATAAAAAATTTCACTTTTTAACTCTATTATAGTAATTACTTTATAATTCTGATGGAGCCTTTTGGAAAAACATAGAAAGCAGCATGGAGGGGCTCGGTGAAGGTGGTGGAGAAGGTGTAGAGGTGCCTGACGGGGTCACACAGCTGGTAGAAGGACAAATGGCCAGCCTCATACTCCAGATGAATCCCGACAGTTTTTATTAAAGATTTGGAGTCTATGTTTGTAGAAATGTTCTTGTGCCTGACTTGAATACCTGAAGTTCTTTGAATCAGACTCCATGATTTCTCATTGCAGCCAATAAATGATTCATCTCCTGCAATCTTCCTCTCCATGCTTTCACAGGCAACCCCTATTAGCCATTCCTCAGCTTCACTCACATCCACCTCCCAATAATGTGTCCCGGATGCAAAGTTTTGGATGCTTAATACCTGGCAGCATTTAAACCTTTTAGGGCCATCCGGCCTGTTTACACTGACGTCGGTATGAGAAACTCTCTTCCGTTTTTTTGATAATATCAGGTTTTCATGAGCCGTATTTATGTCCAATAAAATATCGGATTTCTCCATCACTGAAAAGTTTCTTTTCATCATCAAATCCTTCAGATTGTGAGTAAAGTTGCATAGTCCTCTTTGTAACATCTTTGAGATGGTTCCCTCAGTTATACATCCAGCATTGGTTTCACCATCTGATGTATCAACAATCTCGGGAATAATCTCCCCTCTGTTAGGTGCTTTCTTCAAGACAGTTAAGGGATCTTCAATATTGCACAGTTCTTTCATTTGATTCATTTTCTTGGACAGTTCATCCTTCTGTTGCTCCAACTTCTGGATCAGAGAAGAGACCGTATGTGAGATATGCTTCTTCTGCCTGCATGTTTCCAGCAGGACCCGCTTTTCCACATCTTCCAGTTGTTTCCTGATTTCTCTAAACATCTCCGTGACTCTCCTTACAATGGCAATTGTTTTTCCATTCTCTTCTGTCCTGTGGTTTTCCAGAATTTGGATCCTACTTTGGATCTCCTGTTTCTCAAAGTCCAATGCATTTGTAGATTTTCTCAAATTCTCCTTTATCTTCTCAGAGGCCTCATTCAGAAGGTCCACCTGGTGTCCTCTGTGGTCTCCAGCCACCCAGCAGGACATACAGATACAGGCACTGTCCTCTGAGCAGTAATATTTTAGGACCTCCTGGTGTATGGAACATTTTCTGTCTCCAAATGACGTGGTGGGTTCAGTTAAAATGTGATGCACCGACTTACTGTGGTTGCTCAAGTGCTTATCACAAAATGAGGCCTCACAGTGGAGACATGTTTTAGAAGCCGGTGTAGGAGAATCGCAGTACGTACACAAGACCTCTTTTTCTTCCTGGTTGGTGGATCTGAAACACTCCACGATGTTGCACAGCTTCCGGTTCTTCTCCAGTGGAGGGCGCTCTTTATATTGCTCTCTGCACTCCGGACAGGAATACTCTCCAGAACCCTTCTGATTATCCAGCACAGTTACAATACAGTCCCAGCAGAAGTTATGTCCACATTTCAGTGATATGGGCTCCTTATAAAGATTCAGGCAGATGGAGCAGTTCAGCTCCTCTCTCAGGTCAGCAGATGCCATTGTAGAGATGAAAATGTCCTTGCAAGAAGGACATTCACTTGTGAGAGAACTTCAGCCTCACTTCATCACCTTCATACCTTGGTGAAGAAAGACTTTCTTTGGAAGCTTTGTTATGTAAAGTGAGATCTGAATTCCCTGTAAAGTGAGATCCACCCTTCTCTAGTAACCCTTTATCTGCTGAAGACGGATAGTTTTATACCTTGCTAGCCATTCTGGACCAGGCCTTTTCTGGTATTTTTTTGTTTACACATAAAAATCTGTATTTTTTTTTGTTCACTTAATGGTTTTTCCATTTCAGGTTTTTGCGCCAACGCGGAATAAAAAAAAATTATATATATTTTTTGCTAGAAAATGACATAAAACCCCCAAACTTTATATATATATATATATATATATATATATACATACATACATACATATATAATAATAATTATGTATGTATTTTTTTTTTAGCAGAAGCCCTAGAGCAGTGATGGCGAACCTTGGCACCCCAGATGTCTTGGAACTACATTTCCCATGATGCTCAACTACACTGCAGAGGGCATGAGCATCATGGTAAATGTAGTTCCAAAACATCTGGGGTGCCAAGGTTCGCCATCACTGCCCTAGAGAATAAATTGGTGGGTTTTGCAATTTTTTATGTCTCACGTTGTTTGAGCAGCCATTTTTCCAAACACAATTTTTTGAGAACTAATACAGTTTTTTGAATGTTTTTGTAAAATATAAAACATGGTGTTACGTCAAGTAAAAAGATACCAAAACATGTTCTGCTTTAAAGTTGCATATGCCCGTGCAACGGTGACAAACGATGTACATTTTACTATTCATACGTGACGATTTAAAAGCTTTTATAGGTTACCACTAAGGATGAGCTCAGGCGTGTTCGCATGCTCCACGCGCAGAGCCCACCAGGAAGTCGGCGCAGCGCTGCGCTAATCACAGGCAGTGAGACATTTCCCTGATGTGCGGCTGCAGAGATTGGGCAATGTCTCACTGCCTGTGATTGACGCAGCGCTGCGCCGACTTCCTCGTGGGCTCTGCACATGGAGCATGCGAACACGCCAGAGCTCATCCCTAGTCACCACTTTAGATGTACAGAGGAGGTCTAGTGCTAGAATTGCTGCCCATGATTTGACGTCCACGGCGATACCTCACTTGTGTGGGAATGATCGCTGTCTGCATGTATCCAGGACCTCTATGCAACATTCACCTTTGCGCACGAGGGGGATGGAGGGCAAAATAAAATTCAATTATGAATTAATTTTCTTTTTTTTTTATACTCTGTTGCTTTTTACATTTATTTTTTATTACTTTTATTTCTGTCACAAGGAATGTAAACATCCTTGTGACAGCAACAGGCAGTGACAGGTTCTCTTTATGGAGAGATCTGGGGTCAATAAGACCCCAAATCCCTCCTCTGCCCTTAGAAGCATTCAAAACAGCAAGATCTGTGTTTTCAAATACTTTTTAAAAATGGCGCCGTTGACATCCGAGTAAATAGGAAGTGATGTCAGGTCATTACTTCCGGGCTACCATAGCGGAGAGCCGATCAAAGCCGATCCCGGCTTTGTTTGGCTGTGCAATCAGCTGGCGGATGCACCAGCTGGTCACTTAGGTCTCCCAGTAGGATGTGAGAGCCTGAGCAAGCCATGGAAGGTGGTGGGAGGGTGGGATCGGCTAGTTAGCCGCTAGGATTGCATTTGCAAGAAAGCCAACTGCCAGCTCTAAATAAAAGGCGCCGGGGTGATGCCTGTTATCCCGATGTAACCACTTGAAGTCCAGCGACATATTGGTACATCGCTGGTCTGGAAGTGGTTAATACAGGAACTCTAGAGTTTAAAGCCTTGTACTCACAATGAGAATATCGGACGAATGATCCTCCATTTCATTTTTTTTCATTTTTGTATGCTAGTTTCATATCAAATATGAAGATGTTACTAAACGAAAATTCTCATGCGACAGAATACAACTTCGGAAGTGGTGTAATGTGTTGGATTGTTTTGTAATGTATTCTGTAGTTTCCAAACATGCGCGGTATTGATCTTTTGTTTTGATTTAAACGAAAATAATTTGTTTTGTTATTATATGAGAAAATGTTTTGTGTCCCTTTGGATAATTTCTCATGAACTGTCGTGATCAGCCCTCGAAAGCTGTGTACTAACGATCAGATTATCGTTCGATTGCTTCCACGCCGGTATTCGTCCGTTTTTCTGTGTATTAGGCATAACTCTGGGGTGTCCAACCTTTTGACCCTCCTGGGCCACATTGGAAGAAGAGGAACTGTCTTGGGCCACACATAAAATACACTAATAATAGGGATATCTGATGAGCAGAAAAAGTTGGACAGATCACAAGTTAAAAATCACTGATATAGATATATACATTGAGTAAAGTATTGAACACGTCACCATTTTTCTAGGTAAATATATTTCTAAAGGTGCGATTGACCACATGTCAACCCATGCAATCCATACATACAAAGAAACCAAAACATATACGTTCAGAAATTTAAGTTCTGTGTAATAAAATAGAATGGCACAGGGAAAGAGTATTGAATACTTGAAGAAAGGGAGGTGTAAAAAGGCATGGAAAGCCAAGACACCAGCTGAAATCTATCAGTAATTTAGAAAGCAAACCTGCCCCTTGTCAGTGCAAATTAATATTGGCTTGTTCAGTCTCAACTGATGGCCTATAAGGTGCCTCGTTACCAAGGTGTCACCCAAGGAACATCTCAAGACCTTCACAACCTTATTGCTGCAAAACATACCGATGGCATCGGTTACAGAAGGATTCGTAAACTTCTGAATAAACCAGCCATGACCAACTGCTCCTCGCAAGATTTCTGACAGAGGAGTGAAAAGAATTATCAGAAGAGTTGTCCAAGAGCCAAGGACCAATTGTGGAGAGCTTCATAAAGAAAACAATAAGTAATCCACTCAACCGCCATGGCCTGTATGCACATTCACCATACAAGACTCCATTGCTGAAGAGAAAGCATGCTGAAGCTTGTTTAAAGTTTGCTGCACAACATTTAGACAAGCCTGTGAAATACGGGGAGAATATAGTCTGGTCATATGAGACCAAAATTGAACTCCTTGGATGCCGTAATACACACCATGTTTGGAGGTCAAATTGCACATCACCCCAATAACACCCCCCATACCAATAGTGAAGTTTGGAGGTGGGAACATCATGGTGTGGGGCTGTTTTTCAGAATACGGTACTGGCAAACTTCATATTATTGAAGGAAGGCTGAATGGAAAAATGTACCAAGACATGATACAAATCTGCTGCCATCTACCAGGATGATGCAGATGAAATGAGTGTGGACATTTCAGCAAAACAATGATCCCAAACACAAAGCCAAGGAAACTCTAATTTGGTTTCAAAGAAAGAAAAATAAAGCTGCTAGAAAGGCCCAGCCAATCACCTGAATCCATTAGAAAATCTATGGAAAGAACTAAAGATCAGAGTTTATAGAAGAGGAACACGGAACCTTCAAGATTCAGTTAGCGTGTTCAATACTTTTCCCCAGTGTCACTCCATTTTATTACATATAACTTCATTTCTAATCTTATTTGTTATGGTTTCTTTCTATGTGTGGATTGCATGGGTTGTTACCGACACAAAATTTGAAAATGTTCATATTAATGGCACATTTAGGCTAGGTTCACACTAGTGGGAATTGGATGCTGTGGTTTACCCATATCCGATTTGCAAACAAAGTACTGTATTTATTGGCGTATAACACTCACTTTTTCACCATGAAAATCAGGTGCAAAAAAGCGTGTGCGTGTTATAAGCTGATACTTAAATTTTAGCGGAATGGACAAGGAGGGGCATGGGACGAGAGCCACCAGATCACATACAGTGAGAATCTCCTGTTGGCAGCCTCTGTAATAGGAAGTCCCGTCTCTTGGGCCACCATTGGACCACTGTTCTGTCTATCATAGGAGATTCTCACTGTATGTAATCTGTCGGCGCTCATCCCGCCCCCCCCCCCCATCCCTTCCTGTCCCCTCTAGGCTGCAGATGGACATCAATCAGGCTGCACTTATGGCAATGGTGAGGCTGCTGCATTGATGGCAATGGTGAGGCTACATTGATGTGGACTAATGAGGCTGCATTGATGGAACTTGTGAGGCTCAAGATGGGCATTGGTCAGGCTGCATTGATGGCAATGGTGAGGCTGCAAATAGGCACTGAACTGAATTTTTTTTACGCAGATAAATACGGTATCTGATAACTGCTTAAAAAGGGTGTGCCACATCCCAGAGACATATAGAACTAGAAAACCCCCTAAAGGTGAGACTTTTAGAGGCACTACCACATCAAATATAAAGAAAAAATGATTTATTGTACAAATGAAAAAATACATATACATATATATATATATATATATATATATATATATATATATATATATATATATATACACATAATAATCTCACATAATAGAGGATGCATAAAAATGCACGGCAGGGACAGAAGCGAAATAGACAAAATACAGTTTCCTGGACCCAACGACGTTTCAGAGATGAATTGTATTCTCCTTCATCAGGGGTTATTCACAGGGAGTGGACTGTATCACAATCACTTAAAAAGGTACATCTAAGCATCCAAGAATGTTAAAAATAAAAAGGGAGCATCAAGGCGCAGAGTCATCCACAAATCCCATCCACCGAGAACTGATGCATCGGCTAATATGAAGAAGATAACATCAAAAGGGGCAAAAAGTAGAATGAGATAAGAATCCCTCAATACGCATCCACCAGTCCAACTGGAGCCTAGGGTTACCAGACAGCCAGTGGGCTAATATGTGCACTGGGGCCCAAAGGATTGGAGAATCTACATCCCAAAATGCTGACACTCACAGCCGGCGATGCAGCAGGGGAAGAACAGCCAAGAGCTTAGTGGATCCAGAAACAGAGATCGCTGCCTGGAAAGGGTGCCAAGTAGCTACAGGCTCCAGTTATTGGCTCCACCAGCACCTAAAAGAGCGCCCTTCCCCTGGCCCGATTCGCATGACAGGAGATTGTGACCGGCTCTCTATGGCAGTGTTTCTCAACTCCAGTCCTCAAGGTGCCCCAACAGGTCATGTTTTCAGGCTTTCCATTATTTTGCACAGGTGATTTGATCAGTTTCCCTGCCTTAGTAATTATCACAGCCATTTCATCTGAGGGAAATCCTGAAAACATGACCTGTTGGGGCGCCTTGAGGACTGGAGTTGAGAAACACTGCTCTGTGGAGCCGGTTCACACATCTCTGGGTTGGCTGTGGAGCGTATCGTACAGAGGTCCTTTTCGTCTTTGGCTCATTTTTAAGGCCGAATTCAGGCAAAAATTCCGCCCTGATTCATCCCTGAAACAGAGAACAGGGACGCCACCGGACCTCCTGCTGCAAGCCGCCTGTGAGCCCAGCCTCAGAAATCTATTTACCTAGAAAAGTGGTAACGTGTTCAATACCTAATTTACCCGCTGTACCTATCTGAGTAATAAAACCAAATTTTTTGGTGATATATTATAAAAGTAAAAGAAGGTAACATAAAACTAGTGCAATATCTGACACTGCTTTGATAAAATAACACATCGATATGTGGTTGGATGGATGGAGTAGCACTGAATTCCTAAGGTGCTCATCAGATATTTTGGTCCTAATTTTGCCCTTCATGTGCTTCATCCTTGATAATAGTCGTTCACAAATATAGGTGCTGCCAAAAACTGATGACATGAATAAAGTGTGTGAGGAGTGGGAGATTTTTCTTTAGGAAGATAAAGCTTGCAAAAGAGTAAAGTAAAACGGTAAAGAGATGCTGTCAATCGAAAAAAAAAAAAATCAAATTTTTAAGTTTAAGATTTTGTGTTGGGCCGCATTGATGGAAGTCTTGGGCCGCATGCGGCCTTGTGGACTGCAGGTTGGACACCCCAGGATTAACCCAGTGGCGACTGGTGCTCAATATTTTGGGGTGGCAAACCAACACTTCCCCTGGTGGGAGACGGATGGGAAGGTGGTGATCCCCCCCCCCCCCCATGGGAGACGGACTGGAAGCCGGCAATCATCCCCCGCAGGAGACAGGCGGGAAGGCGGCGATCAGAGGCCTCCTTACCTTAGGAGGCAGATGAGGAGGATCCAGGGTAGGGCGGCTTCTCCTCCTGGCCGAACAGGAAGTGGATCGTGAGAACCGGTTGGCCGGGGAGTCCCAAGACTCCCCGGCCAATCTGGTCTCAGGACCTGCTTCCCGATTGGCTGGGAGGAGAATTAGGAACACAATAGAGAATATTAAAGTGGTTGTAAACCCTTACAAACCACTTTGACCTACAGGTAAGCCTAGATCAGTGATGGCGAACCTTGGCACTCCAGATGTTTTGGAACTACATTTCCCATGATGCTCATGCACTCTGCAGTGTAGTTGAGCATCATGGGAAATGTAGTTCCAAAACATCTGGAGTGCCAAGGTTTGCCATCACTGGCCTAGATTAAGGCTTACCTGTAGGTCCAAGAAATATCTCCTAAACCTACACGGTTTAGGAGATATTTGCCGAAAGACAGGCACCGCTGTCTAGGGCGCATGCGCCCTAGACAGCACCGCGCAGGCGCACTGAGCGCGCCACAGTTAACGGCGATATGCCGCGAGTGGGGGCTCCCGTGCGCATGCGCGGGAATGACATCATCGCGGCTCCGATGAATGACAGCGCGGGAGCAGCGAGACCCACCAAGAAGATGGAGGCTTCGTACACAAGGGGACAGCGGTGACATCGTTGGCTCCTGTGTCAGGTAAGTGACACATAATGGACTACTATGCGATGTATAGTAGTCCATTATGCTTTACCTTTGCAGGGAATCAAAGAGGAAGTAAACCCATCAGGGTTTACTTCCTCTTTAATTCGCTATTGTCACACAACTGGGTGCAGTGCCCTGTGCCCCGAGCTCTAACCATGTGATTCAAAAAGAAAAAAAAAAACATTGAAATCCATGCATCCGGCACCCTGCATGTAGATTAGGGGGATGGCACCCCTGCGCCCCCGTATGGGCGGGCTGCCGCTGTTTTAACCCTTTCACTGCCAGAGCAGTTTGTGCAATTTTTTTGTACACATGCATAAGAAGTCATTTTAGCCCTGAAAATTACATAAAACCCCCAAAACGGTATATGTTTTCTGAAAGCAGAGACCCTAAAGAATAAAATAGTGGTCATTGCAATTTTTTATGTCACAGGATATTACCACAAAAATCCAGAAACGCAAAATTTCAGTAAAAAAATACACTAAAGTTAATTTTAGGGCACACATGCGCAATGGATTACTGCAAATTGCCCCCCATCCACCAGGTGGCCATAACACCGCTGCACACCTGCGAAAGGGCTGTGTATTTGTGTGTTTCAAGAATGCATGCAATTTCACGCACCATCCCACAATGCACAAATGTTTACCTAGGATAAGAGAGAGGCAGCTAAGGGGGGGGTTTGAGGAGGAGAAGAGAGATCTGGGGCTGAGCCATCTTCTCCCTTCCCTGTTGTAGTCACAGATCACACAACCTGGAAGCAGCTTCTCCGTCCTCTCTCCAGTCATGTGATTAGTCACATGACAAAGGGGGGAGAGAAAGAAGGGCAGCCTGCGCTCATTACTCAGCAGTGGCAAGCTGAGACTGAGTTTAGTTCTCAGTCTCAGAGCAGGCTCTCTTCTGCCCCCTGCAGGCTAGAGGGAGGAGAAAACTCCAGCAGAAGCTGGCCATTGCTCCTTCTGCAAGCGGATTATGATGTGATGGGGGAACTCCGATTAAATGGGGGGGCTTCTGATGTAGCAAGTCACCTCTAATGTGAAGGTGGGGCTTATGGGCAAAAGAATGCTCCCCTGGGACTATTTGATGATTTTCAGGCACAGGCAGATTAACCACTTGCCGACCGCACTATAGTCGAATGACGGCTACAGCACGGCAAGCTAGTTCTTGGATGCCTTCCTATCATGGGGTCCAGTGATCATGCCTGCTGATCACAGATTAAGGTAAGGAGCTTGAAATGATGGTGGGAACCCCTGTGAGGACACATACTGTACTTGAAATGATGGTGGGAGCCCCTGTGAGGACACCTCCTGTACTTGAAATGATGGTGGGAACCCCTGTGAGGACACCTCCTGTACTTGAAATGATGGTGGGAACCCCTGTGAGGACACCTCCTGTACTTGAAATGACGGTGGGAACCCCTGTGAGGACACCTCCTGTACTTGAAATGATGGTGGGAACCCCTGTGAGGACACCTCCTGTACTTGAAATGACGGTGGGAACCCCTGTGAGGACACCTCCTGTACTTGAAATAATGGTGGGAACCCCTGTGAGGACACCTCCTGTACTTGAAATGATGGTGGGAACCCCGGTGAGGACACCTCCTGTACTTGAAATAATGGTGGGAACCCCTGTGAGGACACCTCCTGTACTTGAAATGATGGTGGGAACCCCTGTGAGCACACCTCATGTACTTAAATTATGGTGGGAGCCCCTGTGAGGACACCTCCTGTACTTGAAATGATGGTGGGAACCCCTGTGAGGACACCTTCTGTACTTGAAATTATGGTGGGAACCCCTGTGAGGACACCTGTACTTGAAATGATGGTGGGAACCCCTGTGAGGACACATCCTATACTTGAAATGATGGTGGGAGCCCCTGCGAGGACACATCCTGTACTTGAAATGATGGTGGGAACCCCCGCGAGGACACCTCCTGTACTTCAAATGATGGTGGGAACCCCTGTGAGGACACCTCCTGTACTTCAAATGATGGTGGGAACCCCTGCGAGGACACTTCCTGTACTTGAAATGATGGTGGGAACCCCTGTGAGGACACCTCCTGTACTTGAAATGATGGTTGTCTGAACCCCTGTGAGGACACCTCCTGTACTTGAAATGATGGTGGGAACCCCTGTGAGGACACCTCCTGTACTTAAAATGATGGTTGTCTGAACCCCTGTGAGGACACCTCCTGTACTTGAAATGATGGTGGGAACCCCTGTGAGGACACCTATTGTACTTGAAATGTTGGGGGGAGCCCCTGTGAGGACACCTCCTGTACTTGAAATGATGGTGGGAACCCCTGTGAGGACACCTCCTGTACTTGAAATGATGGTGGGAACCCCTGTGAGGACACCTACTGTACTTGAAATGATGGTGGGAGCCCCCGTGAGGACACCTCCTGTACTTAAATGATGGTGGGAGCCCCCGTGAGGACACCTCCTGTACTTAAATGATGGTGGGAGCCCCCGTGAGGACACCTCTTGTACTTCAAATGATGGTGGGAACCCCTGCGAGGGCACCTCCTGTACTTCAAATGATGGTGGGAACCCCTGTGAGGACACCTCCTGTACTTCAAATGATGATGGGAACCCCTGTGAGGACACCTCCTGTACTTGAAATGATGGTTGTCTGAACCCCTGTGAGGACACCTCCTGTACTTCAAATGATGGTGGGAACCCCTGTGAGGACACCTCCTGTACTTAAAATGATGGTGGGAACCCCTGTGAGGACACCTCCTGTACTTGAAATGATGGTGGGAACCCCTGTGAGGACACCTACTGTACTTCAAATGATGGTGGGAGCCCCTGTGAGGACACCTCCTGTACTTCAAATGATGGTGGGAGCCCCTGTGAGGACACCTCCTGTTCTTCAAATGATGGTGGGAACCCCTGTGAGGACACCTCCTGTACTTGAAATGATGGTGGGAGCCCCTGTGAGGACACCTCCTGTACTTAAATGATGGTGGGAGCCCCTGTGAGGACCCCTCCTGTACTTCAAATGATGGTGGGAACCCCTGTGAGGACACCTCCTGTACTTGAAATGATGGTGGGAACCCCTTTGAGGACACCTACTGTACTTGAAATGATGGTGGGAGCCCCTGTGAGGACACCTACTGTACTTGAAATGATGGTGGGAACCCCTGTGAGGACACCTCCTGTACTTGAAATGATGGTGGGAACCCCTGTGAGGACACCTACTGTACTTGAAATGATGGTGGGAACCCCTTTGAGGACACCTCCTGTACTTGAAATGATGGTTGTCTGAACCCCTGTGAGGACACCTCCTGTACTTGAAATGATGGTGGGAACCCCTGTGAGGACACCTATTGTACTTGAAATGTTGGGGGGAGCCCCTGTGAGGACACCTCCTGTACTTGAAATGATGGTGGGAACCCCTGTGAGGACACCTCATGTACTTGAAATGATGGTGGGAACCCCTGTGAGGACACCTCCTGTACTTGAAATGATGGTGGGAACCCCTGTGAGGACACCTACTGTACTTGAAATGATGGTGGGAACCATGGGCGTCCACAGGTAGGGGCAAGGGGGGTCAAGTGCCCCCCCCTCGAATCAGGGATCAGATCTTAAATTCAACACAGTTCCATCGGTATCGGGTTGTGGGCAGTACACACCCCTGTGCAACCCGCCAGTGGGGTGACGCCATCAAGGTGCTGTCAAGCCCCCCTATCAGTGTAGTGTGACTGCGGGCTCTTTTCCCTGCTCAGTCCAGCAGAAAACTCGGCGGCGCTGTGACAAGAGAATGGCAAGCTGCGGGCTATCAGGTTTCTCCCGGTCATCCCCCCCTTTCTCCTGTCAGGAAGAAGAGATGACGGCTCTCACCAGGTTCCTCGCCCAGCTTTCTGCCCGCTCCGTTCCTTCCCTATTTTTCATAACTGAGGGCCAATCAAAGGAGACTAGGAGAGGAGAGCATCATGGGACATGTAGTCCCAAAGTTTGGTGGCCCCATTTTCCACAGGGAGGAGGCTACAGTTCAATCGAGAAAGATTGAGAGACTGCAGCCTGGAAAAAAGCTGAGGGAGAGAGTGCGACAGGAAAAAGAACGAGGAGTGTGCTGGGCGGAAGCAAGAGAGAGAGCCATGCTGCCCAGCACCACCAGAGAGAGAGCTACACTGCGCCGTGCCACCAGAGAAAGTCATGCTGTCCAGCGCCACCAGAGAGAGCCACGCTGCCCAGCACCGCCAGAGAGAGAAACACTGAGCCACTGCCAGGGTACAGACATACTACACTACTGACCAGAGTCACCCACGGGGGAACCCAGAGTGAGCGGTCGTCCAGCCAGAGGGATCACTGCTGTAGTTTCGCTGGGTCTGTTAAGAGGGCCTGTTGGCCATTATCCATTACTTATCCTAGGGATTGTACTATGTCTGCAGTCTCTGACCATGATAATGTGATAATGACATTGTCGAAAAGGGGCGGCGCATGTGTGACCCTAAAATTATGCCCCCCCCTGAAAAAAGTTCTGCGGACGCCCATGGTGGGAACCCCTGTGAGGACACCTCCTGTACTGAAATGATGGTGGGAGCCCCTGTGAGGACACCTACTGTACTTGAAATGATGGTGGGAGCCCCTGTGAGGACACCTCCTGTACTTGAAATGATGGTGGAAACCCCTATGAGGACACCTCCTGTACTTAAATGATGGTGGGAGCCCCCGTGAGGACACCTCCTGTACTTAAATGATGGTGGGAGCCCCCGTGAGGACACCTCCTGTACTTGAAATGATGGTGGGAATCCCTGTGAGGACACCTCCTGTACTTGAAATGATGGTGGGAACCCCTGTGAGGACACCTCCTGTACTTGAAATGATGGTGGGAACCCCTTTGAGGACACCTACTGTACTTCAAATGATGGTGTGAGCCCCTGTGAGGACACTTCCTGTACTTCAAATGATGGTGGGAACCCCTGTGAGGACACCTACTGTACTTCAAATGATGGTGGGAGCCCCTGTGAGGACACTTCCTGTACTTCAAATGATGGTGGGAACCCCTGTGAGGACACCTCCTGTACTTGAAATGATGGTGGACACCCCTGTGAGGACACCTCCTGTACTTGAAATGATGGTGGGTGAGGACACCTCCTGTACTTGAAATGATGGTGGGAACCCCTGTGAGGACACCTACTGTACTTGAAATGATGGTGGGAACCCCTGTGAGGACACCTACTGTACTTCAAATGATGGTGGGAGCCCCTGTGAGGACACCTCCTGTACTTGAAATGATGGTGGGAACCCCTTTGAGGACACCTACTGTACTTCAAATGATGGTGGGAGCCCCTGTGAGGACACTTCCTGTACTTCAAATGATGGTGGGAACCCCTGTGAGGACACCTCCTGTACTTTAAATGATGGTGGGAACCCCTGTGAGGACACCTACTGTACTTGAAATGATGGTGGGAACCCCTTTGAGGACACCTCCTGTACTTGAAATGATGGTTGTCTGAACCCCTGTGAGGACACCTCCTGTACTTGAAATGATGGTGGGAACCCCTGTGAGGACACCTATTGTACTTGAAATGATGGTGGGAACCCCTGTGAGGACACCTATTGTACTTGAAATGTTGGGGGGAGCCCCTGTGAGGACACCTCCTGTACTTGAAATGATGGTGGGAACCCCTGTGAGGACACCTACTGTACTTAAATGATGGTGGGAGCCCCTGTGAGGACACCTCCTGTACTTGAAATGATGGTGGGAACCCCTGTGAGGACACCTACTGTACTTGAAATGATGGTGGGAGCCCCCGTGAGGACACCTCCTGTACCTAAATGATGGTGGGAGCCCCCGTGAGGACACCTCCTGTACTTAAATGATGGTGGGAGCCCCCGTGAGGACACCTCCTGTACCTAAATGATGGTGGGAGCCCCCGTGAGGACACCTCCTGTACTTCAAATGATGGTGGGAACCCCTGCGAGGACACCTCCTGTACTTCAAATGATGGTGGGAACCCCTGTGAAGACACCTCCTGTACTTCAAATGATGGTGGGAACCCCTGTGAGGACACCTCCTGTACTTGAAATGATGGTTGTCTGAACCCCTGTGAGGACACCTCCTGTACTTCAAATGATGGTGGGAACCCCTGTGAGGACACCTCCTGTACTTAAAATGATGCTGGGAACCCCTGTGAGGACACCTCCTGTACTTGAAATGATGGTTGTCTGAACCCCTGTGAGGACACCTCCTGTACTTGAAATGATGGTGGGAACCCCTGTGAGGACACCTACTGTACTTCAAATGATGGTGGGAGCCCCTGTGAGGACACCTCCTGTACTTGAAATGATGGTGGGAGCCCCTGTGAGGACACCTCCTGTTCTTCAAATGATGGTGGGAACCCCTGTGAGGACACCTCCTGTACTTAAATGATGGTGGGAGCCCCTGTGAGGACACCTCCTGTACTTAAATGATGGTGGGAGCCCCTGTGAGGACACCTCCTGTACTTCAAATGATGGCGGGAACCCCTGTGAGGACACCTCCTGTACTTGAAATGATGGTGGGAACCCCTTTGTGGACACCTACTGTACTTGAAATGATGGTGGGAGCCCCTGTGAGGACACCTACTGTACTTGAAATGATGGTGGGAACCCCTGTGAGGACACCTATTGTACTTGAAATGATGGTGGGAGCCCCTGTGAGGACACCTACTGTACTTGAAATGATGGTGGGAACCCCTGTGAGGACACCTCCTGTACTTGAAATGATGGTGGGAACCCCTGTGAGGACACCTACTGTACTTGAAATGATGGTGGGAACCCCTTTGAGGACACCTCCTGTACTTGAAATGATGGTTGTCTGAACCCCTGTGAGGACACCTCCTGTACTTGAAATGATGGTGGGAACCCCTGTGAGGACACCTCCTGTACTTGAAATGATGGTGGGAACCCCTGTGAGGACACCTCCTGTACTTGAAATGATGGTGGGAACCCCTGTGAGGACACCTCCTGTACTTGAAATGATGGTGGGAACCCCTGTGAGGACACCTCCTGTACTTGAAATGATGGTGGGAACCCCTGTGAGGACACCTCCTGTACTTGAAATGATGGTGGGAACCCCTGTGAGGACACCTACTGTACTTGAAATGATGGTGGGAACCCCTGTGAGGACACCTCCTGTACTGAAATGATGGTGGGAGCCCCTGTGAGGACACCTACTGTACTTGAAATGATGGTGGGAGCCCCTGTGAGGACACCTCCTGTACTTGAAATGATGGTGGAAACCCCTATGAGGACACCTCCTGTACTTAAATGATGGTGGGAGCCCCCGTGAGGACACCTCCTGTACTTAAATGATGGTGGGAGCCCCCGTGAGGACACCTCCTGTACTTGAAATGATGGTGGGAATCCCTGTGAGGACACCTCCTGTACTTGAAATGATGGTGGGAACCCCTGTGAGGACACCTCCTGTACTTGAAATGATGGTGGGAACCCCTTTGAGGACACCTACTGTACTTCAAATGATGGTGTGAGCCCCTGTGAGGACACTTCCTGTACTTCAAATGATGGTGGGAACCCCTGTGAGGACACCTCCTGTACTTAAATGATGGTGGGAACCCCTGTGAGGACACCTCCTGTACTTCAAATGATGGTGGGAGCCCCTGTGAGGACACCTCCTGTACTTGAAATGATGGTGGGAACCCCTTTGAGGACACCTACTGTACTTCAAATGATGGTGGGAGCCCCTGTGAGGACACCTCCTGTACTTGAAATGATGGTGGGAACCCCTGTGAGGACACCTCCTGTACTTGAAATGATGGTGGGAACCCCTGTGAGGACACCTCCTGTACTTGAAATGATGGTGGGAACCCCTGTGAGGACACCTCCTGTACTTGAAATGATGGTGGGAACACCTTTGAGGACACCTACTGTACTTCAAATGATGGTGGGAGCCCCTGTGAGGACACTTCCTGTACTTCAAATGATGGTGGGAACCCCTGTGAGGACACCTCCTGTACTTGAAATGATGGTGGGAACCCCTGTGAGGACACCTCCTGTGCTTGAAATGATGGTGGGAGCCCCTGTGAGGACACCTCCTGTTCTTCAAATGATGGTGGGAACCCCTGTGAGGACACCTCCTGTACTTAAATGATGGTGGGAGCCCCTGTGAGGACACCTCCTGTACTTAAATGATGGTGGGAGCCCCTGTGAGGACACCTCCTGTACTTCAAATGATGGTGGGAACCCCTGTGAGGACACCTCCTGTACTTGAAATGATGGTGGAAACCCCTTTGTGGACACCTACTGTACTTGAAATGATGGTGGGAGCCCCTGTGAGGACACCTACTGTACTTGAAATGATGGTGGGAACCCCTGTGAGGACACCTACTGTACTTGAAATGATGGTGGGAGCCCCTGTGAGGACACCTACTGTACTTGAAATGATGGTGGGAACCCCTGTGAGGACACCTCCTGTACTTGAAATGATGGTGGGAACCCCGTGAGGACACCTACTGTACTTGAAATGATGGTGGGAACCCCTTTGAGGACACCTCCTGTACTTGAAATGATGGTTGTCTGAACCCCTGTGAGGACACCTCCTGTACTTGAAATGATGGTGGGAACCCCTGTGAGGACACCTCCTGTACTTGAAATGATGGTGGGAACCCCTGTGAGGACACCTCCTGTACTTGAAATGATGGTGGGAACCCCTGTGAGGACACCTCCTGTACTTGAAATGATGGTGGGAACCCCTCGAGGACACCTCCTGTACTTGAAATGATGGTGGGAACCCCTGTGAGGACACCTCCTGTACTTGAAATGATGGTGGGAACCCCTGTGAGGACACCTACTGTACTTGAAATGATGGTGGGAACCCCTGTGAGGACACCTCCTGTACTGAAATGATGGTGGGAGCCCCTGTGAGGACACCTACTGTATTCGAAATGATGGTGGGAGCCCCTGTGAGGACACCTCCTGTACTTGAAATGATGGTGGGAACCCCTGTGAGGACACCTCCTGTACTTAAATGATGGTGGGAGCCCCCGTGAGGACACCTCCTGTACTTAAATGATGGTGGGAGCCCCTGTGAGGACACCTCCTGTACTTGAAATGATGGTGGGAACCCCTGTGAGGACACCTCCTGTACTTGAAATGATGGTGGGAACCCCTGTGAGGACACCTCCTGTACTTGAAATGATGGTGGGAACCCCTGTGAGGACACCTCCTGTACTTGAAATGATGGTGGGAACACCTTTAAGGACACCTACTGTACTTCAAATGATGGTGGGAGCCCCTGTGAGGACACTTCCTGTACTTCAAATGATGGTGGGAACCCCTGTGAGGACACCTCCTGTACTTGAAATGATGGTGGGAACCCCTGTGAGGACACCTCCTGTGCTTGAAATGATGGTGGGAACCCCTGTGAGGACACCTCCTGTACTTGAAATGATGGTGGGAACCCCTGTGAGGACACCTACTGTACTTGAAATGATGGTGGGAACCCCTGTGAGGACGCCTACTGTACTTCAAATGATGGTGGGAGCCCCTGTGAGGACACCTCCTGTACCTGAAATGATGGTGGGAACCCCTTTGAGGACACCTACTGTACTTCAAATGATGGTGGGAGCCCCTGTGAGGACACTTCCTGTACTTCAAATGATGGTGGGAACCCCTGTGAGGACACCTCCCGTACCTGAAATGATGGTGGGAACCCCTTTGAGGACACCTACTGTACTTCAAATGATGGTGGGAGCCCCTGTGAGGACACTTCCTGTACTTCAAATGATGGTGGGAACCCCTGTGAGGACACCTCCTGTACTTTAAATGATGGTGGGAACCCCTGTTAGGACACCTCCTGTACTTGAAATGATGGTGGGAACCCCTGTGAGGACACCTCCTTTACTTGAAATGATGGTGGGAACCCCTGTGAGGACACCTACTGTACTTGAAATGATGGTGGGAACCCCTGTGAGGACACCTCCTGTACTTAAAATGATGGTGGGAACCCCTGTGAGGACACCTCCTGTACTTGAAATGATGGTGGGAACCCCTGTGAGGACACCTCCTGTACTTGAAATGATGGTTGTCTGAACCCCTGTGAGGACACCTCCTGTACTTCAAATGATGGTGGGAACCCCTGTGAGGACACCTATTGTACTTGAAATGATGGTGGGAGCCCCTGTGAGGACACCTCCTGTACTTCAAATGATGGTGGGAACCCCTGTGAGGACACCTACTGTACTTGAAATGATGGTGGGAACCCCTGTGAGGACTAGTGATGGACGAACTTCCGACGGGACGTTTCGCGAACGCGAAACGCGAACGGACACAAACGTTCGCGAAAACGACCGTTCGCCGCGGGCTCCATTGACTTCAATGGGAGGCGAATTTCGCAAACCTTTAGGTCGAATTTGCGGCCACGGGGTAATTATTAGGGGGTAGCACGTAGTCCCACCACCTGGACAATAGCATAATACATGTATGAGGTGAATTTGGGATCGATAACTACAAGCATTTTTTTTTTATTTGGGAAATTGTTCTGACAATTCAGGACTATGGAGCTAATGAAGGCAATGGAGGAGAGGGAAGGTCAGGGACCAGGGTAGGCAAACAAGAGGGTGCAGGAGATACAGAGCACTGACAGCAGCACCGTAATACAGAGCACTGACATCAGCACCGTGACATACAGCGCTGACAGCAGCTCCGTGACATACAGCGCTGACAGCAGCTCCGTGACATACAGCGCTGACAGCAGCTCCGTGACATACAGCGCTGACAGCAGCTCCGTGACATACAGCGCTGACAGCAGCTCCGTGACATACAGCGCTGACAGCAGCACCGTGACATACAGCGCTGACAGCAGCTCCGTGACATACAGCGCTGACAGCAGCTCCGTGACATACAGCGCTGACAGCAGCTCCGTGACATACAGCACTGACAGCAGCTCCGTGACATACAGCGCTGACAGCAGCTCCGTGACATACAGCGCTGACAGCAGCACCGTGACATACAGCGCTGACAGCAGCTCCGTGACATACAGCGCTGACAGCAGCTCCGTGACATACAGCGCTGACAGCAGCTCCGTGACATACAGCGCTGACAGCAGCTCCGTGACATACAGCGCTGACAGCAGCTCCGTGACATACAGCGCTGACAGCAGCTCCGTGACATACAGCGCTGACAGCAGCTCCGTGACATACAGCGCTGACAGCAGCACCGTAAGCAGCCCCAGGAGGAAGTCAGCACAGCACAGGGATGGTGTGATCCCCTCATAATAAGAACCCCCAGGAGGAAGTCAGCACAGCACAGGGATGGTGGGAGCCCCTCATAATAAGAACCCCCAGGAGGAAGTCAGCACAGCACAGGGATGGTGGGAACCCCTCATAATAAGCAGCCCCAGTAGAAATATGACACCGCTCAACCTCTTCAAAGAGGAGGGTAGGGGCATATAGTACGGTGTGCTTTTTTGGGTCAGGGAAGTGAGCCAAATGAATTAAGAAGGTCTGTGTGCTTGATTCCAAAAATTGTTTATAGACATATACATGGTCTACTGATCACATGTGTTGAATTCCTCCGAGATCCATGCCTCATTCATTTTTAGAAATGTGAGGTAGTTAACACTGTCGTGAGCTAGGCGAGTACGCTTATCGGTCACAATCCCCCCTGCTGCGCTGAACGTCCTTTCGGACAGGACACTGGATGAGGGGCAAGCCAACAGTTCGATTGCAAATTGGGCAAGCTCTGGCCAGAGGTCAAGCCTGCCCACCCAGTAGTCTAGGGGTTCATCACTCCTCAGAGCGTCCACATCGGCCGTTAACCCAATGTAGTCGGACACCTGACGGTCTAGGCGTTCCCTGATGCTGGATCCGGATGACACCTGTCGATGGGTCGGCTGAAAGAATGACCTCATATCCGAAGTCACCAACACATCTTCAAACCGGCCTCTTCTTGCAGGCGCTGTTGGATTGGTACCCGCAAATCCTTCTCTGGGAGTGGGAATTGCTCCTCTGCCAGCGCACGCAAAAGCAGAATGCAGCATTTCTCGAAGCAAGGCCTGGAAGTGCTGCATTCTGACAGCCCTCTGCGACGGCGGTAACATTTCCGCCATTTTGTGTTTGTACCGGGGATCTAAGTACGTTGCCACCCAGTACTGGTCCTTGACCCTCATGCTTTTTATACGGGGGTCCCTATTAAAACACTGGAGCATGAAGGCCCCCATTTGCACTCAAGCGGAAGGTATGTGGTGGTGGTGGTGTTGTTGGTGGTAGTGTCTTTGGGGGTGCACATAGCAGAGAGTGAAGAAGAGGGTGCAGATCGAGAGGATGAGGAGGGTGCAGAAGAATAAGGCTGAGTGAGCCACTCAACCAAGTCTGGTGCGTCCTTTAAAGTAATTGAACGCACCTTCTGCAACTTCCCACTTTGGCTCAAGGCTGTTGCTCCTGCCCTACCCCTACCACCCCTGCGGAAGGGCCTGCCTCTTCCTCTGCCTGTCATTTTTTAAATCACCCTGTGACAAAACTCTTAGTCCCTATACCGCTGAAGGACTGCTGCAGTATAGGGCAGCGGTCAGCAGTAGTGCACGTCAACCCTATGTATTGTGGACCGATAGCGGTCCTTACAGAACAGCAGACTGTACTGC
Source organism: Lithobates pipiens (assembly GCF_037356315.1). Lineage (NCBI taxonomy): Eukaryota > Metazoa > Chordata > Amphibia > Anura > Ranidae > Lithobates > Lithobates pipiens. Next base: position 326,267,293 of record NW_027507784.1, read on the forward strand.
ACTCAGGCCTATGTACCGTAGCACCCTATACCAAGTTACCAGTCCTTATAAAAACTTTTGTGGACCAAGCAGGTTGTGTGTTAGTGTTTAGCAGACTGTGCGTCAGTCCCTATACCGCTGAAGGACTGCTGCAGTATAGGGCAGCGGTCAGCAGTAGTGCACGGCAACCCTATGTATTGTGGACCGATAGCGGTCCTTACAGAACAGCAGACTGTAACGCACTCAGGCCTATGTACCGTAGCACCCTATACCAAGTTACCAGTCCTTATAAGAACTTTTGTGGACCAAGCAGGTTGTGTGTTAGTGATTAGCAGACTGTACGTCAGTCCCTATACCAATGAAGGACTGCTGCAGTATAGGGCAGCGGTCAGCAGTAGTGCACGGCAACCCTATGTATTGTGGACCGATAGCGGTCCTTACAGAACAGCAGACTGTACTGCACTCAGGCCTATGTACCGTAGCACCCTATACCAAGTTACCAGTCCTTATAAAAACTTTTGTGGACCAAGCAGGTTGTGTGTTAGTGTTTAGCAGACTGTGCGTCAGTCCCTATACCGCTGAAGGACTGCTGCAGTATAGGGCAGCGGTCAGCAGTAGTGCACGGCAACCCTATGTATTGTGGACCGATAGCGGTCCTTACAGAACAGCAGACTGTACTGCACTCAGGCCTATGTACCGTAGCACCCTATACCAAGTTACCAGTCCTTATAAAAACTTTTGTGGACCAAGCAGGTTGTGTGTTAGTGTTTAGCAGACTGTGCGTCAGTCCCTATACCGCTGAAGGACTGCTGCAGTATAGGGCAGCGGTCAGCAGTAGTGCACGGCAACCCTATGTATTGTGGACCGATAGCGGTCCTTACAGAACAGCAGACTGTAACGCACTCAGGCCTATGTACCGTAGCACCCTATGCCAAGTTACCAGTCCTTATAAGAACTTTTGTGGACCAAGCAGGTTGTGTGTTAGTGATTAGCAGACTGTACGTCAGTCCCTATACCAATGAAGGACTGCTGCAGTATAGGGCAGCGGTCAGCAGTAGTGCACGGCAACCCTATGTATTGTGGACCGATAGCGGTCCTTACAGAACAGCAGACTGTACTGCACTCAGGCCTATGTACCGTAGCACCCTATACCAAGTTACCAGTCCTTATAAGAACTTTTGTGGACCAAGCAGGTTGTGTATTAGTGTTTAGCAGACTGTGCGTCAGTCCCTATACCGCTGAAGGACTGCTGCAGTATAGGGCAGCGGTCAGCAGTAGTGCACGGCAACCCTATGTATTGTGGACCGATAGCAGTCCTTACAGAACAGCAGACTGTACTGCACTCAGGCCTATGTACCGTAGCACCCTATACCAAGTTACCAGTCCTTATAAAAACTTTTGTGGACCAAGCAGGTTGTGTGTTAGTGTTTAGCAGACTGTGCGTCAGTCCCTATACCGCTGAAGGACTGCTGCAGTATAGGGCAGCGGTCAGCAGTAGTGCACGTCAACCCTATGTATTGTGGACCGATAGCGGTCCTTACAGAACAGCAGACTGTAACGCACTCAGGCCTATGTACCGTAGCACCCTATACCAAGTTACCAGTCCTTATAAGAACTTTTGTGGACCAAGCAGGTTGTGTATTAGTGTTTAGCAGACTGTGCGTCAGTCCCTATACCGCTGAAGGACTGCTGCAGTATAGGGCAGCGGTCAGCAGTAGTGCACGGCAACCCTATGTATTGTGGACCGATAGCGGTCCTTACAGAACAGCAGACTGTACCGCACCCAAGCCTATGTACCGTAGCACCCTAGACAGACCAAGTTACCAGTCCTGATAAAGAGCTTTGTGGAACAAGTGAGTTGTGAATGATTAGCAGACTGCAGCAGAAGGGCAGCAGTCAAGTATAATATTCTTTCTATATTTGGAAGAAAGAATATTATACGTGTACAAGCCTATTACCGTACCACTGATACCAGTCCTGAAAAGAACCTTTGTGGAACTAATAGTAACAGCAAGTCTTTAAAATTATCCTCACTGCCTGACACACTGCTTCCTGCCTGTCCCTATACAAATTGGCAAAAAAGAGTAGGCTGGAACGATTAGCTGGAATAGCTCTTTTGTGGACCTGATAGTAACAGCTAATGATGATGATGATGATGATGATGAAGAAAGACTAATCTGGCTGAGCTGTCCCTAAAATAGCAGCATACAGCGCTCTGTCCCTTTATCTAAACTGACAAAAGAAACTCAGGCTGCTGACCTAACACCTATACCAGTCCTGAAAAGAACTTTTGTGTACCAAATAGCTAGCGTTTTCTCTGTCCCTACTCCACACAGGATCCTTTCCCTACAGTGACAGAAGAAAGAATGTAAAATGGCCACCGGATCGGGTGTATTTATAGGTTAGGGGGAATGTCCAAGTGTCCATGAGCTGTCATGTCTCAATTGGTTGTCCTGTAACACATGATAAACGTGTCACGAAAGGTTAAAGTTCTTGTATACATTAAACACGTAAGTCCGCCGGGGCGAACGACGGAAAAAGGCGTTCGAACCCGCGGACGGCGAAAGTCGGAAATTCGCCGCGAAACGACCGCCGGGCGAAACGTTCGTCCATCACTAGTGAGGACACCTCCTGTACTGAAATGATGGTGGGAGCCCCTGTGAGGACACCTACTGTACTTGAAATGATGGTGGGAGCCCCATGTGAGGACACCTCCTGTACTTGAAATGATGGTGGGAACCCCTGTGAGGACACCTCCTGTACTTAAATGATGGTGGGAGCCCCCGTGAGGACACCTCCTGTACTTAAATGATGGTGGGAGCCCCCGTGAGGACACCTCCTGTACTTGAAATGATGGTGGGAACCCCTGTGAGGACACCTCCTGTACTTGAAATGATGGTGGGAACCCCTGTGAGGACACCTCCTGTACTTGAAATGATGGTGGGAACCCCTGTGAGGACACCTCATGTACTTGAAATGATGGTGAGAACCCCTGTGAGGACACCTCCTGTACTTGAAATGATGGTGGGAACCCCTGTGAGGACACCTCCTGTACTTGAAATGATGGTGGGAACCCCTGTGAGGACACCTCCTGTACTTGAAATGATGGTGGGAACCCCTGTGAGGACACCTCCTGTACTTCAAATGATGGTGAGAACACCTTTGAGGACACCTACTGTACTTCAAATGATGGTGGGAGCCCCTGTGAGGACACTTCCTGTACTTCAAATGATGGTGGGAACCCCTGTGAGGACACCTCCTGTACTTGAAATGATGGTGGGAACCCCTGTGAGGACACCTCCTGTACTTGAAATGATGGTGGGAACCCCTGTGAGGACACCTACTGTACTTGAAATGATGGTGGGAACCCCTGTGAGGACACCTACTGTACTTCAAATGATGGTGGGAGCCCCTGTGAGGACACCTCCTGTACCTGAAATGATGGTGGGAACCCCTTTGAGGACACCTACTGTACTTCAAATGATGGTGGGAGCCCCTGTGAGGACACCTACTGCTCAGGAAACTTCCTGGCGGGCTCTGCACGTGGAGCATGTGAACATGCCGGAGCTCATCCTTATTGGATATATGTGAACCCAGCCTTACTGCTTTCTGTAAAGCAGAAAAATTAAATATATTATCCTGACAGAGTCCTAACCGTTCCTTAAAGGAAAAAAAATGATAATATTAGCCAATGATACACCTCTAAATATCACTTCCAATATCGCTTATTCAGATTGTAGGAGGCCTGCTACGTTGTATAAGAGAATATACAATGGTAACATTGTACAGATAACAAGACAAGCACCTCTTTCAAAAAGTGGAAAGGTTTATTGACAGAAGGATCAGCATTTGTAGACAGTTCTGATACAAAGAGCATTTATAATCATTAGCAACAGTGTACAAAAACTAACAAGATACCAATTAAAGGAAAAAATACCAATTAAAGGAAACCTACGGTCTTAATTGTATTGCCAACTATGATGATATAAAAGAAACTTTTTTTTATTTTATTTTTATTTTCAATGGAGTATAGAAGGGTTAAACATTAATAAAATTAAATTAATGCTAAATTAATATTTATAAAGAAAAGCTTTTTTGGATGTTTTTGATTGAATAGAGAAGGGTAAAACACCTGTCAATTTATAATTTTTGCTACTAAATTCCATTGGGGAGATTTTCCTTCACTTTCTCTCCTGGAGATGCAAAATTAAGGCAAGTCATAGATTATGCAATTTTCTGTCCTTGCATTATGGGTGGAAGGAAAGCAAATTTCTTGATTCTCCGATCAATACAGTCAGTGTTAATGGGAAATCCCTCCCGTATCGCTATTGTGTTCTGCCGGCAGGGAGCCTTACCTGCCGCCAGAACACAATGATCAGTGTTGCCAGTCATAATTGTTCAGGAAAATGCAAAGGGAGTTTTTTTTTCCAGTGTGCTGAATTAAAGGTCACCATACTAAGACCAGCCATAAAAGCCTTTGGTTACAGGAAACAAATGCAGTTAATTTGATCAATTCCCTTCCTCCCGCTAAGCCATTGTGTTCTCCCAATGGGGGAAGCCATCCCCGCTGGGAGAACACAGTGATTATTGCTAGCAGCTATAACAGCTTCTTTCAATAATCGCATGTATAATCTGGCAGGCTGATTGTAGACAAGTTGATCAACCAACTTGAGTACAACCAGCCTGCCAGATTACACATGTGATTATTGAAAGCTTGCCCATACATGGTTCAAATCTCGGCCAGTTTCTGCTGAACCGGCCAAGATTTGAATCGTCAATGCCCGACTTAACTAGGCGATGTTAGTGCGGCAATCTCCACTTTTATTGGCTATTGTGTTCTGACAGGGTGACTGCCCTTGCCGTTGGCTGCAAGCGCTGATTGGATGCTGGTTTTATAACATCGATAAAAGCCGGTCCTTAGACTGGCTGCTGTTGGATAGGCTACTGTACACCAGACCGAGTGTTGACTGGTTTGTTGAACCTGCGAATATTCGGCCCATATGTATCAGCCTTAATATGGCTGGTTGTACACAAGTCGATCGATAGACTAGGGCAGTGATGGCGAACCTTGGCATCCCAGATGTTTTGGAACTACATTTTCCATGATGCTCCACTACACTGCAGAGTGCATGAGCATCACGGGAAGTGTAGTTCCAAAACATCTGGGGTGCCAAGGTTCGCCATCACTGGACTAGGGTGCCCATACATGGATAAAAACCAGTCACCAGTCCCTGGTGAACCAGCTGAATTCTGATCGGTGTATACCCGATGATCTATTTAAAGTAATGGGAATTCCATGCAGTTGTCACCAGAACAGGGGCCTCCATTGGGATATTTACCTGCGATTTACTTTCTTATGGTGAAAACTTTAACATTTTGGATTTAAAGTATAACTAAAGGCAAAACATAATTTTTTTCGTTTTGGAAAGAATGGAGATGGATTTTCTAGCATGTCTGTTCAGTTTTTATTGCACCCTGTGCACTTGTTAATGGGATTCACCTTCTCTAATTGTCCTGTTTAGCATTAGCTTTGAGCGTGAAAGTAAAAGAAACCCCAAGTTTTGGGTTGCCCCCAGAAAAATCACAGAGGGAAAATCAGCCAATGGGGACACTAGTTCTGGTGACCTGGAGGTTCCCAAGGAATTCCCATAATTTGCAGAGATTTTGTCACTTCAAGTTCACAAAAATTGAAATCCCTGCAGTGGGATACAGATGGCAAAAATAATTTGTATCTAAAATGAAAAAAAAAAAGTTTTGGTTTTAGTTCTACTTTAGGTCTCAGTAACAAGGACAATCATGTCCCATACACGCGGTCGCATTTTCCGGTGGAAAATGGGTCGCATTTTCCGGGGGGTAAATGTGCGATCGGATCATCCTGTCGGAAAATCTGACTGCGTGTGGGCTCCATCTGACTTTTTCCGTCTGAGTTTCCGACGCACAAAGTTTGAGAGCAGGAACAAAAATTTTCCGACAACAAAATCCGATCACATAAATTCCAATCATGTGTAGACAATTCTGACGGACAAAGTGCCACGCATGCTCAGAATAAACTAAGAGACGAAAGCTATTGGCTACTGGCCCGTTTTATAGTCCTGACGTACGTGTTTGACGTCACCTCGTTCAGAACTTTGTGCAACCGTGTGTTTCGGGCAAAATCCGTGAAAAAATCTGACGGATTTTGTGGTCAGAATGTCCGACCGTGTGTGTGGGGCATCAGAGGGGGTGAATCTAACTAGCTAAAACACAGACAGCAATGGGATTTAAGGAGTACTAATCCTTTCCTACTCAAAACTAAAAAAGTTAGGACTATAAATACATTTTATAGTAAAAAAAAAAATACATTTTATAGTAATATATACAAAAACGGAATTGTGCATTTTACCTTTTAGTATTTAAGTTATAATTCTGATGGAGGTATTTGGAAACAAGTAGAAAGCAGCATAGAGGGGTTCGGTGAAGGTGGTGGTGAAGGTGTGGAGATGTCTGATGGGGTCACACAGCTGGTAGAAGGACAGACAGCCAGCCTCATAATCCAGATAGATCCCAATGGTCTTTAGCAGAGATTTGGAATCGATATGTTTAGATGTGTCCCTGTGCCTGGCATGAAGCCTTGACGTTATTTGACTAAGAGCCCACGAATTGTCATTATATCCTATTATAAATTCACGTCCTGCGATCTTCCTCTCTATGGTTTCAGTGGCCACCCCGATCAGCCATTCCTCCGCTTCACTCACATCCACCTCCCAGTAATGTGTCCCGGATGTAAAGCTTTGGAGACTTAACACTTGGCTGGATTTAAACCTATTTGGTCCATCTGACCTGCTCTCTTCAATGGCAGTATAAGTGGCTATCTTGTGTTTCTTTGATATAAAAATGTTCTCATGAGCCGTATTAATATCGAATACAATATTGGATTTTTCCATCAATGAAAATTGACTCTTTTTCATCAGATCCTTCAAATTGCTAGTAAAGTTGTGAAGCTCTCCGTCTAGAATCCTCGAGATCATTTGTTCATTTATACACGGAGCGTGTTTTGTATCTTTGGTTGAATCTTCTATCCCAGAACTAATATCATCTCCGTTAGGTGGCATTTTCAAAACAGTCAATGGATCTGGAAGCTTACAAAGTTCTTTCATTTGATTAATTTTCCTGGACAGCTTGCTTTGCTGGTTCTCCAACTGCTGGATCAGATCAGAGACGGCCTGGGAGATCTGCTCCTTCTGTCTGGAGATCTCACTCAGGACTCTCTCCTCTACATCATCCAGCTCTTTCCTGATGTCTCTAAACAGCTCAGCGACTCTGCCGGCAACAGCAATTTGTTTTCTCTCTTCTTGCATCCCGTGACTTTCCAGATTCCGGATCCTCATTGGGATCTCCTGTCTCTCAAAGTCCAATATAATTGTAGATTCTCTCAGATTCACTTTCTTTTTCTCAGATGCCACATTCAGAAGGTCCACCTGGTGTCCTCTGTGGTCTCCAGCCACCCAGCAGGACATACATATACAGGCACCGTCCTCTGTGCAGTAGTATTTTAGTACCTCTTGATGTACGGAGCATTTTCTCTCTCCAAATGATGTGGTGGGTTTGGTTAAAATATGATCCGGTGACTTGCTGTGGTTGCTTAGGTGCTTTTCACAAAATGAGGCCTCGCATAACAGACATGTTTTTAAAGCCGGTGTAGGAAAATCGCAGTACGTACACAAGACCTCTCTTTCCTCCTGGTGAGCGGATTTGAAGCACTCCACGATGTTGCACAGTTTCCTGTTCTTCTCCAGTGCAGGATACGCTGTATACCGCACTCTGCACTCCGGACAGGAATAAACTCCAGACTCCTCCTGTGTATCCAGAGCAGTCACAATACAGTCCCAGCAGAAGCTGTGTGCACACTTCAGCGATATGGGCTCCTTATACAGGTTCAGGCAGATGGAGCACTTCAGCTCATCTCTTAGGTCAGCAGATGCCATTTGGAAGAAGGACAAATAACTGGTGATGCAGCTTTGGGACTTCGGTCTTTTAAACTGGTGATGGAAGAGTTGGGGCTTTGGTTTTATATTCTATTGATGAACTAGTCAGTTTGGATGCTTTGTTATGTAAAGTGAAGTCTTCTCTCTTAGTGAAGTGAGACCCTCCCCCGTAAGCCTTTCTCTGCTGAAGATAGATAATCAATGACTAACATAGCACAAGACAATTGCAGAAAATGTACCCTTGACTGGCTAATGTAGGTATTGACCACTTCAGCCCTGGAAGATTTTACTGCTATGCTTTAACTGACAATTGCGCGGTCATGCGACACTGTACCCAAACAAAATTGATGTCCTTTTTTCCTCACAAGTAGAGCGTTCTATTGGTTGTATTTGATCACCTCTGCATTTTTTCTATTTTTTGCACTATAAAATTTTTAAAAAAGCAACGATTGAAAAAAAAAAACGCTATATTTTTTACTTTTTTATCAAAATAGTGTTGCGCTACCATCAATATTCCACCTATAAATGGTAGCGCAACACTATTTATTTATTTTGATATCTAATTATTTGGATGACTGGCCATTTTAGAGTGTTTGCAGCTGTTTTCATGTAGGCACATTTCACTTATTATCCACATTTGCGCTTGAGTATCTTTATCTTGATTTTTTACTTTTTGCTATAATAAATATCTCCCCAAAAAAAACAAAAAATAAACACGTTTTCGTCAGTTTAGACCGATATGTATTCTTCTACATATTTTTGGTCAAAAAAAATAAAATAAAAATTGTAATAAGCATATATTGATTGGTTTGCGCAAAAGTTATAGCATCTACAAACTATGGGATTGTTTTATGGCATTTTTATTTTTTATTAGTAGTAATGGCGGCAATCTGCGAATTTTTATTTTTTTATCGTGCCTGCGACATTATGGCGGACATATTGGACACTTTTGCCACTAGTTTGGAACCATTGTCATTTATACAGCGCATTTATAAGTGCTATAAAAGTGTACCGATTAGCGTGTAAAGGACACTGGCAGGGAAGGGGTTAACCACTAGGGGGCGATGAAGGGGTTAAGTGTGTCCTAGGGAGTGATTCTAACTGTGGGGGGGAGGGGCTACACCTCACATGACAGCGACCACTGCTTCCAATGACAGGGAGCAGTGGATCTCTGTCATGACATAAGGCAGAATGGGGAAATAATATAAAATGCCTTGTTTACATAGGCATCTCCCCGTTTTACCTCTCCACACTGCACTCGCGGGCCGCTGGAGAACATAGAGTTCCTGGGACCTGCGGGCGCGTGCCCACGCCCGAAAGGCGTCAAATGTAAAGGGATGTACCTGGATACTCATTTCCCTGCTTGTGCCATTGTGCCGACGTACATCTGTGTGCGGCGTTTGGCAAGCGGTTAAAGTTGCAAAATTTTGGGATTCTTTAGGTCCCTTCCTCTGGCTTTATCAAATTCTGAAAATGGTTCCACATCTCAGGATGGATCCAAGAGGTCCCAATAGCTTTTATCCTTTGGAAATTCAGTTTAGCTAATAAAATATATTTTTAAATTCCACACTTTAGGCATCTGAAGAAGTCATGCAGTTTAGTAAATAACTCACGCAGATTGTACATTACAAAATTTTCGACATCTCAAATCAAACTGACGAGGAGATTTCAGAGTTGATATAGTTGAGGAGCAAAATACTGGATAGTCACAGCAAACTGTGAGCTGTGAAAATATAAGAGAAGACAAATCAAAGATTATTTGTGATGAGCTCAACTTACAATGGAGCGTCTGCAACCCTTAAGCTGGCCATACATGGACCAAAATTCGAATGGTTCCTGCTGAACTGGTCAAACTGAAATTCAGGTATGGGCACCTTGGTTGTACACGAGCGATCTCTCAGGTTTTTCTCAAACAATTAGTGTGATATATATAATAATGTAATATAAAATATAGCTAGCAACATCGATCATTATGTTCTGCCGGCAGGGAACGTTCCCCATCGACAGAACACAATAGTGCTGCGGGAGTGATTCTCCCATTAACACTGACTGTGTTGATGGGGAATCAAGCAATTTCCTTTCCTTCCACCAAATTACATAGTCTATAGCCTGCCTTAGGCTAAGTTAAGACATGTAGTTGGGGGTTGCCGAGTTGAGCTGCATTTTTAGCTCCCCCTTAAGCTACAATGGGTTGTTTACATGCTGTGGTTGCAATGCTTCACTTCGTGCCTGGGGCAAAACTATCCAACACAGTCCCACTGTACATGGTCCTTTCAGGCAAATAGTGAACCGCTGCTAATACCCTGCAACTGCAAGCAAAGATGGGGTTAAAACAGGAGATGTGGAGGCATTACATTGCCTCCTTTCCACCTGTTAAACGTCTCTGAAAAGTGATCTGAATGTAGATTGCTTTTCAGAGGAGTGGTGGATTTAGATACACATCTTAACCTATTATTATTATTATACAGGATTTATATAGCGCCAACAGTGTACGCAGCGGTTTACAATATAAAAAGGAGACAATACAGTTATAATACAATAAAATACAAGAGGATTAAAGTGGTTGTAAACCCTTACAGACCACTTTTACCTTCAGGTAAGCCTAGATTAATTCTTACCTGTAGGTGCAAGAAATATCTCCTAAACCTACATGGTTTAGGAGATATTTGCAAAAGACAGGCACCGCTGTCTACAGCGCATGGGCCGTAGACAGTGGTGCGCAGGCGCACTGAGCATGCCGTTAGTGGCAGCTCCCGTGCACATGCGCGGGAGTAACGCCATCGTGGCTCCGCCCAATCACAGCACCGGAGCCGCGATACCTGGAAGAAGATGGGCACTTCATGGAAGAGGGGACAGCGGTGACTTCGCTGGCTCCTGTGTCAGGTAAGTGACACATAATGGGCTACTATGCGATGCATAGTAGTCCATTATGCTTTACCTTTGCAGGGAAACAAAGAGGAAGTAAAACCATCAGGGTTCACTTCCTCTTTAAGAGGGCCCTGCTCAGAAGAGCTTACAATCTAATAAGGTGGGGCAGGTGGTACAAAAGGTTGTAACTGTGGGGGATGAGCTGATGAACGTGGTAGAAGATTAGTTAGAGACGTGTTAGGCTTTCCTGAAGAGATGAGTTTTCAGGAATTGCTTGAAGGCAGCAAGAGTAGGGGATAGCCAGACCAGTGGAGGTAGCGAGTTCCAGAGGATGGGAAAGGCTCCGAGAACCTAGCCTTATGCCCCGTACACATGAGCGGAATTTCCATCTAAAATATCTTGGATGGTTTTTCTGACAGAATTCCGCTCAAGCTTGGCTTGCATACACACGGTCACTCAAGTTCTCGGAACTTTCGACTGCCAAGAACGCGGTGACGTACAACACTACAATATTATGACGAGCCAAGAAAATTAAGTTCAATGCTTCCGAGCATGCGTCGAATTGTTTCCGAGCATGCATAGGAATTTTGTGCGTCGAAATTGCTACAGACGATCGAAATAGAGAACCTGCTCTCAATCTTTTGCTGGCAGGAATTCCGCCAGCAAAAGTCCAATGGAGCGTACACAACGGTCGCATTTTCTGACCAAAACCTCACATCGGACGTTTTCTGGCAGGATTTCCGATCGTGTGTACGCGGCATTAGGAGCCATTATGAAAACAGAGACAGGCGGCAGATCATACGCATTAGGGGCTTTTCCTGAAGCCACTCCCTCACATGATCTGCTATCTACAGTCCAAGGCCTCCTTCAAGAAATATTAGGTGACTCCGCTCCCTCCACTATCGTGCCAAATAGCTCCTTCACTGCTCCCTCCACTATTGGCAGAGCCCCTCTGCCGGTTCCACAAGAAGTTAACACACCTAGAGATGTCATTTGTAAGCTACTTACTGTAAATACTCCATAAAGGAATCTGTTATTTGTGCTCAGAGAGGTAAACTACACCTAGATTTTGATGCCACTAATTTATCTCACTTTGTGGACTTCCCCAGGAGGACACTCGTGCAACGGCAACCTGTTCCCACTACTTGAAATCTTATGCCAAGAAAAGGCAGATTATCTCTGGAGGTTCCCCTTTCAGTTGTCAGCAAATAAAAATGTCACCCTGAGGAATAAAGATGATCTGCCTAAACATCTGAAAAATCGGGAACTTCCAGATGTAGACTTCCTGGATTTGTTGTTTTTTTTTTGGGGACATCCCACTGCCACAATGTCCTGAATTCGGAGCCGTATGGGCGCCATTATACTAGAGGCATATCCAAGCTTGTCCCATGAGTCGAATGCCCCATACACACGGTCGGACATTCTGACCACAAAATCCGTCTTTTTCCGGATTTTCTTCTGACGGATTTTGTCCGAAACTTGTGTTGCCTATACACAATCGGACAAAGTTGTCGAAAAATCAGATCGTTCAGAACTTGGTGACGTTTGTTGCTTACAACGGGACTACGTAGAGGATAGTAGCTTTGGTCTCGTAATTTAATCTGAGCATGCGTGGCACTTTGTCCTATCAGAATTCTCTACAAACGATCGGAAAAAGTCAGATCGGATTTTTTTGTCTGAAAATTTAAGATCCTGCTTTTTTTCTGTCGGAATTTCTGACGGAAAAAGTCCGATAGAGCCCACACACAATCGGATTTTCTGACAATATAATCTGATCTTTTCCGTCGGAATTTTGTGTACAGGGCATAAGGCAGGCCATAGACTGTGTGAATTGTTTTCCTGCAACCAAATTATGAGCATCCACTGACCTTTCTCCATTGGAATCTCTCGGTATGACGCCCCAAGAAACAAGATCTCTTCTATCCCATAAGAAAAAAAAATAATAATAAACTTTTACTTGGGGTCCACTTTACAAATGTCCCATACTTTATCAGAAATTAGGAGAAAAAAAAGCTCACCTCCCCAAATCCAAAAGATCATTTGGCTATCCTATGTCTCATCTATAAGCTTTCGGGTCAAAGAATCATCCTAGAACAGTGATTCTCAACCAGAGTTCTGTGGAACCCCTGGGTTCCTCCAGAGGTTGCTAGGGGTTCCTTCAGCATTGGGCAATTTCTGCCTCTCGGATAAGTTCCCACTCACACCATTGATCTTTTTAGCCATCTGTAAGGAGGTAATTCTTCCCAATGACCACAAGTGTAAGGACCATTCTTCCCACCGACCATCACACTAATGTATCATGAGTTGTAGATTTCAAATTTTTAGCCGGGGTTCCCCGAGACCGGAGAACTATTTCAAGGGTTCCTCTGTGTTGAAAAGGTTGAGAAAGGCTGTCCTAGAAGTTCTTGGCCAAATAGTATAGGACCCCTTCCCGCTGGGTGCAAATAGTTCAAGAAATATTTCCAAGGACATATTCTAGTTGTTGGAGGGGTTGTAACCAACTTTTCTTTATTCATGGTAGTCCTGTCCCAAGATCAAGAGCTTTTGAGAAATTACACCCTAGATACAGAAGACCGCTCTTAAACCAATTAAATGTACGCCATTAAAATGTATTTTCCGTGATATACCGTAAACTCTTCTAAGTCATAATAGTGTAACCCTGTATCTACTGAAGGTGGCAAAAAACTTGCATTCCTAGATACTGGAAACAAGCTACATGCCCCACCATGTCAGAATAGAAGGGAGAGTTAAATGACATTGTGGAGGGTAAACGCTGGATCCATGATGTTAAGAACAAACATGGTGAATTTATGTGTCATAAATGGACTTGGGATGGCTGGATTTATTATTCATATTGTTTGTCAGAAACATACATACTCCTTGTCCCACCCATTTTATGGTATATGGATAGATAGTAATAAATGACTGTATGACGTATAAACCTATGGATCATTATACACTATATTACCAAAAGTATTGGTACACCTGCCTTTACACGCACATGAAATTTAATGGCCTCCCAGTCTTGGTCCGTAGGGTTCAATATTGAGTTGGCCCACCCTTTGCAGCTACAACAGCTTCAACTCTTCCGGGAAGGCCGTCCACAAGGTTTAGGAGTGTGTCTATGGGAGTGTTTGACCATTAATCCAGGAAGCGAATTTGTGAGATCAGGCACTGATGTTTGATGGGAAGTCCTGGCTCACAGTCTCCGTTCTAATTCATTGCAAAGATGTTTTATCGGGTTAAGGTCAGGACTCTGTGCAGGCCAGTCAAATTCCTCCACCCCAAACTCGCTCACCCATGTCTTTATGGACCTTGCTTTCTGCAGTAGTCCAAATCATTTGGTGGAGGGGGGATTATGGTGTGGGGGTGTTTTTCAGGGGTTGGGTTTGGCCCCTTAGTTCCAATGAAGGGAACTCTTAGGGCGTCAGCATACCAAGACATTTTGGAAAATGTCATGCTCCCAACTTTGCAGGAATGGTTTGGGGGTGGCCCCTTCCTGTTCCAACATGACTGCACACCAGTGCACAAAGCAAGGTCCATAAAGACATGGATAAGCGAGTTTGGGGTGGAGGAACTTGACTGGCCTGCACAGAGTCCTGACCTCAACCCGATATAACACCTGTGGGATGAATCAGATTGGAGACTGCGAGCCAGGCCTTCTTGTCCAACATCAGTGCCTGACCTCTCAAATGCACTTCTGGAAGAATAGTCAAACATTCCCATAGATACAGTGGTGTGAAAAAGTGTTTGCCCCCTTCCTCATTTCCTGTTCCTTTGCATGTTTGTCACACTTAAGTGTTTCGGAACATCAAACCAATTTAAACAATAGTCAAGGACAACACAAGTAAACACAAAATGCAATTTGTAAATGAAGGTGTTTATTATTAAAGGTGAAAATAAATCCAAACCATCATGGCCCTGTGTGAAAAAGTGATTGCCCCCTAAACCTAATAACTGGTTGGGCCACCCTTAGCAGCAACAACTGCAACCAAGCGTTTGCGATAACATGCAATGAGGCTTTAACAGCATCCTGGAGGAATTTTGGCCCACTCATCTTTGCAGAATTGTCCTAATTCAGTTACATTAGAGGGTTTTCGAGCATGAACGGCCTTTTTAAGGTCATACCACAACATCTCAATAGGATTCAGGTCAGGACTTTGGCTAGGCCACTCCAAAGTCTTCATTTTGTTTTTCTTCAGCCATTCGGTGGTGGACTTGCTGGTGTGTTTAGGATCATTGTCCTGCTGCAGAACCCAAGTTCGTTTCAGCTTGAGTACATGAACAGATGGTCGGACATTCTCCTTCAGGATCTCTTGGTAGACAGCAGAATTCATAGTTCCTTTTATCACGGCAAGTCTTCCAGGTCCTGAAGCAGCAAAACAGCCCCAGACCATCACACTACCACCACCATATTTTACTGTTGGTATAATGTTCTTTTTATGAAATGCAGTGTTCCTTCTACGCCAGATATACTTGGACACACACCTTCCAAAGAGTTCCACTTTTGTCTCATCGGTCCACAGAATGTTGTCCCAAAAGTCTTGGGGATAATCAAGATGTGTTGTGGAGAAATTGAGACGAGCTTTGATGTTCTTTTTGCTCAGCAGTGGTTTTCTCCTTGGAACTCTGCCATGCAGGCCATTTTTGCCCAGTCTTTTCCTGATGGTGGAGGCATGAACGCTGACCTTAACTGAGGCAAGTGAGGCCTGCAGTTCCTTGGACGTTGTTGTGGGGTCTTTTGTGACCTCTTGGATGAGTCGTCGCTGCGCTCTTGGGGTAATTTTGGGCGGCCGGCCACTCCTGGGAAGGTTCACCACTGTTCCATGTCTTTGCCATTTGTGGATAATGGCTCTCACTGTGGTTCGCTGGATTCCCAAAACTTTGGAAATGGCTTTATAACCCTTTCCAGACTGATAGATCTCAATTACTTTCTTTCTCAATTGTTCCTGAATTTCTTTGGGTCTCGGCATGATGTGTAGCTTTTAAGGATCTTCTGGTGGACCTTACTGTGTCAAGCAGCTCCTATTTAAGTGATGCCTTGATTGTGAACAGGTGTGGCAATAATCAGGCCTGGGTGTGGCTATAGAAATTGAACTCAGGTGTGGACAACCACAGTTATAGTATGTTTTAACAAGGGGGGCAATCACTTTTTCACACAGGGCCATGATGGTTTGGATTTTTTTTCACCTTTAATAATAAACACCTTCATTTACAAATTGCATTTTGTGTTTACTTGTGTTGTCCTTGACTATTGTTTAAATTGGTTTGATGTTCCGAAACACTTAAGTGTGACAAACATGCAAAGGAACAGGAAATGAGGAAGGGGGCAAACACTTTTTCACACCACTGTACACTCCTAAACCTTGTGGACGGCCTTCCCAGAAGAGTTGAAGCTTTTATAGCTGCAAAGGGTGGGCCAACTAAATATTGAACCCTACGGACTAAGACTGGGATGCCATTAACCACTTCCGGATGGCCCGCTGCATATATACTGTGGCAGGGTGGCCCAGCTGCACAAAATCACATACCTGTACGTGATTTTGTGCACAAGATCTGGGGTGCGCAGGCGTGCTGCCCCCTCTGTGATTGGACACAGTGGGGGCCAATCAGTGGGTCCGTCGGCTGCAATGGACCTGGCGATTTTCAGAGGAGAGGCAGAACGGAGGTCTGCTTATGTAAACAAGGCAGATCCCCATTCATCAGAGAGGAAAATTGAGATCTTGAGTTTCTGCTAAGCAGAAACACAGATATCTGTTTTCATCTAATGCATCCGTTCCCCCACAGTTAGAAAGCACGCCCTAGGAGCGCACTTAACCCTTTGATCACCCCTGATGTTAACCTCTTCCCTGCCAGTGTCATTTATACAGTGACAGTGCTTTTTTTTTTTTTTGGCCCTAAACACTGTCTTGGTGTCACTGGTCCCCAGATTTGTCCACTGCAATATCCCAATACCGCAAAAAATCGCTGATCACCGGCATCAATAGTAAAAACAATAAAAAAAAATAAAAAGTCCATAAATCTATCCTATAGTTTATAGACGATATACCTTTTGCGCAAACCAATCAATAGACGCTTATTGGGATTTTTTTTACCAAAAGTATGTAGCAGAATACATATTGGCCTAAATTGATGAAGCTATTAGATATTTTTACTGGGTATGTTTTATAGCAGAAAGTAAAAAAAAAAAAAAAATATATATATATATATATATATATATATATATATATATAATTTTTTATTTTTTTTTAATTGTTGTTCCCTTTGTTGTTTATAGCATAAAAAATAAAAACCGCAGAGGTGATCAAATACCACCAAAAGAAAGCTCTATTTGTGGGGAAGAAAAGGCACACATTTTATTTGGGTACATCGTCTCACGACTGCGCAATTGTCAGTTAAAGTAACACAGGGCCGTATTGCAAAAAACGGCCTGGTCGTGACGGGGGGTAAAACCTTCTGGAGCTGAAGTGGTTAAAGTTTATGTGCATGTAAAAGCAAGTGTCCCAATACTTTTGGAATGTACCTGTCAAATGCTGATTCCTTTGGTGCATTGATGGCATTTATTCAAACTTTATACCCATTGGAATTGTTAACCCTTTAAAAACATCTGAGATTTCACTTCCCCTATTGACGCCCCCAGACCAAATCTCAATATTTATTCAGAATTTTCAGGGAATCTGAGCATTCAAATCAAAGATTCAATACAGTGCCTTGAAAAAGTATTCATACCCCTTTACATTTTCCACATTTTGTCATGTTACAACCAAAAACGTAAATGTATTTTATTGGGAATTTTATGTGATGGACCAACACAAAGTGGCACAAAATTGTGAAGTGGAAGGAAAATGATAAACCGTTTTCAAAAGTTTTTACAAATAAATATGTGAAATGTGTGGTGTGCATTTGTATTCAGCCCCCTTTTACTCTGATACCCCCAACTAAAATCTTGTGAAAACAATTGCCTTCAGAAGTCAGCTAATTAGTAAATAGAGTCCACCTGTGTGTAATCTCATATCGGTAGAAATACAGCTGTTCTGTGAAGCCCTCAGAGGTTTGTTAGAGAACCTTAGTGAACAAACAGCATCATGAAGGCCAAGGAACACACCAGACAGGTCAGGGATAAAGTTGTGGAGAAGTTCAAAGCAGGGTTAGGTTATAAAAAAAAAATATCCCAAGCTTTGAACATCTCACAGAGCTCTGTTCAATGCATCATCTGAGAATGGAAAGAGTATGGCACAACTGCAAACCTACCAAGACATGGCCATCCACCTAAACTGACCGGCCGGGCAAGGAGAGCATTCATCAGAGGAGCGGCCAAGAGGCCCATGGTAACTCTGGAGGAGCTGCAGAGATCCACAGATCAGGTGGGAGAAACTATTAGTGGTGCTCTCCACAAATCTGGCCTTGGAAGAGTGACGAGAGGAAATCCATTGTTGAAAGAAACCCATAAGAAGTCCCATTTACAGTTTGCGAGAAGCCATGTGGGGGACACAGCAAACATGTGGAAGAAGGTGCTCTGGTCAGATGAGACCAAAATGTAACTTTTTGGCCTAAAAGCAAAATGCTATGTGTGGCAGAAAACTAACACTGCACATCACTCTGAACACACCATCCCCACCGTGAAACATGGTGGTGGCAGCATCATGTTGTGGGGATGCTTTTCTTCATCAGGGACAGGGAAGCTGGTCAGAGTTGATGGGAAGATGGATGGAGCCAAATACAGGGCAATCTTAGAAGAAAGCCTGGTATGACCCGTACACATGACCGGACTTTCCGCCAGAATAGGTCCGATGGAATCATTCCGTCAAATATTCCGATTGTGTGTGGGCTAATCCAATCGGTTTTCTAAAAAAATTCAGTCAGACCTAGAAATAGAACATGTTTCAAATCTGTCCGATGGACTCAATTCCTATCAGGAAAACCATTCGTCTGTATGCTGGTCCGACGGACCAAATACAACGCAAGGGCAGCTATTGGTTACTGGCTATTGAACTTCTTTTTCTAGCCCCGTCGTACGTCATCATGTTCAAAATGAACGGACTTTCGAATAAACTTTAGTCCATTCATGTGTGGGCAAATCCGTTTGTTCGGAAGTCCAACGTAGCTCTGTCGAAAGCCCGTCGGGAAGACCTTCTGACCTTTTCTGCTGGAAAGTCTGGTCGTGTGTACGCGGCATTAGAGTCTGCATAAGACTTGAGACTGGGGCGGAGGTTCACCTTCCAGCAGGACAACGACCCTAAACATACAGCCAGAGCTACAGTGGAATGGTTTAGATCAGAGATATGCAATTAGCGGACCTCCAGCTGTTGTAGAACTACAAGTCCCATGAAGCATAGCAAAATTCTGACATCCACAAGCATGACACCAGAGGCAGAGGCACGATGGGACTTGTAGTTTTGCAACAGCTGGAGGTCCACTAATTGCATATCCCTGGTTTAGATCAAAGAATATTCATGTGTTAGTCCCTGTACACACGGTCGGAGATTTCCACAACCAAATCCGTCGGATTTTGTCCGTCAAATCTTGTCCGAAACTGTTGCATACACACGGTCGGACTAAGTTGTCAAAAAATCCGATCTTTCAGAACGCGATGACGTTATTTCGTTACGATGGGACTACATTCAGGCTAGTAGCCAATAGCTTTGATGTAGGAATTTGATCTGAGCATGCGTGGCACTTGGTCAGATTTGAATTCTCTACACATGATCGGAGTATGTCCGATCGGACCAGTTGGTCGGGAAATATTTCCAACAAGTTGGAAAATTGGGTCCAATGCATACCACACACAGTCTGATTATCCGACAACACAGTCCGATAGGACACATTCCACCGGATTCTCCGATCGTGTGTACAAGGCTTTAGAATGGCCCAGTCAATGTCCAGACCTAAATCATATTGATAATCTGCAGGAAGACTTGAAAATTGATGTTCACAGACGCTTTCCATCCAATCTGACAGAGCTTGTATTATTTTGCAAAGAAGAATGGGCAAAAATGTCCCTCTCTAGATGTGCAAAGCTGGTAGAGACGTCCCCAAAAAGACTTGCAGCTGTAATTGCAGTGAAAGGGGATTCTACAAACTATTGACTCAGGGGGGCGCCATACACCCGTACCCCCCACTTTTTTCTCATATTTATTTGTAAAAAATGTGAAAAACCATTTATCATTTTCCTTCCACTTCACAATTATGTGGCACGTTATGTTGGTCTATCACATAAAATCCCAATAAAATACATTTAAGTTTTTGGTTGTAAAATGACAAAATGTGGAAAATTTCAAGGGGTATGAATACTTTTTCAAGGCACTGTATATAATCTGATTGGGATGAGCCAGTTATGTTCATCGATTTTAACTATTCTGTATGAAAATGATGCAAATCCTTGGGTTATACAATTTCAGATCATCAAGAGGAAGGACGATAGTATGATTTATGAGTTTAGAAATAATGCAACAATAAAGTACCATATGTTCAATAGAAAATAAATCGCTCATAATAAAATGTTTGATTTTGCAAAGGTAACAACTGAAGTATTACTAAACTATACACAGTTTAAAAGTGCTCTTTTGTTGGCATTTAAAAACATTCAAGAGACTTCTGTACATTGGATAAAATTTCATGTGCAGAAATGGTGAAAGTAATTTTTATAACTCTGTATTATTACCATGTTTCCATATTCCCATACCTGTATGCTAAACCTGTTATAACATTGATGTGTCTGTATTGTCCTGTTTTGTTTACTGCATATGGATTCTGAAGGACTCCGCCTGATGTTCTCCAGCTGGGTGGTGGTCAGACGAGGTCTTTGTCTCGGGTTGTCTCATTGTCCACCTAGTGACTGGAGTCTAAACCATACAATGGATACAATACAATGGAGCCCTCACATTCTAGTCTGCTCTAAGAAAACCCTCTTTGCCTTAGAAAAGTTTTATAATACAAATTGTTATCTATTGTATTATTTATTTATTTTTAAGTTAGCCAAACAACCGACAATGGTGTCCCTTTATTCCTCAGTAACCTACCAATACACACCTTCAGGCATGAAGCTCGAAAAAACAACACCCAACCCAGGGTTCCTGGTTGGGATTGGATTATGTCCTTTAACACATTTCTTGGTCGATCAACATTACAAAACCTCCCAACTTTTTGAGATGGATGGGGGGGGGGGGGGGGGGGGGGAAATCTTTCAGCATGTAAGCAAAGGATGTGCCCCAAGTTTCATCATAAAAAATGAACATGTTAAAGAAATTTGGTTGTGTCCGTTAGTGCTTATTATTTCCACTTCTCTTCCTTCCTCAAAATATTAAATGCAATAATGTGGAGGCCAGGTGGAGGATAACACTTATTACAATTAAACTGTACATTTCCTAATGATGTTTTTATATATGCAGCCGAAAAATGAGGGGCGAAGGGATTTGGTTTGAAAAGAGGGGTCAGTTGTGAGCTACGCAAAATAAGTAAATTTCAATATGGAGGGGAGACCATTTTTTTATGATACACTTACTAGTTACACTTTCTTCAAAACATGGCTTCGGACACGCTTTAAAGCACTCTGAACGCCAGTCAAAGCTCCTGTCGCTAAATAAAATGGTTAGCTTACAGTCCTGTTTACACCTTTCTTCGATTAGGCTTTGGTGGTGCTTCGATGAGGCTTTGGTGGGGCTTTGGCGGGGCTTCGATGAGGCTTTGATGAGGTTTTGGCAGGGATTCGATGAGGCTTTGGCAGGGCTTCGATGAGGCTTTGGCGGGGCTTTGGCGGGGCTTCAAGTGAGCTTGGCCATAGACTTCTATAGAGGCTTTGAAGATGCTTTGAAGCACCGCTAAAGCTATATGGGGTATAATTTTTGAAGCAATGTGTAAAAACAGGACTGTAAGCTTACCATTTTATTCAGTGACAGGAGCTTTGACTAGCATTCAGAGAGCTTTAACAAAGCCTGTTTGAAGCAAGTGTAAACTAGCCGTTAATGTATGTTTAACTACTTAACGGCGACGCTATAGCCGAATGACGGCTACAGCGTGGCACAGTAACTCTGGGAGGGCGTACATTGATGTCCTCGCAGAATCTTGCTCCCGCGTGTCCCCTGGGGGGCACACCTGGCAACATCCGTGACCTGGACCCGGCACATCACGGATCACAGTGGCCGTTTACCACGTGATCGCTCTGTTAAATGACAAAGTGATCACTTGTAAACAAACTGGTGTCGCGTCCAGAGAGATCAGATGCTGCTGCAGCGCTGTGGGCTGGATGTGTAGTGCCCACAGCGCTGATTTGGGCCCACTCCAGCCATTCAGCCAGCCATCCTTCCATTCATGCTCAGCCAGCCATCCTTCCATTCATGCTCAGCCAGCCATCCATACTCAGCAATATACATCCATCCATCCATGCTCAGCCATCTATCCATACTCAGCAATACTCATCCATCCATCCTCAGCAATACTCATCCATCCTCAGCAATACTCACCCATCCTCAGCCAGCCAGCCATCCATACTCAGCAATACTCATCCATCCATACTCAGCAATACTCAACCATTCATCCATCCATGCTCAGCCATCTATCCATACTCAGCAATACTCATCCATCCATCCATGCTGAGCCATCCCATCCACCCCCATCCATACTCCGCAATACCCAGCCATACTCAGCCTTACCCAGCCACCCCATCCGTACCCGGCTGTACCTAGCCACACTCATTCATGCTCAGTCATCCCATCCATACTCAGCCATCCCCATCCACAGCACATCCATCCCCATTCATGCTCCTCCATACCACATCAGTTCTCATTCATGCCACATCCATGCCACTAGAGTGCCACACAAAAGTGTAATAGGTAGTCAAATTTGATTTGACATTTATGTCCCTAGAACGCCTGATGGCGCTCCCTGCATGTTGGGCCTCTCTATGTGGCCAGACTGTGTAAAAGTCTCACACATGTGGTATCGCTGTATTCGGGAGGAGTGGGAGAATCTATTTTGGGGTGTAATTTTTGGTATACACATGCTATGTGTTATAAATATTGTATAAATGTACAACTTTGTGTAAAAAAAAAAAATGCGTTTTCATTTTCTTTACACGTATTCCAGAAGCTTGTAGAAAAAAATGACATGTTCAAAAGACCCATTTACATTGTCCTAATGCTCCAGGGCCTTCAAAATTGTAAGAGGTAATCAAGAAATGATATGTGTAATTTATGCTCCAAGAACCTCTGCATATTGGGCCTCTCCATGTGGATACGCTGTGTAAAAGTCTCACACATGTGGAATCGCCATACTTAAATAGTAGAATGTGTTTTGGGGTGTAATTTATGCTATACATATGCTGTGTGTGAGAAATAACCTGCTATTAACAATTTTGTGAAAATAAAAAAATCTTAATATTGCAAAGAATTGTGGGAAAAATTACAACTTCAAAAAACTCACCATGCCTCTTACTAAATACCTTGGAATGTCTACTTTCCAAAAAGGGATAATTTGTGGGGTATTTGTACTTTCCTAGCTTGTTGGGGTCTCAAGAAATTAGATAGGCCGTAAGTTCTTCAGGTGTGATCAATTTTCAGAGATTGGCACCATAGCTTGTGGACTCTATAAGTTTTACAATGACCAAATAATATACACATACATATTTGGGTTATTTTTACCAAAGAAATGTATCAGTATAAATTTTGGCCAAAATGTATGAAGAAAAATTACCAATTAGCATTACTAATTGGCAACAGACACTGAGGCCGCGTACACACGCGGGGACTGTTCGCCCAACTTTGTCCGTCAAACAGTTTCGGCAAACAGTCCGCTCAAAATTAGCATGGACGGACATGGCCACACACGACGGACGAACAGTTTGCTGAAACCGTACGCGATGACGTGAACGGCACGTACGACGGGACGAAAAATACGAGGTCCTATACACTGCATTATAACTTTCGGCATGAAAATCCTTTCTGAGCATGCGCGCAACTTTGTTTGACGAACAAGCCTACACACGAGCGGACTGTTCGCTGAAACAAGGTTTCAGCGGACAGTTTTTCGGAAATTCCGAAAAACCTTGCCCGTCAAACTGTCCGCTGAAACTGTCCGCTGAAAGCCCACACACGAGCGGACTGTCCGCCCAAACACTGTTCAGCGGACAAAGTTGGGCGAACAGTCCGCCCGTGTGTACGCGGCCTAAGAAAAATGCATTTTTTTTACAGAATTTTCAGTCTTTTTTTCTTTTATAGCCCAAAAATAAAAAAAACAGAGGTGATTAGCTGTTCTCCCAATATCCTGCTTGTCACAGCACTTCCATCCGAGTGTCTGCAACTACAGTCCTGCGACCAGCTGCGACTTCCTGCTACAAGCTTCCGGGTCTTCATCTGCAGGCACTCGTGTTCCTCCTGTTCCACCTTCAGCGGGACCTGGGCTGGAGATGCAAAAGAGACCAACCTCGTCATTTCAGTCTCAATTTAGGTACTTGACATTGCCACATTACTTGCCACCAGATGCAGCTTGTCACTTGCCACGTCACCTGCCACCAGATGCCGATTGCCACTTGTAGCATTGCCTACCACCAGATACAGATTGTCACTATCCTGCAACAGTGACAGCAGAAAAACAGGCTCCTCTCCCCAGCTTTTCAGCACATGTGAGGGCGAGCAGCAGAGAGATGATGTAATCTCTCTGCTGCCCACAGCTGCACAGTGAGGGTGGAATTACGGTGATGCAGGGTAGGCGGTGAGAGATGACGTTATCTCTCTGCTCGCTCACCTGCCCGCTCACTGTCCTGCCTTTCTGTTCACCCACTGTCCCGCTTACTGGTATGACTGCCCACCTGCCTGCTCTGCTCACCCTCTGGCCCACTCAAGGGTCTGATCGCCCACTCCGCTCACTTGCCAACCTGCTTACTGACCTGACTGCCCACCCACTCACCCGCTGGCCACCCACCCAGCCAGCCCGCTCACTATTATCGGGGGGGAGAGCAATTACACCGTTGCCCTCCTTGGATCCCCACTAGTTTGGATAATGTTTGGTTCCATTACGCCACAATCTGTCTTTTGGGCTCATTCTATCTCCTTCTATTATATATTACCAAACAAGAACTATACAAATTTATATCCACTGTGAACCCCAATAAGTGTTGTCAAAATAAATTTATTAGCACAACAAAAAATTGCAATCTTTTGTTAAAAACCACAGTTAAAAATCAACTGCATGTATAAAATTTGCCAATTTGTTATTTCAACAATAGCCTTATTCACGGTATAATTTGTAGATATGGAATATACTATGGATGCATACTTGATCATTTAAACGGTAGATGCACACATCTGTACCAACAATTATAATGACCAGTCAGAAAAATGTATTCCCAATCAATGGATGAATGAATGAATGAAATACTTATATAGCGCACAATGCGAACTGGATCTATTAACATAAAGTGGTGACAAAAAGTGAGATCTGCAGAATACTTACCATGCCTCTTAGCAAATAGCTTGGGGTGTCTACTTTCCAAAATGGGGTCATTTGGGGGAGTTTTGTGCTATCTTGACATTTTATGGCCTTCGAAACTGATAGGTAGTGAGGAGTGAAATCAAAAATGTATGCCCTTAGAAAGCCTGAAAGCGGTGCTTGGTTTTCAGGGTCCTGTACGCGGTTAGACTACCAAAAAGTCCCACACATGTGGTATCCCCTTGGTCAGGAGAAGCAGCAGAATGTATTTTGGGGTGTAATTCTACATATAACCATATTATGTTTGAAAACTATGTTTGATAACTTTGAAAAATGACAAAAAAATTAATAAAAAGAATTACACAATCACTTGTGACAAAAAATGTAAATATTCAATGGACTCAACATGCCTCTCACCAATTTCCTTGGGGTGTCTAATTTCCAAAATGGGGTCATGGAGGGAGGGAGTTGTACTGCCCTGCCATTTTAGCACCTCAAGAAATGAGATAGGCAGTCAAACTAAAAGCTGCATAAATTTCAGAAAATTTACCCTAGTTTGTAGACGCTATAACTTTTGCGCAAACCAATATACGCATATTGACTTTTTTTTTTTTACCAAAGACATGTGGCTGAATACATTTTGACCTAAATGTATGACTAAAATTGAGTTTACTGGATTTTTCTTATGACAAAAAGTAGAAAATATCTTTTTTTTTTTCCAACATTTTCGGTATTTTTCAGATTATATCGTAAAAAAATAAAAATTGCATAGGCAATCAAATACCATCAATAGAAATCTCAATTTGTGGGGAAAAAAGGACATCAATGGACAGGAAGGAGGTAAAATCTTCCGGGCTGAAGTGGTTAAAATAGAACATTTATGGTTTCTTATTTTGGATGAACCCCTGACGGGAGGGCAGCATCTGAACCCACAAAACACCTTGGCTTTATTTTTCTATTGATTTTCTTATAAAACATAAAATCTTTTGGGCAGGCTGATTGTACCCAAGTTGATCGATCGATTGACTTGGGTATAACCTGTACGTCAGATTTGCACATACTTTTATTGCCAGTGGCTATGGATGCTAGCAATAATCACTGTGTTCTCCCACCAAGAGAACACATTAGCTCAATGGAAAAGTTTCCCCATCAACACTGGGTGTGTTGATGGGGGAATCAAGCGATTTTCTTTCCTTAAACCCATGCAAGGAAAAAAATAAAATAAAAATCACACCATCTATGGCCTGCCCTGGAGAATATACAAAGGTAATATTGTACAATTAATGGAACAAACACCTCTTTTAAAAGGCAGAAAGGTTTATTGACAGAAGGATCAGCAAACAATATATAGAGAAAGGAAGCACACAGAGCATTTATAATTATTAGCAACACTTTTTACAAAATACATTTATTAAAAAAAAATATAAAAATAAATATTAGAAAAAAGAATTATAAAATACAAAATAAAGATAAAGTGTTTTTTTTTAGAAGTCCTAATTATTTTGCCAGCACTTAAATTTCATAACGGTGATAATAAAAAGTGTCTGTATAGCCAAAACGCTTTTGCTAGTATTTTTATAATGCGTAGAAGGGTTAAACAGAACTATTATAATGCACAAAGTTTAGTTATATAAAAAAAAAAATTTTGGAAACTTTTCATAGAATAGAGAAGGGTTAAATATATTACATATATTTTTCTTTTGCTGCTGAAATTTCCATTGTGGAGATTGTCCCTCACTTTCTGTCCTGCTGATGCAATAGGAATTAAGAGGAGATCTCTTCAAAGCGAGAGGAACTGTCACCAATCTTCCAATGGGGACAACCTTTCCCAGTTGTCACCGGGACAGGTTGCCCCCATTGGAAGATTTACCCTTGCATCTTGTTCTAGTGACAACTTTAACATTTTGTATTTCAGATGAATTTAACTAGCTGACACACAGGCAGCAATGACATTTGGCAGGAGGTTCTAGTCCTTTCTACACTACCCCAAAACTGAAAGAAAAAAAAGGTTTGGCTATAAATACATTTTAAAGTAAAGGACATGGATTTGCTATAGTAATATATGCAAATACAACAAAAAATAAAAAAGATGTAATTTTACTTATTTCCTTTGTTAGAGTATTTAAGTTTTAATTCTGATAGAGGTTTGTGGAAGCACATGGAAAGCAGCATGGAGAGGTTCAGTGAAGGTGGTGGTGAAGGTGTGGAGGTGTACAACAAGGTCACATATGTGGTAGAAGGACAGGCGGCCGGCTTCGTACTCCAGATAAATCCCAACAGTCTTTAGTAAAGATGTGGAGTCTATTTTAGTAACCATGTCCCTGTGCTGGACATAAAGCCTTGATGTTGTTTGACTTAGACTCCAGGATTTGTGATTACAACCCAATAAGGACACACTTCCTGAAATCTTCCTCTCCATGCATTCACTGGCCACCCCTATCAGCCATTCCTCCGCTTCACTCACATCCACCTCCCAGTAATGTGTCCCGGATGTGAATCTTTGTACACTCAATACCTGGCTGCAGTTGAATCTCTGTGGACTATCCGGCCTGTACACACAGATTTCGGCATTAGTGGCTCTCTTCTGATCCTTTGATATAAGCAGCTTAACGCTAGCTGTGTTTATATCCAGGGAAATATTGGATTTCTCCGTCATTGAAAACTGTTTCTTTGTCATCAGATCCTTCAGACTCAACATCAAATTGCAGAGCCCACTCTGTAGTATCTGGGCGATCAGTCCCTCATTTAGACATACAGGATTTTTTACATCATCGGCTGTATCCTCTGTCCCAGGACTGATGTGGTCTCCAGTTGGTGGCCTTTTCAAGACACTTAAAGGGTCTTGGATGTCACACAGTTCTTTTATCTGACTAATCCTCCTGGACAAGTTGACCTCCTTTTGCTTCAGCTGCCCATTCAGATCAGAGACTGACTGGGAGATCTGCTGCTTCTGTCTACGTATCTCTAGCAGCACTCCCTTCTCGACACCACTCAGCTGTTGCATAATTCCTATAAGCAAGTCAGTGTAGCTCCGGGTAACGGCAAAAGTTTTTTTGTCCTTTTGTCTCCAGTGACTGTCCAGGTCTTGGATTCTCCTCTTGATCTCCTGCCTCTCAGAGTCTAATGTAATTGTTAATTTTCTCAGTTTCTCTTTCTTTTTCTCAGAGGCCTCATTTAGAAGCTCCACCTGGTGTCCTTTGTGGTCTCCAGCCACCCAGCAGGACATACAGATACAGGTATTATCATCTGAGCAGTAAAATTTCAGAGTCTCCTGATGTGTGGAGCATTTCCTCTCTCCAAATGACGTGGTAGGTTTGGTTAAAATGTGATCCGCTGACTTGCTGTGGTAACTTAGGTGCTTCGCACAAAATGAGGCCTCGCATGACAGACATGCTTTAGAAGCCGGTACGGGAGAATCGCAGTACGTACACAAGACTTCCTCCTCGTAAGCAGTTTTGAACAATGCCATGATTTTACTCAACTTCCCATTCTTTGACAGCATAGGGCGCTCCGTGTACTGCTCTCTGCACTCTGGACAGGAATAAAATTCAGACCACTCTTGTGCATCCAGTGCGGTTACAATGCAATCCTGGCAGAAGTTGTGTCCACATCTCAGTGTTGCGGGATCCTTATAAAGGTTCAGGCAGATGGAGCACTCCAGCTCGTTTCTCAGGTCAGCAGATTCCATTTTGGAGAAGAATAACTGGTAGTGGTGCAAGGTCAAATATCTGGTGATGCAACTTTGGGACGTCGGTCTTATATACTGGTGAAGAGAGTTGCTTTGGATGTTTTGATATGTAAATTGAGGTCTTCTCTACTTGTAAAGTGAGATCCACCTTCCTCCAGTAACTCTTTGTCTACCGAAGACATTGTTTTGTACCATGTTAACTTTAGATTATTGCAAAAAGTTTACCCTTGATTGGCTAATTTAAGATTAACCACTTACCGCCCGTTTTACGCCGATATACGTTGACACAATGGCAGCAGTGGGCAAATGGGCATACCTGTACATCCTCTTTAACAGCCGGGGGTAGCAGGCGTACAGCATGACCGTGCCCATGGGACCGGCGGACTCGATGTCCGCTGGTTTCCCAGTGATCACGTCACAAAGCCACAGAACGGGGAAGTGCGTATGTAAACAAGGCATTTCCCCATTCTGCTCCCTGTCATCAGGAGAAGAGGAGCAGTGATCGCTGTCATGTGAGTTGAAGCCCATCCCCCCGCAGTTAGAATCGGTAAGCCGGTGCAGCCCTCCTCAGATAGGGAAATCCAATAGACAACTAAAAAGAAAATGCAGGGAGGCACAAACGCCTAGTGCATTACTGGAGATTTATTGAGAAACCATAAATAACTAGTGGCAAAACGGATACTCACAAAGGTGAAAGATAAAAAAACGTGATAAACGTTAGATACAGACAAGTGCCCGAATCGTGTGACCCTAAGGGCACCTCAATGCTGGCTAGCGGATGCATTTCTGAGTGTGCTTACCTTACCTTTGTGAGTATCTATTTTGCCACTTTTGACATTTTCTTAATAAATCTCTGGTACTGCATTAGGTGTTTGCGCCCCAACCCCCACCCCCGTTGGCATTTAAAAAAAAAACATTCAAGAGACTGCTGTACATAGGATTCAACAAAACAAGATAGCGGACAGAGGGAGAAGAATCGGAGAGGGGAGAAGAAATCGGAAAGTGACGCCGGAGATGTCTTAATAAATTACTTTAAAAACCTATGTACTGCGTTTTTATTTTTGACAATTTTTTTTTTAGATGAATGGGTAGGGGCCGGGATCTGGGGGCCCCCCATGTTAAAGGGGTTTTCCAGATTCTGATAAGCCCCCTGCAGACCCCAACAACCAACGGCAAGGGTTGTCGGGAAGAGGCTCTTGTCCTCATCAACATGGGGACAAGGTGCTTTGGGGTGGGGGGGTGCAGGATACCCCCCTGCCCCAAAGCACCGACCCCCCCCCCCCCCCCCATGTTGAGGGCACTGGCCTGGTACAGTTTAGGAGAGGGTGCTCGCTCATCCTGACCTACCGGTTTGTGTACTTGGATCAAGGTCTGGTATGGATTTTGGGGGGACCCCATGCCATTTTTTTTGGTGTGGGGGTTCCCCTTAAAGTGGTTGTAAACCCTTACAAACCACTTTGACCTACAGGTAAGCCTAGATTAAGGCTTACCTGTAGGTCCAAGAAATATCTCCTAAACCTATACGGTTTAGAAGATATTTACCTGAAGACAGACAGGCGTACTAAGCGCGGCATTTCCAAGAATGGAGCTGCCGCGCGTGTCGACTCCCGTGCGCATGCGCGGGAGTGACGTCATCGCGGCTTCGCCGAATGACAGCGGCGGAGCTGCGAGACGCCACCAACAAGATGGATGCGGCGGACTACAGGGGACTGGGCAAGCCACAGATCGCGGCGATATGCCGCGAGTGTCGGCTCCCGTGCGCCGGAGCAGCGAGACCCAATAAGATTGACACTCGGAAACACAGGGGACAGCGGTGACATCGCTGGCTCCTGTGTCAGTAGTCCATTATGCTTTACCTTTGCAAGGTTTCATGGGTTTACTTCCTATTTAAAATCCAATCTAGACTGAAGGGCCTGGTATGCTCTTGGAGGGGGGAACCCATGCCGTTTTTTTTGTGTTTTTTTTTACATTTTGGAGTTCCCCCTAAAGATTCATACCAGACACAGTGCCTGGTATTGTCGGATCCCTGTTCATTGAAGTCGGACGCATGTCAGACTTCAAGTAGCAAGGCAAAGTCGGATCCACAGTCGTACGACTGTCGTGCCGTACCAGTGTGAACCCAGCCTGAATGGCTATTAAAGGTAACCATCCCCATCTGTGATCTGTTTGTTTGTAATTAGTGTGTGTGTATAAAAGGTCAATGAGTTTCTGGACTCTTGACAGACCCTTGCATCTTTCATCCAGTGCTGCACTGACATTTCTGGATTCTGAGTCATGGGGAAAGCAAAAGGATTGTCAAAAGATCTCTGGAAAAAGGTAGTTGAACTGTAGAAAACAAAATAAAGTGAAGGTTCTGGAGTGGCCATCTCAGTCTCCTGACCTCAATATCATTGAGCCACTCCGGGGAGATCTCAAACATGCCGTTCATGCAAGACGGCCCGAGAGTTTTCAGGAACTGGAGGCTTTTTTCCAAGAGGAATGGGCAGCTTTACTATCTGAGAAGATAAAGAGCCTCAAATACCACAAAAGACTTCAAGCTGACAGGGGGGGCCAGTGTCTCAGTCTGGAGGATGTCAGAGGGGGCCAGTGTCTCAGTCTGGAGGATGTCAGAGGGGGCCAGTGTCTCAGTCTGGAGGATGTCAGAGGGGGCCAGTGTCTCAGTCTGGAGGATGTCAGAGGGGGCCAGTGTCTCAGTCTGGAGGATGACAGAGGGGGCCAGTCTCAGTCTGGAGGATGACAGAGGGGGCCAGTCTCAGTCTGGAGGATGTCAGAGGGGGCCAGTGTCTCAGTCTGGAGGATGTCAGAGGGGGCCAGTGTCTCAGTCTGGAGGATGTCAGAGGGGGCCAGTGTCTCAGATCCTCCAGACTGAGACACTGGCCCCCTCTGACATCCTCCAGACTGAGACACTGGCCCCCTCTGACATCCTCCAGACTGAGACTGGCCCCCGACAGATCCTCCAGACTGAGACACTGGCCCCCTCTGACATCCCCCAGACTGAGACACTGGCCCCCTCTGACATCCTCCAGACTGAGACACTGGCCCCCTCTGACATCCTCCAGACTGAGACTGGCCCCTGACAGATCCTCCAGACTGAGACTGGCCCCTGACAGATCCTCCAGACTTAGACACTGCCCCCCCCCCCCTACATCCACATGACCCGCCCCCTAATTATAATACAACTACGCCTACTGCCAAAAAAGTGTCCCGATTTTTTTTTTTTTTTACAATGTTGGCAACTATGTAAGTACTCAGTTCTTATACAATGGTTAAACCACTTCCACACCTTCTGGTTTACAAACCTGTAATAATAGGACTGGTCATGGCAGTCATACACAAATTGGAGGCCATTCCTCACACAATCCCACCAATGTTGTCAATGCTTGCTGTTGGTTGAAAAACACTTTTTATTTTGATTAATTATACCCGGCATCCATAATACAATGTATAAAATGCAATGCAAATACATACATTTGAACAGTTTAAATTCTTCCAAAATATTAATTGTTACTCAAAATCCTAGCAATCCCTTATATATAGGCTTAACCACTGCATACTTGGCACTTGTACCCCCTTCCTGCCCAGGCCATTTTTCAGCGCTGTCGCACTTTGAATGACAATTACGTGGTATTACGTGGTCATGCAACACTGTACCCACATTAAATGTTATTTTTTTTCACACAGCTTCCCAGACTTCCCTTTCTAAAATAGAAAATTTATGATTTTTTTTATTTTTGTTGTCACTCAGATGGGGTGACAGCGTTTGGACCCACAAAAGAGTTTCTATTGATTATCCAATAAAACATAATTTATCAACTCTTTGGTGTGGGACCTTCTACCTATAGCAAAAATAAATACAATAACTTGACAGATGCTCTAACTATTCCTTTTAATATAAATACAATATCAATATCATTAAATATATATATATATATATATATATATATATATATATATATATATATATATATATATATACACATATATATATATAATTTATGTCAATATAATTATAGGAGACCTGCTACATTGTGTTAATAGGTGGTTCAAATCTCAGACTGTTCAGCAGGGACTGGCTAAGATTTGATCTATATATAGGCAGGCAGACTGTACCAAATTTGATCGATTGACTTGGACACAACCAGCATGTCAAATTTTTACATACGATTATTGCCAGTGGCTATGGACGCTAGCAATAATCACTGTGTTCTCCCACCAAGAGAAAACACATTATCTCCATGGAAAAGAATCCAGCCCATCAACACTGGCTGTGTTGAGAATCGAGCAATTTTCTTTCCTGCAACCCGTGGTTGCAGGAAAGAAAAATCGCACCAACTACGGCCTGCCTTAGAGAATATACAAAGGCAACATTGTACAGATAATGGGACAAACACCTCTTTAAGAAAGCAAAAAAGTTTATTGGCACAAGGATCTGAAAACAATCCTGATAGAGAAATGAAGCACACAGAGCATTTTAAATCATTAGCAACACTTTATAAAATATTATAAAAAAAATATATATAAAAAAAATTATAAAAAATACAAAATACATAACGTGGTTTCCTAGCAGTCCTAATTAGTTTGCCAGCACTTACTTTTCACAGTAGTGATAATAAAACGTGTCTATATATACAAAAATTTTTTTTTTGCTATTTTTTTTTATAGAGTGCAGAAGGGTTAAACAACTATTATAATGCATAAAGTGTATTTATAGAAAAAAAAAATTTGGAAGCTTTTTATAGAATAGAGAAGGGTTAAATATTGATTTTTTTTTTTTTTTTTTTTTGCTGCTGAATTCCCATTGGGGAGATTGTCCTTCACTTTCTGTCCTGCAGATGCAACAGGAAGTAAGAGAAGATCTCTCCAAAGAGGCGAATTCAATGCAGTTGTCCCCATTGGAAGATTTACCCTCGCATCTTGTTCTGGTGACAACTAACATTTTGGATTTCAGTCTTGGTGACCTAGACAACTAGAGAGGATCAATCTAACTAGCTAAGACACAGGCAGCCATGACATTTGGCAGGGGTGAAAATTTCCTTTCTGATTCTACCCAAAAACTGAAAGACAAAAAAAAGGTTTGGCTATACATGCATTTATAAAGTAAAGGACATGACTTTCTATAATATATGCAAATGCAATAAAAAATTAAATTTTACTTTTTACCCGTGTCACAGAATTTAAGTTTTTATTCTGATAGAGCTTTGAGGAAACAAATGGAAAGCAGCATGGAGGGGTTCGGTGAAGGTGGTGGTGAAGGTGTGGAGGTGTCTGATGGGGCCACACAACTGGTAGAAGGATAGACAGCCGGCTTCATACTCCAGATAAATCCCAATAGTCTTTAGTAAGCATTTGGAGTCTATATAAATAGGATTGTCTCCGTGTCGGACATGAAGCCTTGAAGCGGTTTGACTTAGACTCCAGGATTTGTTGTTATAACCTATAAAGGACACACTTCCTACAATCTTCCTCTCCATGCTTTCACTGGCCACCCCTATCAACCATTCCTCCGCTTCACTCACATCCACCTCCCAGTAATGTGTCCCGGATGTGAATCTTTGTACACCCAATACCTGGCTGCAGTTGAATCTCTGAGGACTATCTGGCTTAGCCATACAGAGATCAGCATTAGTGGCTCTCTTCTGATCCTTTGATATAAAAAGGTGATGGTGAGCTGTGTTTACATCCAGGAAAATGTTCGATTTCTCCATCACTGAAAATTGTCTCGTTTTCATCATATCCTTCAGATTCCGAGTCAGGTTGCAGAGCTCACGCTGTAGTCTATCTGAGATCATTTCTTCATCTAGACATTTAGGAGTTCTTATTGTATCACCTATCCCAGGACTGATGTCATCTCCATTCGGTGGCATTTTCAAGACAGTTAATGGGTCTTGGCTGTCACACATTTTTTTCATATGCCTAATCTTCCTGGACAGTTGGCTCTGCTTTTGGTTCAGCTGCCTGGTCAGATCAGAAACGGAATCGGAGATCTGGTTGTCCTGTCTTCGTATCTCTTGCAGGAATCCCTTCTCTACTCCACTCAGCTGTTCCGTAATTTCTATGAAGAGGTCAGTGTAGCTCCGGGTAACGGCAAACGTTTTTTTGTCCTCTTCTCTCCAGTAATTATCCAGGTTCTGGATTCTCCTCTGGATCTCCTGTCTCTCAGAGTCCAACGTATTTGTACATTTTCTCAGTTTCTCTTTTTTTCTCTCACAGGCCTCGTTTAGAAGCTCCACCTGGTGTCCTTTGTGGTCTCCAGCTGCCCAGCAGGACATACAGATACAGGCACTGTCCTCTGAGCAGTAATAATTCAGAGTCTCTTTATGCGTGGAGCATTTGCTCTCTCCAAATGAAGTGGACGGTTCGGTTAATATGTGATCCACTGATTTTCTGTGGGAACTTAGGTGCTTTCCGCAAAACGAAGCCTCGCATAACAGGCACGTTTTAGAAGCTGGTACGGGAGAATCGCAGTACGTACACAAGACTTCCTCCTTGTAAGCAGTTCTGAACCATTCCACGATTTTACACAGGTTCCTGTTCTTCAACAGCATAGGGCGCTCCATATACTGCTCTCTGCACTCTGGACAGGAATAAATTCCGGAGCACTCCTGTGTATTCAGGGCAGTCGCAATACAATCCCAGCAGAAGTTGTGTCCGCACATCAGTGTTGTGGGATCCTTATAAAGGTTCAAGCAGATGGGGCACTTGAGCTCATCTCTCAGGTCAGCAGATGCCATTTTGGAGAAGGACAAATAACTGGTGGTGGTACAAGGTCAAATATCTGCTGATGCAACTTTGGGGCTTTGGTCTTATATACTGGTGATATAAGAATTGCTTTGGATACTTTTGTTATGTAAAGTGAAGCCTTCCCTCCTAGTAAAGTGAGATCCACCCTCCCCCAGTTTTGTACCATGTTAGCTATTGATTATTGCAAAAAAGGTTAAGTTTACCCTTGATTAGCTAACTTAAGTTGTTAAGGTTGCAAGCTTTTGGGAGACATTAGGTTTCTTCTTCGAGCTTTATTAAATTATGAACACGGTTCTGCTATTTTAGGGATTGTAGAATATATCCGAAGAGCGACCAAAAAGGTCCCAAAAGCTTGTATCTTAAGGAAATTAGTTGAACCATTTCAATGCACCATTTAAACTCCAAATTTTCTACATCTGATGAAGACATACAGTTTCATAAATACTTAACATAGATTTTACATCACAGAACCTTCACCATCTTTTCACTTCAAACTGAAAACGTGGTTGCAATAGTAAAAGGAGATGGGACAATGAGACTTCAAAAGTTTATATATTTGAAAAGCAAATCACAGCAAACGATGACATGTGAAAATATAAAGGTCTCTTCTGACAGATTAAAGCGGACCTCCACCCTCAAGTGGAAGTTCCGCTCATCTGATCCCTCCCCCCTCCGGTGCCACAATCGTCACCTTTCAGGGGGGAGGGGGGTGCAGTTACCTGGATAATCCAGGTATCTGCACCCACTTCCGGGACAAGACCTCCGCAGATGCCCCGCCCCCCGTTGTGTTCTGGGAAACACACAGTTCCCAGGACACAGCAGGGACCAGCAGAGACGCGCAGCGCGACTCGCGGATGTGCAGTAGGGAACCGGGCAGTGAAGCCGCAATGCTTCACTTCCCGATTCCCTGACAGAGGATGGCGGCGGGGGCAGCAGAGAGATGAGCGATTGCTCGTCATCTGCCGCCGACATCGCTGGACCCTGGGACAGGTAAGTGTCCATTTATTAAAAGTCAGCAGCTGCAATATTTGTAGCTGCTGGCTTTTAATATTTTTTTTAAAGGTGCAGAACCACTTTAATGTAAAGAAAACAATGCTGGCAATTGCACGGCAATATAAAAATATATATATTAAACGACGTAGGGCCCCCACCTTTGGGTCTGGTATGGATTTTAAATGGAACACTACGCCAAAATAAAGAATTAAAAAAAAGGCATAGGGTCCTCCCCAAATTCCATACCAGACCCTTATCCTGGCATGCAGCCCGGCAGGTCAGGAAAGGGGGGGGGCAAGCTCTGCGCTCACCCCAAAGCACCTTGTCCCCATGTCGTTTTTTGACCGATTGGAATTCTTTTTTTTTTTTTTTTTTTTTTTTTTTTTGCTACTTCAGCGAATTTTTCATGAGGTCCAATCAGATTAACGTTCATATACGTTATCCTCTTCTTCACATCATTGTAGCATTTATTTTCTAATTGAAATCCCGAACAAAGATTCCCCTTTTTTTTTTTTTTCCCCAAATACAAAGAACTACTGTTATCCAGAAGGAAAGGTATACCAACAGAACAAAGAGAGAAAAAAAAAAAAAAAAAAAAGAAAACATTATAAAATTCAACCCTACCCATTTCTCCCCTTCTTCACTCTCTTACACCTCCCCCCCCCCTCCCCCCCCGCCAACCCTCTCCCCCCACCTATGCGTAGAAGTTCCAACCTTCTCAAGATCTGATATGCTCAGCGTAGCTCCATGATTTTTTAAATTTTTTCCACTCATGCCATAACTCTACTCCTGTCTGTCCCCTATCCTCCTGGCTTTCCCTTCGCCTAGTCATCCGGTAAGTCTCTTCCACAGTATCGATCCATTCCCATGTTGCTGGGCTTTCCTCTTTTTGCCAATTTTTTGGTATCAGTCTTTTAGCTGCATTTAAAAGATGTGGTACCAAAGAATTCCGATATTTTTTCATTTCCTCCCTCGTACCATGAAATAGAACCACCCATGGATCCTCGGGGATTGAGATATTTGTAATTTCTCTTATATGGTGTAATATTCTTTTCCAATATTCCTTTATTTTGGGGCACTTCCACCACAGGTGGGCCATTGTTCCCACTTCCCCGCATCCTCTCCAACAATCCCCAGATTTACTTGGATCAATTTTATGCATTTTGTCTGGGGTAGCGTACCATCTGGAAATAAGTTTATAATTCATTTCTGCTGTTCTGCTATCGACTGCAGATTTATGTATAAGTTTAAAATTTTTCCTCTTGGTGCTATTATCACATAGTGTTCCCATATCCATTTCCCATTTCTGCATATAGGGTAGACTCTCCAGCTCCCCTTCCTCAGCCAGGAGCCCATACAGCTTAGAGATTGTTCCCCTGGAGTCTTCTGTTAAGCAAAGCTTCTCCAGGGGTGACCACTCCTCTTCCGTTTTTAGTGGCTGTGGTAGGCTTCTGACAAAGTGAGCCAGCTGGAGATATCTCCACTCGTCTATTTTACCTAGATCCCCTTTGTGTTTCATCTCGTGTAGTGTCAAAATCTTTCCTCCTTTTATAATATCCCGCACCTGTGCCTTTTCTTTCAACCAGTTTCCGCTATTTATTTTTAACCCTGGCGGGAAATATTCATTTTCTTTTAATTCCAAAAGTGGCGAATTATATTGCTTATTTAAATGCTTATAAACCCTATCCCAAACCCTAAGTGTGTTTTGTGTCAATATACTAGTGCCTATATCCAATGTCCTGTGTTTAGGCGGGTTCCAAACTATTTTATTCAACTGTGTTTTACTCAGCCCATTCTCTATGTTAACCCATCTTTTTTCCTTATTATTAACTTTTACCCACTCTATTAATCTCGACAATACGATAGCATTGTAATACTGTTGTATATCTGGTACCGCAAGTCCCCCTTTAAGTTTGCTTCGCTTCAGGATATCGAAGGAGACTCTAGGTTTTTTTTTATTCCATATGAATCCCCCTAACAGAGTCTTAATCTTCGAAAAATAGAACTTCGGTATCTCTATGGGGATTATTTGGAATTTATAAAGGATCTTAGGAACAATGAACATCTTTAAACTAGTAATACGTCCCAACCAGGTCAAGGGTCTATTGACCAATCTATTGCACTCTTTCTTAATTTCATCTAGCAATGGAACAAAATTTAATTTAAATAAATTCTCTAATGGGATTGTAAGTTTTATTCCCAAGTAATTTATTGCCTTCCGCCAGGGAAAACAGAATTTTTTTTGAAGCCCCCTTTTTTCCAGTTCGCCCGTATTGATATTAAGTACCACCGATTTGGCTATGTTAATTTTAAAATTCGAAAGTTGGCCATAATGTGCTATCGCTTCCATTAATTTAGGCATCGTATTACTTGGCTCCCTAATATAAAATAACACATCATCAGCAAACGCAGCCAATTTATGCTCTTCTTGTCCTATTAAGATTCCTTTGATCCATGGATCCTTGCGAATCGAGGCAAGAAGAGGTTCTAGGGATAGCACAAACAGCAGGGGTGAAAGAGGACACCCCTGCCTTGTGCCATTTTTCATCTCGAAAGGTAAAGAAAGCGTACCGTTGATCTTAATCCTTGAGATTGGACGGTAGTAAAGTGTCTTAATCCTTTGGATCATTTTTGGTCCCACACCCATTGTCTCCAGGGTTCTGAACATGAACCCCCAGTCTACCCTGTCGAAGGCCTTCTGGGCATCTATCGACAGGAGTAGACTCGGGGCCCCTCCCCCCTCACCCCGGGACAAAAGGAGCAATGTTCTCACTCCGTTATCCCTCCCCTCCCTTCCAGATACAAAACCCACTTGGTCGGGATGGACTAATGACTTCATTAAAATCTTCATTCTACTGGCCAAAATTTTTGCAAACAGCTTTGTATCGGCATTCACTAACGAAATAGGCCTGAAATTAGAGCACAAAGTCTCTTTCTTCCCTTCCTTCCGTATAACCGTTATGGAAGCAGTCCTTGCTTCTTCACTCAGTTCGTACTCAACCCCTAAATTATTCAAATAATTACATAGGTGGGGAATTAATAATTTCTTAAATTTCTTGAAATAGAATACAGAAAACCCATCTGGTCCCGGACTTTTACCAGATGCTGAGTCCATCAGAGCCTTATTTAATTCCTCCTCTGAAATAGGTTTCTCTAAGGTTTCCATTTCTATTTCTGAAATTTTTGTCAATCGGGCTCTTTCCAAATATTCCTCTATTTTTAGTTCCTTTTCTTCTACCTTGAGTCCTATAGGCTGGTCTACTGCATATAATTTCTCGTAATAACCCCTAAATATTTCCGCGATCTCACTCGTTCCGTGAACCATATCTCCTTTACTTGACTGAATTTTCCCTATGTAATTTCTGGATTTAACCCTCTGTAATCTTCTTGCTAAATATTTTGTAGGTTTGTTATCTCCATAGTACCTATCCCTAGCTAATTGATTAAACGTTTTTTGAGTTTCCTGTTCCATCAAGGTTCTTAATTCATCCCGTTTAATTACCAATTTTTGAAAAATTTCCTTATCCTGATTTGGGTGTTTTTTATGTTGCTGCTCTATTCTAAATATTTCTTCAATCAATGTTTTAATTTTTTCTGATCTCTCTTTTTTTCTTCTGGCTCCCATTGATATCAGGATCCCCCTAATATAGGCTTTGTGGGCCTCCCATAGATTCTGACTTGAAATATGTCCGGTATTGTTGATCGAAAAATATTGTTCTAATTCTTTACTGATCTTCTCCTCTCCCTCTGCATCCTGAATCAAACCTTCGTTTAGCCTCCAGGTGAAAGGCTTACGCTCTCCTCCCCTTAATTGCAGCTTCATCCTAACGGGAGCATGGTCGGAGAGTGAGACCACCCCAATCGAGGTCTCTTCCACCATTTCCAGAATTCTATGGTCTACAAAGATATAATCGATCCGGGAATACGTCCTGTGCACAGGGGAGTAGAACGTGAAATCTTTCTCGTTTGGGTGCTGTACTCTCCAAACATCTACTAATTGACAATTATGAAGTTTTTGTTTTATTCTTTTTAATTGCACCTTACTGGTCCCCTGTGCCCTGGACGTACTATCCAGTCCCGGATCGACACAAAAATTCAGGTCCCCCATCAAGATTACTGGTCCTCTCCCAAAATCTCTTAGTTTCCCCAGGAGGCCCTCTAAATATTTTGTAGGGTCCCGATTAGGGGCATAAATATTAATCAGTGTACATTCCATATCTCTTAATTTACCTCTTAAGATTAGGTACCTTCCCTCCGGGTCAACCATTCTATCTTCTAAATTAAACTGTATTTTCTTTGAGAAACCAATAGCAACTCCCCTTCCTCTACTTGTTATCGCATCACCGTAGTACCACACAGGAAACTCCCTTGAATATAGCTTAATATTGGCCTTATGAGAAAAATGGGTTTCCTGTAAAAAAATTACCTCTGCTTTATAAAACCTCAATTCCTTCAATATCTTATGCCTCTTGCTAGGCGAATTTAACCCTTTGACGTTATATGACATAAAGTTTATGGCTTGCATTATTGAGTCTCTAGATTACCTAATAAGAATATCTTTCTTACCTCCTCTACCATAGGTTTTCCTTCCCTCCCCTCCCCCTGTCTCTCCCTTCCCTTACCCCCCGACCCTCCCCTTCTCTCCCCCCCCTCCCCCCCTCCACCAACCCCTCCCCCCACCCCCTCCCACTCTGTCCCACCACCCACCCTCCCCGGGCCTAAATCTGGCCCTTGGCTCACCGAGTGGTCCGGTAATCCCGACCCTCGATAAGTCCTGTAGATTCTAAGGTACAGAACAGTTTTCGGCCTCTCCATCCCCTCCCCCCCCCCCAGGACATTCCTAAGAGGGGGGGGAGGGGTGGTCAGACCAGCCCCCCCCTGCCACACAAATGCTTAGACATAATTTCACATACTTCTCTCCCTTCCTCCCAGCCACCCACCTCTCCCCTCCAACACCCCCGGATCCCCTTCTATCCAGCCCGGCAAAGCCGGTGCCTGAATACTCAAACTCTCGCAGAAGTCCAGCAGCTCGTCTGGGAAACGCAACCTAGCTGTCTTGCCATCCTTAAATCCTATAAGACAAGCCGGGAACCCCCAACTATAACGTATGTTCTGCATTTTCATCAGCTCCAACAGAGGTTTCAG
Source organism: Lithobates pipiens (assembly GCF_037356315.1). Lineage (NCBI taxonomy): Eukaryota > Metazoa > Chordata > Amphibia > Anura > Ranidae > Lithobates > Lithobates pipiens. The sequence goes on from NW_027507784.1 coordinate 326,309,092, forward strand.
AAGCCGCTTTGTAGTCAAAGTCTCTGCGGCTAAGTCTGGGAAAATTTGTAGATCTGACCCTGCATAATTTAAGACCTCTCTCCCCTTTAATTTTGACCATATCTCGTCTTTATCTTCACAGAATCTGAATCTGACAATAATGTCCCGAGGCTTATTTAATCCTCCGTTCCTTAATCTACCTACACGATGGACCCTTTCAATTTTGGGGAATCCATCCTCTCCTCTGCCCAGGAGTGGATTAAATATATTTTTGATAATCTCCCTCAGGTCTTCTTGCTTGCTTTCAGGAACTGCACGTAATCTTAAATTTTGTCTGCGATTTCTATTTTCTTGATCCTCTAATTGATACAGGATTTTCCTCTGATTCTGATTTATTGATTTAATATGGTCTTTTACTCTTTCTATTTCTAGGGCTTGCTTTTCCATATTAGACTCCACTTCTTCCACTCTGTTCAATAGGTGGCCCAGATCCCCTCGCAATAGAGCAATTTCTGATTTTATTGCGACTTCAAGATTAGATAGCATTTCTCTCAGGACTTGCTGAGTTAGAGGCAAGTCTACTCCCTGGTGCTCTCCATCTCTACTCAACTCCATTTCGCTTTCGGTTGTAAGGTCATCCCTTGAGTGTTCCCTACTTTTCCCCTGTTTTTTATCTTGACCCTTCTTTTTTCCTGTATTCGGGGGTATTTCTTCCGCCCCCTCTCCTTTTGGGCTTCCCCCTTGGGTCAGATATTGCTTAATTGTGCTGTCAGTTGTATTTTTTGGGGTTTTAAGGCCCCCTCTTCGCCCATTCTGTTTGGAGGATTTATTCATTTTATTGCACGAAGATTGAAAGTTTTAAATTGTCCCTCAATACGTGGGTTCCTGGATGTACTCCTATTCCATCCCAAAAATAAATAAATAAATAAATAAATAAAAAAATAAAAGGACCCACACCACGTTGTGCCCTCCTTAGATAAAGCCTTCCACCATCCCCTGCACTCTTAGATTTTTACGGGGGGTCTTTTAAGACAACACACATAGGGTATAGGACCCCGCAGCACTTATTTAACCAAACATGCAGGGTATTTTGATCTTTAGTCTGGGCCAATAAGACCAGAAGAGCACACAGAGAGAAGCACACACCAGCGGAGCCCCCTAGCCAGTTTTTTTTTTTTTACCGCCTCATGTCCAGATCAACAGGTATTGAAGAAAAAAAAGGGGAAAAAAAAAAAAAAAAAAACATTGAATTAAATACCCCCCTTAGCCGCCATGTCTTATTCTTTTGGAGTTTGAAAAGAGATTGCACTCCGTATATTTAATATAGCCCCCTACTATGTTGCCCAATCAAGCTGGGGTTTCAGTTAAAGCCTCCGGTGGGGTGTCATTGCCATTGCAGCTTTCCACAGGTCTGCTCTTGGGCTTTGCATAATCACACAGCTATTTTTGGAATGCTCATTCACTCCCCCGATCCAGCAACTCTAGCAATGACCACCCAATCACTTTTAAAACCTTCAACACAACTGCAACACAGATCACAAATTCAACATTGCTTATCTGCTCCACGTTGCCGTTTGGTTTCGGTCCTCTCCTTCACTTATGGTTGCGATGGTTGAGAGTCCTTCTCAGCGCCCTTCTCAGCGCTAGGTGCTAGTGGTGAGCCGAACGGCGAGGGGGAGAGGGGGGAAAGACAGCGGGGACACGGAGAGCCCGGACTATATCCTCGTCCTGCCTGTTCCCCATGTGGCATCCAGCGGGGGGGGGGCGGTCTCCGGAGCGGTGGCGTCTAGGATGATACCGGGATGGATGTTTCCTCCAGCTGGAGCCTCTCACTCTCCCAGCTGTCTCCCGCACAGCACGCCGTCTTCTCGCTCCGGCCGACCTCTCACTGCTTCCTCCCTCAGAACCTGCGTCCTACGTCATGACGCTTTGGCAGCTGCCCGATCTCTCTCCCAGCCCGACCGATTGGAATTCTAATCATTCTGAAAAGTTGGAATTCGATTCAATTTAATAAATTAAACTAATTTGAACTAAGGAAAACTAAATTCCAAAACCAAATTAATCAAATTCCATAATGAAACTAAATTAGTAACATAACAAATCTATGCACAACTAAACTAAACAGGTTTTTCCTTTCTACACATCTAATGAAGACATACAGTTTAGTACATAATTAACAGATTGTACGTCGCAAAAAAAACCTCAACCATCTATTCATTTCAAAGTGGTTGCAAAAGTAGAAAGAGATGAGAATTCAAAAGTTTATATATTTCAAGAACAAATCACAGAAAACGATGAAATGTGAAAATATAAGCGATTACATGGGATATGCTCAACTTAAGAAGCTTTTGCAACCCTTAAAAGTAATTGAAAGCCTTGTGCACACCTTAAAAACCACCTGAAATTTCCATGTCCCTATTGATTGAATACCACCTGACAAAATTCCCCAAATTTTGCTAAAATCTTAATATTTATGATGCGGGGATTTCAGAGAATGAAAACTACGTTTTTCTCTGCAATGCTATGAAAATTCAAAACATCGGAGTGTACAAATCAAAGACGAGAAATAATCTGATATAAGGAAACCTGGGTTACGTTCAAAGAGTTCCAACTACTTTTTATGTCAATTATGCAAATCCTTACACTAATAAAATTCCAGATCTAAGCCCTTGTACACACGATCAGAGATTCCGACGGAATGTGTCCGATCGGAGCGTTTTGTCGAATATTCCAACTGTGTGTGGTATGCATCGGACTGTTTCCGTCGGAATATCCGTCGGACCAAATTTTCCAACTTGCCGGAAATATTTTTCCACAAAATGCTCCGATCGGACATACTCCGATCATGTGTAGAGAATTCCGATCGGACAAAGTGCCACGCATGCTCAGATCAAATTCCTAGACCAAAGCTATTGGCTACTAGCCTGAACGTAGTCCCGTCGTAACGAAATAACGTCATCACGTTGTGAAAGATCAGATTTTCCGACAACTTCGTCCGACTGTGTATATCCACTTTCAGACCGGACCATTTTGCTGGTAAATGACCAGAGGTCTTTTTACACTTTGGCACTGCGCTGCTTTAACTGGTAATTGCGCGGTCATGCAATGTTGTACCCAAACAAAATTTGCGTCCTTTTCTTCCCACAAATAGAGCTTTCTTTTGATGGTATTTGATTGCCTCTGCGATTTTTATTTTTTGCGATATAAATGTAAAAAGACCGCAAATTTTGAAAAAAAATGATATTTTCTACTTTTTGTTATTAGAAAAATCCAATAAACTCAATTTTAGTCATACATTTAGGCCAAAATGTATTCAGCCACATGTCTTTGGTAAAAAAAAAGTCAATAATTGTATATTTATTGGTTTGCGCAAAAGTTGTCACATCTACAAACTAAGGTACGTTTTCTGGAATTTACGCAGCTTTTAGTTTACGACTGCCTAGCTCATTTCTTGAGGTGCTAAAATGGCAGGGCAGTACAAAACCCCCCCAAATGACCCCATTTTGGAAAGTAGACCCCCTAAGGAAATTGATAAGAGGCATGTTGAGCCCATTGAATATTTTATTTTTTTGCCTCAAGCGATTGAATAATGACAAAAAAAAAAATTTTTTTTTTTTTTTACACAAAGTTGTCACTAAATGATATATTGCTCACACATGCTATGGGCGTATGTGAAATGACACCCCAAAATAAATTCTGCTGCTTCTCCTGAGTATGGGGATACCACATATGTGGGACTTTTTGGGAGCCTAGCCGCGTACGGGGCCCCGAAAACCAAGCACCGCCTTCAGGCTTTCTAAGGGCGTAAATTTTTGAGTTCACTTCTCACTACCTATTACAGTTTTGAAGGCCATAAAATGCCAAGATGGCACAAAACCCCCACAAATGACCCCATTTTAGAAAGTAGACACCCCAAGCTATTTGCTGAGAGGCATGTTGAGTTCATGGAATATTTTATATTTTGCCACAAGTTGCGGGAAAATTACAAACTTTTTTTTTTTTTTTTTTTTTTTTAACAAAGTTGTCACTAAATGATATATTGCTCATGCATGCCATGGGCATATGTGAAATGACACCCCAAAATAAATTCTGCTGCTTCTCCTGAGTACGAGGATACCACATATGTGGGACTTTTTGGGAGCCTAGCCGCGTACGGGGCCCCGAAAACCAAGCACCGCCTTCAGGCTTTCTAAGGGCGTAAATTTTTGAGTTCACTTCTCACTACCTATTACAGTTTTGAAGGCCATAAAATGCCAAGATGGCACAAAACCCCCACAAATGACCCCATTTTAGAAAGTAGACACCCCAAGCTATTTGCTGAGAGGCATGTTGAGTCCATGGAATATTTTATATTTTGCCACAAGTTGCGGGAAAATTACAAACTTTTTTTTTTTTTTTTTCACAAAGTTGTCACTAAATGATATATTGCTCACGCATGCCATGGGCATATGTGAAATGACACCCCAAAATAAATTCTGCTGCTTCTCCTGAGTATGGGGATACCACATATGTGGGACTTTTTGGGAGCCTAGCCGCGTACGGGGCCCCGAAAACCAAGCACCGCCTTCAGGCTTTCTAAGGGCGTTACAGTTTTGAAGGCCATAAAATGCCAAGATGGCACAAACCCCCCCCAAATGACCCCATTTTGGAAAGTAGACACCCCTAAATTTAGGGGTACACTAGTGAGACTAGGTAATAAATGGCGGGTGCCCTGAAACTATAAAAAAATAACTAACCAACCAGCGTCACCTGTAACAGTTATATGGTGATCACTGGTGAAAGGGTTAACTAGGGGGCAATTAGGGGGCTTTATGCGGTAGTATATGGGGGTCCCTGGCGCTATAAAAAGCTGCAGCGAACCTAAATACCTACCTGCCTAACTAGCGTCACCTGTGACACTAATACAGCGATCAGAAAAACGATCGCTTATTAGGCTGGGTTCACACTGGAGCGATGCGGGAACGCCACGAATGCGCGGCGGGTTCCCGCATCGCATGCCTCCCGGCGGCAGTTCACACTGCCCTATGCGAACTGCTGGGAGTGTCAGTGAAATGTTACTGACACCCCCAGATCAGTTCGCATATCGCAGTGCGATCTGCAAACTCGGATCGCATGGTGTGAACACCCATGCGATCCGATTCTGCTGCGGGCCAAAAAAAGGGTCCCGTGCGAATTTGCGGCGGGTGCGGCGGGTGCGGCGAATGGCTGAACTCGAATCGCACAGAGATCGGATGTGATTTGCACTGCAGTGCGGTGCGAATCACATCCGTTCTCATAAACCGCTGCAATGTGAACCCAGCCTTAGTGACACTGGCGACGGGGGGTGATCACGGGGTTAAACCTTTATTGGGGGGGTTAGGGGGGTACCTTAGAACTAAAGGGGGCTAACCCTAACTGCCCTAACAGTTATTAGTCACAAATGACACCCGCCGGGTGATCAGGGGGTTAAACCTTTATTAGGTAATAAATGGCGGGTGCCCTGAAACTATAAAAAAATAACTAACCAACCAGCGTCACCTGTAACAGTTATATGGTGATCACTGGTGAAAGGGTTAACTAGGGGGCAATCAGGGGGCTTTATGCGGTAGTATATGGGGGTCCCTGGCGCTATAAAAAGCTGCGGCGAACCTAAATACCTACCTGCCTAACTAGCGTCACCTGTGACACTAATACGGCGATCAGAAAAATGATCGCTTATTAGGCTGGGTTCACACTGGAGCGATGCGGAAACGCCGCGAATCCGCGGCGGGTTCCCGCATCGCATGCCTCCCGGCGGCAGTTCACACTGCCCTATGCGAACTGCTGGGAGTGTCAGTGAAATGTTACTGACACCCCCAGATCAGTTCGCATATCGCAGTGCGATCTGCAAACTTGGATCGCATGGTGTGAACACCCATGCGATCCGATTCTGCTGCGGGCCAAAAAAAGGGTCCCGTGCGAATTTGCGGCGGGTGCGGCGGGTGTGGCGGGTGCGGCGAATGGCTGAACTCGAATCGCACAGAGATCGGATGTGATTTGCACTGCAGTGCGGTGCGAATCACATTCGTTCTCATAAACCGCTGCAATGTGAACCCAGCCTTAGTGACACTGGCGACGGGGGGTGATCACGGGGTTAAACCTTTATTGGGGGGGTTAGGGGGGTACATTAGAACTAAAGGGGGCTAACTCTAACTGCCCTAACAGTTATTACAGTCACAAATGACACCAATGCAAAAAAAAAAAAAAAAAAAAAAATGACATTGGTGTCACTGTGACTGGGGGGCAGGGGTAATTGGGGGGGTGATCGGGGGGTAAAGGGGGGGTGTGAGTGTGCCTGGCATGTTCTACTGTGTGTGTAGAGTGTTGGTGCAACTTACTGATCCGCTCTCCTCCGTGTCGGAACGAAAAATACCGACACGGAGGAGAGAATACATCACTTCCTCTCCTGTGTTTACATTACAGGAGAGGAAGTGATGTCACCGGGGATTTCTATTCGTCGGGAGCGATCGCGAGGGGGTGGCCATGAATGAATGGCCGTCCCCTCGTCCGGGATCGCTCCCGTACGAATACCGACCGCCGCAGGCACCGGGCGGGGGCCCGATCGGGCCCCCGACCCGCGGGAGGCAAGGGACGTACATGTATGTCCTTATGCCTGCCCGTGCCATTGTACCGACGTACATCGGCGTGCGGCGGTCGGCAACTGGATATACAACAGTTTCGGACAAAATCCGTCAGACAAAATCCGACGGATTTGGTTGTCAGAATCTCCGACCGTGTGTACAAGGGCTTAGAGTTTAGAAATTAGTTTAGAAAGAAATGCGTATCTAATAAATAAAAACGAAATCACTCATAATAAAACGTTTGCTAAAATGTTTTCGCAAAGGTAACAACTAATTCGTAAATTACATAGACTTTAAAGTAAAAAAAAAAGTGACCTTTTGACACTTAAAGACAAAACTTTCGAGCGACTGCTGTACAGTTGATAACATTTCATATGTGCAAAGGGTGAACATATTAGCTGTTTTTTTTTGTATTACTAGCATAGGGCAAACTCCATTTTAGCACGATCTGTATTGTTTAAAGGACATTATTTCTGCAGGACCACACCTATTCTCCAGCTGGGAGGTGATTAGAGGAGGTTGGATGCTAATCAGTCCTCCTCCTACCTGGAGTCCAAACAATACATTGGGACCCCTCATATGCCAATCTGCTCTTAAACAATCTTCTTTGCCTTTGAAAATACAAATAGTTACCCATTGTTTGTGTTTTTATTGTAATCAAACCACCAACAATGGTGTCTTGTTATCTTTCCCCAGTAATTTAACAATTCCCACCTTGGGGCATGAAGCTCAAGGAGTAACACCTGACCTAGTCTTCCTGGGCTTGATTGGATTATGTCCTTTTAGAACAGGATGTCCACAACATTTCATACCTTTGTTGGTCAATAAATATTACAAAACCTTTTTTTTTTTTTTTTTTTAAAGAAAAGAAAAAATTGAAAAAAGAAGAAAAAAAGAAAAAAAAAGGAAAAAAAGAAAAAAAAAAGGAAAAAACTAAGAAAAAAAAAAAGAAAAAATAAATATTACAAAACCTTCCAACTTTTTGAGATGGGAAAGAAGGATATTTTATGTAAGCAAAGGACATACCTCTACCATGCCTCAAGTTTCATGGACAACAAGTAATTAATATGAAAAAAAAAATGGCTATACACATTAGCACTTAAAGCGGAGTACCACCCAAAAATGGAACTTCCACTTTAAGGGAAGGTGTCCCCCTGACATGCCACATTTGGCATGTCATTTTCTTGTGGGGGGAGAGCGGAAACCCTCTTTTTAGAGGGTTCCAGCTCCCACTTCCTCCCGGGGCATCGGAAGGAAGAACATCTCTTCTCCCTCCCTCTCGGCAATCATCTGGGACACGTCACAGGACCCAGATGGTTGCCCGGCCAGTCACAGCGCGCAGAGCGGTTCGTGCATGCGCAGTGCGTGCCCGGCTGTGAAGCCACAGCCGGGCGCCCACAGTGACAGGAGGGGTAGACGAGTGGGGCTTCCTTCCCTGTATTATGGATACTGGTAAAACGATTTGCTTTAGCGTTGTATGACTAGAATGGGGAAAACCCATTTTGGCACTGATGAGTCTGAACTGTCCTCGATTGGTTACATCATATGGATTTCTGAAGAACCACACCTATCTTTCTCCAGCAGGGTGTTGGATAGAGGAAGTCTAAGCCCTTGTACACACGGTCGGAGATTCCGACAACCAAATCCGTCGGATTTTGCCCGTCGGATTTTGTCCGTCGGATCTTGTCCGAAACTGTTGTATACACACGGTCGGACGAAGTTGTCAGAAAATCCGATCGTTCAGAACGTGATGATGTTATTTCCTTACGACGGGACTACGTTCAGGCTAGTAGCCAATAGCTTTGGTGTAGGAATTTGATCTGAGCATGCGTGGCACTTTGTCGATCGGAATTCTCTACACATGATTGGAGTATGTCCGATCGGAGCATTTTGTTGGAAAATATTTCCGGCAAGTTGGAAAATTTGGTCCGACGGATATTCTGACGGAAACAGTCCGATGCAGACCACACACAGTCGGAATATCCGACAAAACGCTCCGATCGGAGATTCCGACTAATGTTCCGACGGAATCTCCGATCGTGTGTACAAGGGCTTTGTCTAATGTTGGATGCTAATGAAATCACCTACTAGCTGCTGTCTAAACAATACATTGGGAACCCCTAGCCTGCCCTAAAAGTATTTTTTGCCTCAGAATAATTTTATAATACAAAGAATAACTTACATTTTTGTTTATTTAAACAACCATATTTACATTTGTGGTAAAACAATTCAAATATAACAAAACTCTTATTTTAACCAACAACTTTCTCTGTGAAAAAGCTTATGAATAAGGCCTCATGCACGCTGGACATTATAAAAACACCAGTAGCGTTAGCTGTAGAATGATTTTTTTTAGTCTTTTTAGTTTTTTTTTAGTTTTTTTGGATGCGTTTTATAACAGAAAGTAAAAAAAAAATATTTCTTTTTCAAACTTGGTCTTTTTTTGTTTACAGCGCCAAAAATTAAAAACTGTAGAAGTGAAAAATGCCACCAAAAGAAAGCTCTATTTGTGGGAAAGAGACAATTTTATTTGGGTACCGCATTGCATGACAATGTGCAATTGTCAGTTAACCACTTCAACCCCAGAAGATTTTGCTCCTTAATGACCAGGCCATTTTTTGCGATACTGCACTGCGTCAATTTAACTGACGCTGTACCCAAACAAAATTTATGTCCTTTTTTTCCCCCACAAATAGAGCTTCCGTTTGCTGGTATTGGATCACCTCTGCGGTTTTTATTTTTTGCGCTCAAAGCAACTTAAAAAAAGTAACAATTTTGAAAAAAAACAAACAATTTTTTAGTTTTTGCTGTAATAAATATCCCCAAATATTTAAAAAAAAAAAAAAAATGTCTTCATCAGTTTAGGCCAATACCTCCTACATATTTTTGGGAAAAAAAATAAAATAAAAAAAATCGCAATAAATGCATATTGATTGGTTTGTGCAAAAGTTATTGTTTCTACAAAATTGGGGATAGATTTATGGCATTTTTATTTTTACTAGTAATGGTGGCAATCTGCGATTATTAGCGGGACTGTGACATTGCGGCGGACAGATCGGACACTTTTAACAAATTTTTTGTGACCAATGACATTTATACAGCGATCAGTGATAAAAAAAAAATACACTGATTACTGTGTAAATGTCACTGGCAGGGAAGGGGTTAACACTAGGGGGCGATCAAGGGGTTAAATGGGTTCCCTCACTGTGTGTTATAACTGTGGGGGGGATGGGACTGACTGGAGGAGGAGACAGATTGCTGTTCCCAATTACTAGGAACAGCAGATGTTCTCCTCTCCTGTCAGAAAGGGGATTTGTGTATTTACATACACAGATCCCCGTTCTGGCTCTCATGCCCATGATCACGGGTGGCCAGCGGACATCGTGCATCGGGTTCCCCACCATGCAGCGGGAGCACCTGCTATGGCTCTTGAAGAAGCCGAGGTACGCCGATTAGCGGGAACGTGCCGGCGGCTGGTCGGCAAGTGGTTAAAGTAACGCTGTGCAGTATTGCAAAAAATATCTATCAATCTAATCTATATCTATCTATCTATCTATCTATCTATCTATCTATCTATCTATATATATATAAATACACACACACACTAGAAATGTGCAATTCGTAAATTTCGGAAATCCAAAAATTAGAACATTAGAGATTTCATAAATTTGAAAATTCTAAATAATGAATATCTGAGAATTCGGAAACCCAAAAATCTGAAATAACTAATAATAATAAATTATAAGTATTTGAATTTCTTTTCAAATTTGGCGGTTAGTGAACACAACGAATACGAATTTATCCGAAGTTACGAATTATCTGAAATAATGAATGCCACAGCTAAACAAATGGACCGTAACAATCTAATAATAATAAATAACAATAATAATAATAAAAAAACTTTTTATTATTAATTTATTCCATTCCATTTGTTTAGATGCGGCATTCGTTATTTCGGATGATTCGTAACTTCAGATAAATTTGTATTCATTACATTCACAAACAGACAAATTTGAAAGGCAATTCCAATACCTATAATTTAATAGTTATTATTTAGAATTTTACAGATTTTTGATTTTTTTTTTCAGATTTTAGAATTTTAGAATTAAGCAAAAAAACGAATGAAACAAAAACAAACAATTTTTTTGTCAGTGCACATGTCTAATACACTCATACACACACACACACACACACGTACCTGATCATGCACTTCCGGGTAGCAGACGTGAACGTGCACCGCCAACGGCTCGCTCCCGCTGTGATTATTCATGACAGATTGCTGTTCTGTCAGGGGGGGAAGGAATGGATCCTGTGTTCCCCCTAGTAAAAGCACCTCCTACACAGTAAACGCACACGGCTAGTTAACTCTTTGATTGCCCCTGGAGGTTCACCCCTTTCTCAGCCAGTGTCATTAGTGACAGTGACAGTGCATATTTATAGCACTGATCACTTTATTGGTGTTACTGGTTCCCAAAAAAAAGTGTCAGTCCAATTGTCCACTACAATATTGCAGTCTCGCTATAAGTTGCTGTTCGCCGCCATTGCTAGAAAAAAAAATTTGTGTACAGTGTCGCACGACCATGCAAATGTCACTTAACCCCTTGCCGACCATCCCGAGTACATATAATGCGGGGTGGCAGCAGCTCTTCTGGCTCTGCGGCATGCGCGCACCGCCAGCGACCAGCTTCTGCTGTGATGGGCACAGCAGGAACCAATCAGCATGTCCGGTAGGCCCGATGTCCACTGGGACATGCCAGTCATTCATGAGAGGCGCAGAACGGCGGTCTGCCTATGATCACAAGGCAGATTGTCGTTCTGCTAGTAGGGGAGACGGGGATCCTGTGTTTCTGCCAAGCAGGAACACAGATCTCGGTCCTATCGTCAAAGCACCCCCCCCCGGGCACATTTAACCTTTTGATCGCTCCTGATGTTAACCCCTTCCCTGCCATTGTCATTAGTACAGTGACACTGCATTTTTTTTTCTTTAGCACTGTACTGGTGTCGCTGGTTCACAATTAGTGTCAGATTTGTCCACCACAAGGTTGCAGTCCCCAAAAAAAAAAAAATCACTGAGCACCACCATTACTAGAAAAAAAAAATCCATAAATCTATCGAATAGTTTATAGACTTTTGCCCAAACCAAGCAATATAAGGTTATATTGCACCACACCCCAAGATACAAAATTATATTCTTTATTTATTAAAACAGCTAGCAAAAAGTGCTGTACTGACGCGTTTCATACTAGGCATAGTGCTTTCTATTTCAGAAAGTTCCATGGCTAGCACGGGATGTGTCAGACACGAGCCGAGCCAACATGCGGTGTAACTACATAATGTGGACATAAAACCAGAAGGTGAATAAAGAAATAAAACAAATTACCACATAAACCACCTTGTAGCGCTTAACTTATACCACAATAAATGCAACAAAAATTATTGATTGCAATACTGTGTTTTCCCCAAATCTATATAGATTCGCACGTGCAAAATCATGAATAGTGATAAACTATAATGCAATACAGTACAAATGTGAAAAATTAGTGAGAAAAATATATATGGAAAAAAATTATATATATATATATATATATATATAGTCCATAAGAAGAAATCCAAAATGAAGAAAGTTTTTTCTTATGTGAAAATTCAGTGTCCATATAACAAAAGCCTTCACCACACCCTTGTGTTCGTGACCCCCCTCGTTTGGAGCACTCACCAGCTGTAGCGCTCAGCACTCTCGTGTTGAGCCAGAAAAGTGTATTAAAGAGGAGGGCCGGTTATACAAAAAAAAAAAAAAAAAAGTCAGCAGCTGCAAACACTGCAGCTGCTGACTTAATCAACACACTCACCTGTCCAGGGTGCCCGCGATGTCGGCCGCCCGAGGCCGACCCGTCCCTCGGCTCTCGGGTCCCGGTGCTGCCATTTCTTGTAAGGGAAACAGGCAGTGGAGTCTTACGGCTTCACTGCCCGTTTCCTACTGCGCATGCGCGAGTCCCGCAGCTACTGCGCATGCGCGAGTCCCGCAGCGCTTTCTGAATGGGACGCGCTGTGTTCTGGAACACACAGTTCCCAGAACACAGCGCGACTCATTACCCAGAAGACGCCGCGACGAAGACAGAAGACAGAAGATCTCCGCGGAGGAGGAAGAGGAAGATTAGGAGAAAGTGCCTAGCAACAGGCATTTCTGGTAAGTAAAAAAAATAAAAAAATTTCATTTTTTTTTTTTATATTTTTTTGTAATTTTGAATATTTTTTTTGTTTTCAGGGTGGCCCTCCACTTTAAGGTCTTTTTAATGATGTTGGTAAATATCCAGCAATCGCTTGCAGTGTGATTCCCTTCAGATATCACTAGAATTTCCTCTCAAAATACCACCAGTAGAGCACCAAACACACTGCAAAAGGGGGTGTCAAAGGTCAATAGTGATATCCACAAACCCACAGTGCTCCTTCATCGCAGACATGGCCATACAATGACACACAGCACCTGAACTGTAGATCACTGTAACACTGCTCTCAGTCTTGGTGCTGCATTTCCCCACACTGTTACTGTATGTGCTGCTTCCAACATAATGTGGAGTCTAACCTGCCTGGAGCAGCATATGCGATGTTCAGTATTCCCCGGCTGTTCGGTTGCTCCAATAACGCTGTACGTTCTGCATTGTATTGGGACAAGTATGCAGGTCAGAAGCTCCAACTTTATTTTCACTTTAACTCTATAGTTACATCTCAGGTGCTGGTTCAGTCACCTAAAAAAAAGTGCACCTAAAAAAAAGTACCACCAGCAGCAGGAATACTTTTTCAGTAAAATAACCAGCAGTAGGAAGTTCTGTACTGACGCATTTCACCATAGGCATAGTGCTTTCTCTCTGAGCTCTGTGCCTAGTGTCAGTACAGAAGAGTGATGTTGAGCCAGCACCTGAAATGTTTCTTTGAAGTGTGATGTCTAATCTGACCTGGAGCTGCAAATAATACTTTTTTTTATTAAAATACTCAGGAGGAACAGGTTCTGACTGACGCATTTCGCACCAAGCACATCGCTTTCTCTTTGTGCCTTGCACAAACTGCGTAAGTAGAGCTTGTTCCTGCTGGCTATTTTGATACAGGAAGAATTCCTGCCCGATGCATGCACAGTACAACCATGGAAATTCTGACATCTACTGCGCATGCGTCAGATTCCCCACCCGACGCATGTGCAGTGCGGTCACAAGAAATCCAGCATCTAGTGCGCATGTGTCGGATTCCCCGTCCGACGCGTCCGCAGGGTGGCCCTGATAATCCGGCAGTTACTGCGCATGCGTCAGATCCCTGCCCAGAAAATCTAATCCAGGTTCTATCCTGAGTTTTCTTTGTCCATGTAGTGAGGTGTGCCCAGCCTTGGGATCGGTCTTATCAGGACTCGCTCCCTATAGGTGGCAGCTGGAAATCAGAACTAAACAAAGAGGCGAGATAGAAAATGTGATGTACTGGGATGAGTGTGCAGATTTCTGTGCTGTTGTCACCCATGTGAGTCTTCTATAATGGAGATATTTATCTTCTCATTTCCATCTCCACTCAGGGCTTTGTAAGTCAATCTTCCCCACATGTGCCGTGTTCAGTATTCCAACGCATGTGCAGCGTGGCCCCGGGAAATCCCGCATCCTCCATAGAGGAGCCATAACCAAGAGCGCCCCCTACAGGCCATCTACCAATACTATACAGACTGCAATACACCCCTCATATATTCATATTATACACCCCCCATATATTCATATTATACACCCCCCATATATTCATATTATACACCCCCCATATATTTCTACTATACACCCCCCATATATATTCCTACTATACACCCCCATATATATTTTTACTATACACCCCCCATATATTCCTACTATACGTCCCCATATATTCCTACTATAAACCCCCCCATATATATTCCTACTATACACCCCCATATATATTTCTACTATACACTCCCCCATATATATTCCTACTATACACCCCCCATATATATTCCTACTATACAGCCCCCCATATATATTCCTGCTATACAGCCCCCCATATATTCCTACTATGCATCCCCCATATATATATTCCTACTATACACCCCCATATATATATTTCTAATATACACCCCCCATATATATATATATATATATATATATATATATATATATATATATATTCCTACTATACACCCCATTTATATATTCCTACTATACACCCCCCATATATATATTCCTACTATACACCCCCCCGTATATTCATCTCCTGTCCTGCTGCCCCCCTCCTGTGGCCATGCTCCAGAACCATACACTCTGCACTCCTCTCCTGCCACATACTAAGCATTGCCACTGTACATTCCCTATTTAACATCATCACATTCTGCAAGTCACCACAAGCTTTTTTTTTACCACACCCCTTTAAGGAAAATCTTTTAACTGGGGCACCAGTAACAGTCACACGTCTACAGCAGGCCATAGATGGATAGAATTTCAAATAAAAATTCTTAGGAAATGTCTTAGGCTGCTTTCACACTGGGGCGGTATTCAGGCGTTACAGCGCTAAAAATAGCGCCTGTGTAACGCCTGAAAAAAAAACGGCCCCTTTCACTCCAGTGTGAAAGCCGGAGGGCTTTCATACTGGAGCGATGCGCTGGCAGGACGGTGAAAAAAGTCCTGCCAGCCGCATCTTTGGAGCGGTGAATTCACCGCTCCTAAACCGCTCCTACCCATTGAAATCAATGGGACACCGCGGCAATACCGCCGGCAAAGCGCCGCTGCAGCGGCGCTTTGCGGGCGGGTTTAACCCCTTTTCGGCCGCTAGCGGGGGTTAAAACCACCCCGCTAGCGCCCGCACACCGCCGCTAAAACGACGGTAAAGCGCCGCTAAAAATAGCGGCACTTTACCGCCGACGCCGCTCCCGCTGCAGTGTGAAAGCAGCCTTAGGAAATTTCATAGGAAAATTCTCAGAACATTCCAATGTCATTGGAAAGATTTCATTTGCCTTTACCATTTGATTTTGGACTGGACAAAAATCACATACACTGTTAGAAAACATTTCCACCCTGCTTCTTCAATTTTTCTAACCACTGCGGTCAAAAACAACCATCAATTGGCTCCACTAATGATTAGAAAAAAAAAACTTTTTTTTTTTTTTTTTTTAAGAATTTGTGTTTAAAATTCTATCCATCTATTGCCAGCTTAAGGGGATTGATCTCCTCTCAGTTTGGAATGATGTCTACTCATTTTTTGTTGTGTCCTGGTGACAATTAAAAATTTAGAAAATTTCTCTACAATTGTCACCAAGACAAAACACAATCTCTCCAGAACGGACACAAAGCACAATACACTACAAAGGTTGTAACTCTTTCTTCATCTATTCAATACATTAAAACAGTATTTATTCCAATCTCTGCCATTGCTATTTATTTTTAATTCTAATGGAACATTTGTCAAACACATAGAAAGCGGCATGGAGGGGTTCGGTAAAGCTGGCAGTGAAGGTGTAGAGATGTCTGACGGGGCCACACAGCTGGTAAAAGGACAGACGTCCTGCATCGTAATCCAGATATATTCCTATTAATTTCAAAGGAGAATCTGCGCTTAGGGCAATCTGTCTATTATTGTGTGTTGCCACGAAGCGCGTGACAATAGCAAGTCCCCATGATTTGTCATTATAACCGATATAGGATTCATTTCCTTCTATCTTCCGCTCTATGCTGTGACCAACCACCCCAACCAGCCATTTGTCTGCTCCACTCAAATCCACCTCCCAGTAATGTTTTCCCGAGGTGAAGCTGTTTGTACTTAGTATCTGTTTGGATTCAAACCTTTCTGGACCGTCCGGCCTGTTCTGACAGGTGATACTGCAAGAGGCTGTCCTCAGATCCTCGGATATAATAAAATTTTTATGAGCAGTGTTTATATCCAGTAAAATATCCGATTTTTCCATCCCTGAGAATTGTCGCTTGATCTTCAGATCTATCAAACTGTCCGTAAAGTGGAGAAGACTTCTGTGTAGCATCTGTGAGATAATTCCTTCATCCAGGTGTCCAACATCTCCAACGTCTTTGATTGCATCATTAGTCCCAGGAATAATGTTATCTTTGCTAGGTGCCTTTTTTAAGATCGTTATTGGATCTTGGATGTTACATAGTTCTTTCATCTCCTTAATCTTTCTGGAAAGCTCGTTTTTTTGTTGCTCCAGCTGCGGGATCAGCTTAGAGATTGATTGGGTGATCTGCCCCTCCTGTCTGGAGACCTCAGTCAGGACTCTCTTCTCTACATCATCCAAATGTTTCCTGATGTCTCTAAACAGCTCAGTGACTCTCTTGGTGACATCAGCTGCTTTTTCCTTCTCTTCTTTCCTGTGATTTTCCAGATTCTGGATTCTCCTCTGGATCTCCTGTTTCTCAGAGTCCAATGTTTTCGTAGATTCATCCAGTTTCTCTTTTGTCTTCTCGGAGGCCTCATTCAGAAGCTCCACCTGGTGTCCTTTGTGGTCTCCAGCCACCCAGCAGGACATACAGATACAGGCACCGTCCTCTGAGCAGTAATATTTCAGGATCTCCTTGTGTATGGAGCATTTTCTGCCTTCAAATGATTTGGTGGGATCGGTTAAAATGTGTTCCGCAGACTTGCTGTGGTTTTTGAGGTGCTTATTGCAAAACGAGGCTTCACAGTGCAGGCATGTTTTGGTAGCTGGTACAGGATGGTCGCAGTATGTACAGAAGACCTCTGTGTCCTCCGGGTGAGCAGATCTGAAATTATCCACAATGTTACACAACTTCCTGTTCTTCTTCAGTGTAGGGCGCTTTGTGTACTCCTCTCTGCACTCCGGACAGATATAAACACCGGACGTCTCCTGTGTATCCAGCACAGCCACAATACAATCCCGGCAGTAGATGTGTCCACATTTCAGCGATACGGGCTCTGTATAAATGCTCAGGCAGATGGAGCAGTTCAGCTCCTCTCTCAGGCGAGAAGTTGCCATTCCGGAGAATAAATTAAAATTCCGATACGACTGTCTATAGAGGAGCTGCTAGGAGCTAGCTGATCCCACTTTCAGGCAGAGACAAAGAGACGGAGACCAACGATTCTGTGAGCAGGAAGTGAGCTGTGTCACGTGAAATGCGATCCACCCTCTTTACGTAACCCTTTCTCTGCCCAACACACAACAACTCGAGCACACAGGATTTACATTACAGCGCCTTCTACAGCTTTTCCTTGCACACTACACCTATTCTTCACAGCAGGGCGTTACTTTTTTCTTGTATAAGATCTTGTTTACAATGCTTCAGTGCCTTGGGAAAGAGGGGAACAAAAGCTCATGATTTACTCCTGACTAGTTCCCCTCTAAGCCCTTGTACACACGGTCGGACATTCTGACAACCAAATCCGTTTGATTTTGTCCGACGGACTTTGTCCGAAACTGTTGCATACACACGGTCGGACAAAGTTGTCAGACAATCCGATCGTTCAGAACGTGATGACGTTATTTCGTTACGATGGGACTACGCTCAGGCTAGTAGCCAATAGCTTTGGTCTAGGAATTTGATCTGAGCATGCGTGGCACTTTGTCCGATCGTAATTCTCTACGAACGATTGGACAAAGTCGGATCATGTTGTCGGAAAATTTTATAGCCCTGCTTTAAAACTTTGTTGGTCGGATATTCCGACGGAAACAGGCCACACACGGTCGGATTATTCGGCAACACGGTCCGATCGGACATTTTCCGTCGGAATGTCCGACCGTGTGTACAAGGGCTAAGGCCTGATTCACACCTAAGCATTTTTAGTACTTTTTGCATTTTGCAGATTTGCACTACAGAACGGGTTCCATAGGAATCCATGTTAAATGGACTGTAGTGAAAATCTGAAAAAAGTAAAAACCACTAACAATGCATAGGTGTGAATCAGGCCTTAAGTTGTTTTTTTTTTTAATTTCTCGCACACATAGTAAAATCTGCATTTTTGCCTATTAAATTACCCAAAACCCCCAGAACATAATATATTTTCTGAAAGCAGAGGCCCCGTAGAATACAAATATAGTAGTTACAATTTTTTTACCGCTTCAGCCCCAGAAGATTTTACCCCCTTCCTCACCAGAGCACTTTTTGCGATATGGCACTGCGTCGCTTTAACTGACAATTGTGCGGTCGTGCGAAAATGCACCCAAACAAAATTGACGTCCTTTTTTTCCCCCATAAATAGTGTTTGATCACCTCTGTGGTTTTTATTTTTTGCACTATAAACAAAAAACCCATCAATTTTGAAAAAAACTCAATATATTTTAATTTTTCTATTATAAATATCCTCCAAAAATATATATAAAAAAAACGATTTTTTTCCTCAGTTTAGGCCGATATGTATTCTTCTACATATTTTTGGTAAAAAAAAAATTGCAATAAGCATATATTGGTTTGCGCAAAAGTTATAGCTTCTACAAAATAGGGGATAGTTTTATGGCATTTTTAGTATTTATTTTTATTTTTTTACTAGTAATGGCAGCAATCTGCGATTTTTAATCGGGACTGGGACATTATGTCAGACACTTTTGACACATATTTGGGACCATTGGCATTTATACATTTATATTATACTAAAGTGCCTTTTATTGCACACAAACACAATTTCACCTCCAGTTTTTGTACACAATAAAGATGAGGAGTAGAGTAAATAGATACCAAATGTGTTAAGCCTCAAAAGCTGTGTGTGCCCATTAACCTTTTCACTACCAGAGCCGGATTTGTGTTTTTTTTTGCACACATGCTTAATAAAGCATTTTAGCCCTGAAGATTACATAAAACCCCAAAACATGATATATTTTCTGAAAGCAGAGGCCCTAGAGAATAAAATAGTGGTAGGTCCAAATTTTTGTGTCACACAACATTATTGCAAAGGTCTGGGAAACTCAAGATTTCAGAAAAAAAATACACTACAGTTAATTTTAGGGCACACAAATGTAATAAATTACCTAATGTTTTTGAAAAAATATAAAAGACGAGGTTTCACTGAGTAGTTACCCAACGTGTTGAACCTTAAATTTGCATGCACCCAATATTTTCCATAGGCATCAGTTTAGTGTTACGAAGAAGGTCTGGTGCTAGAATTATTACTCCTACTCCGGTGCACGCAGCGGTATGTAATAGGTGTATCACAAACAATATTTTCATGCATAGGCGCTCCCGATGTGTGCATTAACATTCCTACATGCATAGGGGTGTAGGGCCTCAGAAAAAAAATAATTTTGGGGTAGGGCGATGGGGGGTTGTTATGTGCTTGGGTGCAACTTACATTTTTTACTATTAAACTTTTTTTTCTCTTATAGGGTACAAAAAGTTACCTGTAGCAGTACCGGGGTTGCGTGGAAGCAATCGGCCGGCTGCGCTTCCATCTGTCATGCAGGAGTAGAGATGGCCTTGCGGTTTGCCCGGCGGTTGGTTCACGGCGAACTTTGCTCGTTCGCGATTCGCCAAACCGGCGGACTTCTGCCGCTGTTCGCGGCGGACATATTTATTTACATTGTGAAGAACTTTGACCCATGACACATCCATCATGGGGTACAGGACAGCCAATTGAGACATTTCAGCACATGGACATACCTCCTACATTATAAATAGACCTGATCTGGCGGCCATTTTACATTCTGTCTTTTGTCAGTGTAGGGAAAGGACACTGTGTGGAGCAGGGACAGTCAGTCTAATCACTAGCTATTACTATTAGGTCCACAAAAGTCCTTTTTGTAATACACTTATAATATACTTTCTTTCAAATATAGAAAGCATATTATAGTGCACTGCATGCATTGTGGTCCGATTCTTCAGTTGTCGCTTCTCAGTGTAGGGAGGGACAGTTTGGTGTTTGGAGCAGGGACAGTCTGCAATTGTCAATAACCATGAATCAGACTGAGTGTCAGGAACAGTGTTATTGCGTGGATCGCCTGCTGGTGTCACTGTTTCTTTCGCCATCAAAGGTTGCAGTTCTGGTGGTCACCAGCAGGTGTCTCCCAGCAAATGGACATTCTAGTGATCTAGCTGCACCTGATGTGGTATTGCTTGGAAGTATATAAGCCCGCCCTTCACTGAGGCTCATTGCTTCAGAATTCCTTCCTGCAAGCCTTGTCCCTGCCTGATCTGATCCGTTGCCAGAAACCTGTTCCTGATTTGCTTCCTGCCCTGTCCTGGACTCTGTTTCCTGTACTTGGTTCCTGAGACTTGTCCCCTGATTCCTGCCTTGGCTCCCCTTGCTTCTGCTTCCTCCACCTGGCCTCCTGTTCCCCTTGTCTCTCATCCCTGCCTTGTTATATATGTGTTCCCTTTCCATGTGTATATATAGTTAGTTAGGTAGTTAGGTTAGGGTTTTGGGGTTGCTGTGTATTATTTGCATTCATGCTTGTTCATGGTTTGCTGTGTTTGGTTTGCACGTGTGTCTTTATCCTTAATAAATATATATATTTTCACTTACCTTTTGAGCCTGATTCTTTAGTGTAGCCCATTGATCTGTTTACTCTGTGCTGGATGCCTCTGTTAGGCATCCCTCCCATGACACTGAGACAGATGTACAATTAAATCACATTTGTTTATTAATAAAAATAAAAGGGTAAATAGAAAAAGCATAGTCAAGCATAGCCAGAGTCCAGTAACCAGATTGGGTAGTCAGCCAGGCCAGAAGTCAGGGATCCAAGTAGAGCAACAGCAAGCAGGATAAGGAGCCAGAAGGGATGTCAGCAAGCCAGTCTTTAAACAAACCACAGGAGATGGTTTCTAGTGATGTGACCAAGGCGAAGGCAGAGGTGAAGTGAGCTGGAAGGTTTTAAGTAGGCAGGTCAGACGAGCATCATCAGGAACAGCTGGTAGCTGTGGAGAGAGAAGAGAGCTGGCAATTAGCTGACAGCTGAGCGGCCAGCCCAGAGAAGAAAGGGCTAAGCCAGCCCTGACAGCAATTCACTAGCTACTAGGTCCACAAAGGTCCTTTTAAGGACTGGTTATAGGTGTACAGTATATAGGGTTGTAATACACTTATACTTTCTTTCAAATATAGAAAGAATATTATAGTGCACTGCATGCAGTGCTGACCGATTCTCCAGCTGTCGTTTCTCAGTGTAGGGAGGGACAGTTTGGTGTTTGGAGCAGGGAGAGTCCGCAATTCACTAGCTACTAGGTCCACAAAGGTCCCTTTAAAGAGGAAGTAAACCCCACCAAAAAAATGCTATTTTTAAAATATTTCTATGTTTATTAACATATCCAAGCAAAAGATATATTAATAACTCCAAAACGAGCGCTGGAAGTACCTTTTTTTGTAGTTTTATTTTTTTGTATCTTCCGGGTATCGTCCGCGCCATTCTTTGTGCTGTTTTAAGAAGCCGATGCGGACGTCACTTCCGCCCTTAGTTCGTATCCCTGCCGAAATCTCGCGCATGCGCTGTAGCATCGTAACCAAGCCTCGTTCTAAATTGCTGTTACTACAGCAACAGAGCATTGTTCAGTCACAAGGGGGAATATCAGGAAGACCAGAATAATTACAGCATCGCGAGACTTCTCCTCTTTGCCATTCAGAGGAGAATCTCACGCACAGTAAATTCTATGCAAGCAGGAAAGAAACAAATGGCATTATATAAATGCCGCCGTTGAAAGTGCATACTGCGCAATCGCGCATGACGTCATGAACATTAAAAAGATGATTTATATCATAACTACACAAGTAAGTGCACTTTCACAGGCAGCGATCAGCTGCCTGTGTTATGTAGTATCTGATAAGCTTAACTTGTATCTGAGGGTTTACAACCACTTTAAGGACTGGTATAGGTGCACAGTATATAGGGTTGTAATACACGTATGATAAACTTTCTTTCAAATATAGAAAGCATATTATAGTGCACTGCATGCAGTGTTATCCGATTCTGCAGTTGTCGTTTCTCAGTTTAGGGAGGGACAGTTTGATGTTTGGAGCAGGGACAGTCTGCAATTGTCAGTAACCAGGAATCAGACTGAGACAGAAGTACAATTAAATCACATTTGTTTATTAATAAAAATCTCAAGAAGAAGAGCTTTTTAATAAATTACTTTGTCAAAAACCTGTGTACTGTTTTTATTTTTGACACTTTTTTTGGGTGAATGGGTAGGGGTATGATGTACTCCATACTTATTCACATAGAGTGGGGGCTGCGATCTGGGGGCTCCCTTGTTAAAGGGGGCTTCCAGATTCTGATAAGCCCCCCCGCTCGCAGACACTGACAACCAATGGCCAGGGTTGTCGGGAAGAGGCCCTTGTCCCCATCAACACAGGGACAAGGTGGTTTGGGGTGGGGGCACAGGCCTCTCCTGCCTCAAAGCACCCATCCCCCCATGTTGATGACATGTGGCCTGGTATGGTCCAGGAGGAGGGGGCCGCTCGCTCGCCCCCCCCCTTTCCTGGCCTGTCGGGCTGCATGGTCGGATAAGGATCTAGTATGGATTTTGGGGGGACCTTTTTTTGGCGTGGGGGTTCCCCTTAAAATCCTCAGCGCACAAGTTGCACTGCAAGTCAGATCATCATGATCCGACTTCTGGTGCAACATCTATTCAAGTTAACCGGTTCCCGACCAGCGCACGATGATGTACGTCGACTGAATGGCACGGGCAGGCATATTGGCATACAGGTACGTCCAATCTTCAATGCCGCGCTGGTCGGGACCCCCGTGAGTCCGGTCGTGGGACCCGCGGACTCGATCGCCGCGGGCATACCCGCGATCGTCTCACAGGACGGCTGAATGGAGGAAATGCCGTGTAAACAGCATTTCTCCATTCTGCCTAGTAACTAGTGACGCTGATCTCTGCTCCATGTGATTGGAGCAGAGATCAGTGTTCACTAAATGAAAGCCCAACCCCCCCACAGTTAGTAACACACCCCTAGGAACACTTAACCCCTACACTGCCACCCACTGGTTAACCCCTTCACTGCCAGTGTCATTTACACAGGAATCACTGCATTTATATAGCAGTGATTACTGTATAAATGACAATGGTCCCAAAAATGTGTCAAAAATGTCCCCACAATGTCGCAGTCACAATAAAAATCGCTGATCGCTGCCATTACTAGTAAAAAAATAAATAATAAAAAATTATTAATAAAAATGCTATAAAACTATCCCTATTTTGTAAACGCTATAACTTTTGCGCAAACCAATCAATAATTGCTTATTGCGATTTTTTTTTACCAAAAATATGTAGAAGAATACGTATCGGCCTAAACTGAGGGAAAAAAATGTTTTTTTTATATATTTTTGGGGGATATTTATTATAACAAAAAGTAAAAAATAATGCGTTTTTTTCAAAATTGTCGCTTTATTTTTGTTTATAGCGCAAAAAATAAAAACCGCAGGGGTGATCAAGTACCACCAAAAGAAAGCTCTATTTGTGGGAAAAAAAGGACGTCAATTTTGTTTGGGAGCCACGTCGCACGACCGCGCAATTGTCAGTTAAAGCGACGCAGTGCCGAATCGCAAACAGTGGTCTGGTCTTTGACCAGCAAAATGGTCCGGTCTGTAAGTGGTTAATGGGCTCTCATAGGGAACCATTGATTTTCACCTGTAAAAAAGAAACCCTTAACACAGTGTAACAGCGGTAAGCTGCGTATAGCTGCATTTAGCAGCTTTTAGCGGGGTCAGATGTTTTTTCAGCTTGTTTTTACTGCTCCTGGAAGCACAGGCTGTCATTTTTTTCTACTGCCGCTAAACACTTATGCCTTCAAACGCCTTTGACAGTTTGTGTGCATGGACACATAGACTAACATGGAGGTGTTTAGAAGCAGTTAAAAAAAATCAGACGCCCCTAACAGCAGCTGTAAAAACTTCCTGTGTGCATGAGCCCTTATAATTTTTACACAACTGGTGGGAATACTGAAGTAGACCTTACAAAATGAAATGGTTCTGGGAATTAAAATGTAACAGCAAGCCAACCTACTGAAATAAGAATGAATATATTGGTAAGCAGTGACTTCTATCTTTGCTATGATTGCCAAAGTACAATTGCGCTCATAAGTTTACATACCCTGGCAGAATTTGATTTCTTGGCCATTTTTCAGAGAATATGAATGATAACACAAAAACTTTTCTTTCACTCATGGTTAGTGTTTGGCTGAAGCCATTTATTATCAATCAACGGTGTTTACTCTTTTTAAATCATAATCACATCAGAAACTACCCAAATGACCCTGATCAAAAGTTTACATACCCTGGAGATTTTGGCCTGATAACATACACACAAGTTAATACAAAGCGGTTTGAATGGCTATTAAAGCTAACCATCCTGTGTGTGTGTGTATAAAAGGTCAATGAGTTTCTGGACTCCTGACAGAGCCTTGCATCTTTCATCCAGTGCTGCACTGATATTTCTGGATTCTGAATCATTGGGAAAGCAAAAGAATTGTCAAAGGATCTGTGGGATAAGGTAGCTTAATGCCGCGTCAGAATAAACTCTGACCTTCTTTCCGACGGAGTTCTGGCCGAACGGACTTGCCCACACACTATCACACCAAAGTCCATTTGTTTCTAACGCAATGACGTACGAAGGGACTAGAAAAGGAATTTAAGTAGCCAGTAGCCAATAGCTGCCCTTGCGTGATGTCGTATTTGGTCCGTCAGACCAGCATACAAACGAGCGGTTTTCTCTATAGAAATTGATTCCCTCGGAAAGATTTAAAGCATGTTCAATTTCTAGGTCCGTAGGAATTTTTGAAGAAAAAAGTCAGCTGCAGCCCACATATGATCGGAATATCCGATGGAATGATTCCATCTGATCTTTTCTGCCAGAAAGCCAAGTCGTGTGTACGTGGCATAACTGTATAAAACAGGAAAGGGATATAAAAAGATATCCAAGGAATTGACAATGCCAATCAGCAGTGTTCAAACTCTAATCAAGAAGTGGAAAATTAGGGGTTATGTTGAAACCAAACCACGGTCAGGTAGACAAACTAAAATTTCAGCCACAACTGTCAGAAATCGTTTGGGATGCAAAGAAAAGCCCACAAATAAATTCAGGTGAAAAATAGGACTCTCTGAAAACATGTAATGTGGCTGTTCCAAGTAGCATGAGTGGCCAGAAGAAAGCCATTACTACGCAAATGCCACAAAGTATCCCACTTACAATATGCCAAACCTTCTGGCACAAAGTCATTTGGAGTGATGAGACCAAAATTGAGCTTTTTGACCACAGCCATAAAAACTACATTTGCAGAGGAGTCAACAAGGCCTATGATGAAAGGTCCACCATTCCTACTGTGAAACACGGAGGTGGATCCCTGATGTTTTGGGGATGTGTGAGTTACAAAAGCACAGGAAATTTGGTCAAAATTCATGGCAAGATGAATGCAGTATGTTATCAAAAAATACTGGAGGAACATTTGCATTCATCAGCCAGGAAGCTTCGCATGGGACGTACTTAGACATTCCAACATGACAATGATCCAAACACAAGGCCAAGTCGACCTGTCATTGGCTACAGCAGAATAAAGTGAAGGTTCTAGAGTCGCCATCTCAGTCTCCTGACCTCAATATCATTGAGCCACTCTGGGGAGATCTCAAAGGTTCCATTCATGCAAGACAGCCCAAGAATTTACAGTTTTTTTGGCCTGATGAAAGAGCGCGGTCGTCTCTCCACCTCGACCCGAACGCTCAGGAAACGCGTCGCCCGCCGTGACGTCACAATTCCGCGACCCGCGTGTCACAGTCAACCAAGCCTCGCTTTGGATAAACATCCTCTGCGTCCACCGAGCCGGCTTTTTCGAAACAACAAACCAGTGGTAACGCCAGGAGAGGACAATAGGACACTTGCGGACCGGGTTTCAAATCAGATGACACCTCTTATCCTACATGCCATTTTATTCTTTGGAAAATGTGAGTGCAAAATCTCTCTGTTTTAGACTTGTGAATAAATTGCTTTTAAAAAAATCTACACCCAGAGGCGCCCCCTTCTCCTTCTTTTTCTCTGTAACAGTCTAGGAGCCTGGTTTCAGCTCCCTGCGGTGGCAGCCCTGCATGTTAAATTCCCACCCAAGGAATGAAAGACACTTTCCTGGGACTTGATAACAAAAAGATCTCATATGTATTATCGTCTTATATAACTCTATACAGACAGCCTTTTTGAGTATATTATTATGTGATTTTTGCGCCTCTACTTGTTGTGTACAAGAATTTACAGGAACTTTTTGCCAAGAGGAATGGGCAGCTTTACCATCTGAGAAGATAAAGAGCCTCATCCACAAATACCACAAAAGACTTCAAGCTGTCATTGATGTTAAAGGAGGCAATACACGGTATTAAGAACTGGGGTATGTAAACTTTTCATCAGGGTCATTTGGGTAGTTTCTCTTGCGATTATGATTTAAAAAGAGTAAACACAGTTGATTGATAATAAATGGCTTCAGTCAAACACTAATCATGGGTGAAAGAAATGTTTTTTGTGTTATAATTCATATTCTCTGAAAAATGGCCAAAAAACATAAATTCTGCCAGGGTATGTAAACTTATGAACACAACTGTATTTTCAGCCTGGTCTTCTGCTTAGTATTGCGGTTCCATCTCACCAACCGCCAGTGCATTTAGGTTTGACTAAACTCATACACCCCCTAATTTAAATACGACCCTTTCCACTTTAGGATATATTCAGAGTGCATGCAGCCGATGACCTAATCGGCGCATGTGCTCTGAAGGTCCGGCTTACAGTGCCGGTGTCCTATCACATTGTGTCCCCCATCGGATAGTGTATGCGCATGCACAGTACACAGGACAGACAGATTCCGAAAATAGCCAAAGATAAACGGCGCCTGCGCCATGAGTCCAGGTTCTAGCCTCACCATCCATGTGGACATAGAGTTGGAATAAAAAGTGCAGAGCGCAGCGAGGACGTACCCTAAGCGTGGCGAGCGGCCCTTTAATATTTGCAGCCCTATGTCCACTTGGATGGTGGGGCTAGCACCTCCACTCAGGGCGCAGGCACCGTGAATCTTCTGAGATTTTCCGAATCTCTTACTGCTCCGTACTGCGCAAGCGGTGCGCTTGCGCAGTACGGGGCGGACACTATCCGATGGACGGATGCTATATGCCAGAACACCGGAAATGGTGGCTCCTGCGCGCATGTGCGGGTGTGATGTCATCATGCCCCCGACCACTCATGTAGCCAGAGGCCACAAACCCAGAATGGAGACTGGGGGAATATGTCAGCGGTGACAGCGCGGTGCTGGAGGGCTTTGTTCTAAGGCAAATTTCTCATAATCTGCTAGTATGCTATGTATACTAGCACATTATGACATTGCCTTGCAGGAATTTTTTTTTTTCAATTACCAGCAGTTTACAACCGTTTTAAGGCTTAAACCAAAACCACAGACTGATGGTGAGTAAACCGTTATGCTGATAAATTGAAAGGCCTATTGCTCTAGAAATAATTAGAAATTGTGAAAGGAATAATCTGATGGTTTACACTACAGATGGGGTTTCATCAAATGTAAATGTTATAGGCTAATTTCATCCAAAACGAACATTTGAATTTTGGGAGGTCTGAATCACCAGTTGACTGATCTAGATGTCTAAGTGGCGGTTCATCCTGCTAGAACTCCAAAATCAGACCTCTACTGGGGTCATTTTAAAGCCAAGCTGGAGTGTCCCTGTCCTCTAGCTATATTCTCTAACGAAAGGCAACCTCTTTTGTAACATTACTGTGAGTAGAATTGGAAACCTAGCCACTGGAATTTAAAGCAGATATTGCCACATACCTGGCCTGGGGGCTCCCCTCCTCCTCTTCTCTCTTTTATTGACAGAGCCCGGGCTGGGAGGACGTTATATATCGTTACTTTCTCCCAAGGTGCCACGGCTGGCCAGTCACCAACCGCTTTATGGGGGCGCCAGTCCCTGCCCCCCCCAGGCCAAGTATGGGGGGGCTTTTTTGTGCAGGAGCCGCTGATTTGCCACCCCCCTGAAAAGTGCCACTCTAGGCCTGGGCCTTGTCGGCCTAGGCCAAGATACAGTGCTGCCAACCACTACATCAATACCATGTCTTTTAGCAATGTAGGGGTCCACATGTGGAACTACAGTGCTTAGCAGGGGACAAGGCATCTGACTCTCTTAGAAGGGTTTTGAATGTTAAGAGCAAAGATAGGAGAGAAAGATGCCAGAGTATTAAACTGGTCATAAAATAATAGAATTCCATACGGAAGCTTTCATTTTTGGGAATGTTCATTTCATTTTTTAATAGTGAAAACATTTGAAGAAGCAGGATGCCAATTTTTTCACAAAAAAATTAAATTCTAATTGTGAATGTGGTTTTCAATGCGGAAAAACACGTTTAACCATCTGTTGCCCAAGGACGTCCCTGTACATACTTGAGTTGCAGTGGTTGTACTGGGAAGACAGCTACAGGCATCTCTTTTTTTTTGTTCTTTTGTAAAGTTAATCCTAGCGGCTAATTAGCCGCTGAATCACTTTTACAAGCGGCGAGAGGAGTTCACCCCCCCTCCTTCTGCCTTCTGCCCCCTTCCCTGGTTCTTCCTTCCCACTATGGTTCAAATTGCTGACCGGAAGCGACTAGTATTTTGTCACTTCCAGTTTCAATTGGATCTGATCTGATCTGTGTCTGATTGGCTGCTTTGGAAGCCAGCGGAGAGATCTGGGGTCTAATAGACCCCAGATCTCTCCATAAAGAGAATTTGTTATGACCTATGCTCTCATAAAGGATATTGTTCATCCCTTGTGACAGCAATAAAGTTGATTTTTTTTTTTAAAGAGACAGTGTAAAATAAAAACTTTTAAATAAAACCAACAGTAAAATAAAAAAATATATAAAGTGCCCCCCCCCTCCCCATGCTCGCGCATAAAGAAGAAAGCATATGTAGGTCATTCACTCTTATGCTAACCATGTCCACACCACACACGTGAGGTGTCGCAGCGTACATTATAGCGAGAGCAATGATTCTAGCCTTAGACCTCTTGTGAGACTCTAAACTGGTAACCTGTAATAGTTTTTAAATTATTGCCTATGGAGATTTTTAGGTACCATATTTTGGCACCGTTCCACAGGCGTACACAATTTTAAAGCGAGACGTGTTTGACATCTATTTACTGGGCATAGCATAATCTTTTATACTTTACCAAACAATTACTTATTTTATTTTTTTTTCACAATAAAACTCATTAGATTTTATTTTTTCCAAAAAAATTGGTTTGAAAAACTGCTGCACAAATATATTACATATAGGAGAGAAGTGTCAGAATAGGCTTGGGTGTCGAATGGTTAACACTGTATGTCTGGTATTCTATTCAAATAGCAGTTCTATGTGAAATTTTAAGGACGTTCAAATGAAATCAGTTGAGCCATTGATGGCAAGAAAGAATGTTCAAAGAATATTCTGATGAGAGTCTTTGTTGGAACATTTGTACGAAATTCTAGTAGCGTATGGCCAGCGTGCATGTTATTATGGATTTCAGTTTATAATTCTGAGAGAGGAATTGTTCTGTACAGAAAATGTGGCATACAGGGGCTCATTGAAGTTGGTGGTGAAGGTGTGTAAGTGTCTAATGGAGTCACTTAGCTGATAGAAGGACAGATGACCAGAATCATAATCCAAATAGACCCCAACAATCCTCACTGGGGAAAGTGAAGTTAGATCTTTCTGTATATTTCTATGTGCTACTGAAAGTTTATCTTCTAAATATAGAGACCAAAACTTGTTGCTACAGCAAACGCCAGATGCAGTTTCTTCTTCTTTCCTCTCTATACTTTGACCAACCACCCCTACCAGCCAATCCTTCCTTCCACTCACGTTCACCTCCCAGTAATGTTTCCCTGATGTGAAACTGCAAGTACTTAGCACCTGAAGCGTCTCTTCAAACCTTTCCGGACAATCTGGTCTGTTTTGAGAGACATCAGTATGAGTGACCGACTTGAGATCCTGAGAGATAATAAGAAAATTATTAGCTGTATTAATGTCAAGAAAGATATCGGACTTTTCCATCACTGGGAATGTCCTCTGTAGCCCGGGTTCCATCACACTTTCAGTTAAGTGAAGAAGTCCTCTGTGTAACAACAATGAGATAATCCCTTCATCCAACCTCCCAACTTCTTTTATATCACTGGTGACATCACCTCTGGTCTGTATGGTGTGATCAATCCCTGGGTCTTTTCTAAGGACAATTATTGGGTCTTGGATGTCACACAGGTCCTTTAATTTGGTGATCCTTCTGGACAGTCCATCCTTCTGTGTCTCCATTTGCAGAATTAGACTAGCCACTGACTGCGAGATCTGCTCCACCTGTCTGGAGATCTCAGTAAGGACTCCAGACTTTACGTCATCAAACTTTCTTCCAATGACTCTAAACAATTCATGGAATTTCTCAGTGACCGCAACTGCTTTTCTTTTTTCCCCTGCCATGTGAATTTGTAGATTCTGGATTCTCCCCTTAGTTTCTTCTCTCTTGGAGTTCAGTTTCTCAGCTGTATTCCTCAGAATCGTTTTTTTCTTCTCAGAAGCCTTCAATGGAAGCTCAACTTGGTGTCCCATGTGGTCTCCAGCCACCCAGCAGGACATACAGATACAGGAACCATCCACCGTACAATAATATTCCAAGATTTTTTTATGTACAGAACATTTTCTGTCTGCAGACAAAGCAGTGGGTTCAGATAAAATGTGATCAACCGACTTGGATTTGACATGGGCCAGGAGATGTACTTCACACACCGAGGTCTCGCATGGCACACATGTTTTAAACGCTGGTACAGAAGACTTGGTGCAGTAAGTACAGAAGATCTGTTGCTTTTCTTGCTTGAGTTGGATAGATTGGAAAATCTCAACAATGTTACACAGCTTTCTGTTCTTCTCCAACACAGGGCGCTCTGCATACTCCTTTCTGCACTCCGGACAAGAATAAACGCCAACCTCTTCCTGATTTCCCAGAGCACTTGCAATACAGAGCTGGCAGAAGATGTGCCCACATTTCAGCGATACAGGCTCCGTATAGAAGTTCAGACAGATGGAACACTTCAGTTCCTCTCTGAGGTCAGAAAACTCCATTCCGGAAAAGAAATTCAACTTCAGAAGATGCTCGGTACAGAGGAAAAACAGTGAACAGCTGATAAGTCTCACAGAGGGAGCTGAAAAGGAAAGTATTTATAGGAATGCTTGACAGGAAATGAGCTTAACTGTTTGCCTTCAGACACATACTTAATTTCCCACTTTTGGGAAATGAAAGAATCAATCCCAAATATGGACCTGAACCAAAACGGCATGATTGACTTATTTTTAAATTCTTCTTACAACACAGATGGCCTATATTAGTCTGAACATAGACAGACAGATCTTGATAATGTTCTTCCTTCTCGAAATAATCATTGTTTACTAACCCATAATACATGGGATGCTACAATATGTGTAGTATTAATACATTATAATGGCCATTTTCTATTTCCCTATTTAAAAAAAAGTAAAGGTTAATATATATAGTCAAATGCAAATGTTTGGGCAGCCCCTGCTCAGAAAAGTTTCTTTCTATTTTATGTCAGGTTTATCCGGTTTTATGCCTACTCCCAACATCTATGAGCTTCTTTAAACAGTCGAGTTAGGTTCCAAAGGATCCTGAGGAATTGTTTATACTTACAGTTTTACATTTTTCTTAAGCTGCAAAGGCAGTGAATAGGGGTGTACATATGCCACAACCAACATGGCCGATTTCAGTTTTGCCCACTCAGGCTGCCCCCCCCCCCCATGATCATTGTGCCTTACCCTCCTATCTCCATCCTTGCACTCAGGGCCAGGCAGGGCAAGGGGGAGGCAGTCTGGTGCAGTGAAGTGAGAGAGAACAGAGCCGGTGGGGGGGGGGGTGCAGGCTGTGCTCTCCCCCTTCTGCCAGTGGAACACTCCTCCGTACAGCTGATGACACAGGATCACTATTAGATGAGACTGTGAATGGTTTGATTACCTGCCCCCCTGCCCACTTTTCCTGCTTCTGGGAGATGAGCAGTCCTTGGAGTCAGCAAAGGGCAGGTAATTAAACTGTGTACAGTCCGATCCTGTATCATCTGCTATATAGTGGAGTGTTCCACTGACAAGAGGGGAGGGAGCACAGCCCGCACCTCCTCCAGCTCTGTCGAGATTTTCCACCTGTAGGCTTGGGGGGGGGGGGTCAGGGGGTTGAACTTACCTAACAGTAGAGCTGCACAATTAATCGTCAAGAATCGTTATCGCAATCTTGACTAAAGTGTTTCAAAATTCTATCTATGCAAAGAATTATATCTGCAGTTCTTAAGCCACAGCCCTCAAAAGAAAAGAAGAGAAAAACTGGGGGGTCTGAAGCAAAACATTCTTTATCAGTTGAACTTAAGTATAAACATTGTAACAATTTGTCAATAGAATAGACTGTGTGTAAGTGAAAAAAAGTTTAACCACTTAAACACTAAACCTTTTTCTGGCATTTGTTGGTTTCAAGTTAAAATATTTTTTTTTTGCTAGAAAATTACTTAGAACCCCCAAACATTATATATAGATTTTTTAGAAGACACCGTAGAGAATAAAATAGTGGTTGTTGCAATATTTTACATCACACTGTATTTGCGCAGTGGTCTTTCAAATGCAATTTGTTTAAAAAAAATGACTTTAATAAATAAAAAATAAATAAAAACTTGTATAATGTGAAAGATTTTACGTCGTGAGAATTATCTTTTTATTTTAAGCAAAAAAATTGCGATTCTCATTTTGGCCAGAATCGTGCAGCTCTACCTACCAGTAGCTGAATTGTACTTGGAACAAAATGGGGAAGGGCCAGGGGCAACAATCATTTGTGCTTGTGTGTCCACTAATTCTTTGACCTATAATTCACAAATTAATCATTTACAAATTCATAATGTGGGTATCAATAATTAATAATAGTATACAGCCCCAAAGTTCTATTTAAAGTGCATTCCACTTCAAACCAGTGCAAAAAAACACCCAACGCCTGTCTTCACAGGTGATCTGGGGTGCGCCCCTTGTTTACCCCAGCCTTTCACCTCCAGGGAAGGCCACTAGGGGCCATACACCGCTGTATAATCAAAATGGGGTAAGATCCACTCCTCCAATATCGCTAGGTAAGATGCTGGCTATTGCTTTCTTATCCACCACTCTGAGTTCAACCCATCATACACCAATATAGATCATCCATATCCATACTCATATAATATCTGGGGGAGAGAAGAAAAGGGGCTCCGATGTGTAGTATGTATAATAAACTTTAATAGTATTGCATAAAAACACTTACAGTTAGGCAGTATTCAGTGTGTTCGTAAACAACGGTTCTTCCGGTCTCGGCCGCGACCGGAAGTGACGATCATAACACCTGGCTCCTCCCTGACGCGTTGCGTCACAGCTCTCGTGACTTTTTCAAAGGGTCAAGGAGTCAGGTGTCTATGAGCCATTTTAT
Organism: Lithobates pipiens; assembly: GCF_037356315.1. Classification (NCBI taxonomy): domain Eukaryota; kingdom Metazoa; phylum Chordata; class Amphibia; order Anura; family Ranidae; genus Lithobates; species Lithobates pipiens. Next base: position 326,343,070 of record NW_027507784.1, read on the forward strand.
ACAGTCTCTAATGTTGCCGTAGTAACGTCTCTTACTTCCGCTATGTTACCGCAATGTTTTACATAGAGAATTTCATTGTATCCAAAAACATTAATAATTCTTATATCATATTAAAATATGCACCCAGCGTTGCTAATTTGTATATGGTACAATGGGAGGAAGAATCTGTATATAGAAATGTACCTTACAAACTAAAATTATACAAACGGTATATAGATGACCTGATTATTATCTGGTCTGGTAATAGAGAGAGCCTTATGGATTTTTGTTTTAATCTCAATACTAACGAGAAAAATATTAAACTTACCTGGGAGATAAGTACAGATAAAATTAACTTTTTAGACTTAGTAATTGAGAAAGAAGAGAACCAATTAAGTACTTATACACATTTTAAAACAGTAGATAGAAATAGTTACCTAGCACTCGATAGTTGTCATCACAATACATGGTTAGAAAACATACCTAAAGGTCAATTCATTAGATTGAGACGCAATTGCTCTAATGAACAAGTTTTTCGCCAACAAGCAAAGATAATTGGCAAAAAAATTATTCAGAAGGGTTACCAGGCTGATTTTATCCAAGATATAATATCTAATGTAGCACATGTCGACAGGGAAAAATGAATACAGGACAATATTAAAAATATAGAGAAACAGCATTCAATACCCATTATTATGGATTATAATACCCAATATAAACAAATAGAAAAAATTGTGAAAAAACATTGGGAAATTATTAAAATGGACCGACATTTATGTACCATTCTTCCAGAGAGGCCTAAATTTGTTTATAGGAGAGCCCCAACTCTTAGCCCTTGTACACACGGTCGGACATTCTGACAGAAAATGTCCGATCGGACCATGTTGTCGGATAATCCGACCGTGAGTGGGCTTCATCTGACTGTCCGACCAACAACACTTACAGTTTTGTAAGTTCTTTTATTTTTTATTTAATATTATATTATTTATGTCGTAATGATATTTATTATTGAAGAGACTAGTTGTTGTGTTAATCATTCAAAGTGGATGAAAGTTAATTATTGCACTTTATATGGAAAATAGAAAATTATTCAAGACGAAATAAAGTTAGTTTTCTATAAGTCCACTAGAAGGCAGAGTCGATAAATGACTTGTATAACAAGATATATATATACAATAATTTATGTCCACTAGATGGCAATAATGATGGATGTCAAATAAATTTTATTAAAGAAAAGATGCAATAATTTCCTTCACCACTAGATGTCTCTTCAGTCATAATGGATGATTTCTTTGGTTATATATTATCTAAAACTTTATTTTAATCGTTTGTTGCAAATTTAAAAATAATTTGGTAAATTGCAATGAAGATTTTTAATATGATATAAGAGTTATTAATGTTTTTGGATACAATAGAATTCTCTATGTAAAACATTGCGGTAACATAGTGGAAGTAAGATGTTGCTACGGCAACATTAGCGACTGTATAAAATGGTTCATAGACACCTGACTCCTTGACCCTTTGAAAAAGTCACGAAAGCTGTGACACAACGCGTTAGGGAGGAGCCAGGTGTTATGATCGTCACTTCCGTTCGCGGCCGAGACTGGAAGAACCGCTGTTTACGAAGGCACTGAATACTGCCTAACTGTGTGTTTTTATGCAATACTATTAAAGTTTATTATACATACTACACATCGGAGCCCCTTTTCTTCTCTCCCCCGGGTATTATATGAGTATGGATATGGATGATCTATATCGGTGTATGGTGGGCTAGTGGTGGTGCCAAGTCCTACTGAAAAATTAAGTCAGCATCTCCATAAAGTTGGTCAGCAGAGGGAAGCATGAAGTGCTCTAGAATTTCCTGGTAGAGGGCTGCTCGGACTTGATAAAACACAGTGGACCAACACCAGCAGATGTCATCATGGCTCCCCAATTCTTCACTAGACCCATTGGGGTTGCTTCCTAAGTTGAGCGGGCATTGTGATGGAAGTGGTGACACTGTGTCACTGAAAATTCTTGTTTTGGATGAGCACCTGTCAGGGCTGGCTTAGCCCTTCCTTCTCTAGGCTGGCTGCTCTTCTCTCTCCACAGTTACCAGCTGTTCCTGATGATGCTCATCTGACCTGCCTACTTAAAGCCTTCCAGCTCACTTCACCTCTGCCTTCGCCTTGGTCACATCACAAGAAACCATCTCCTGAGGTTTGTTAAAGACTGGCTTTCTGACATCCCTTCTGGATCCTTATCCTGCTTGCTGTTTGGATCCCTGACTTCTGGCCTGGCTGACTACCCGATCTGGTTATTGAACTCTGGCCTGGCTGACTACTCTATCCGGTTACTGGTCTCTGGCTATGCTTTGACTACGCTTTTTCTATTTACCTTTTTATTTTTATTAATAAACAAGTGTGATTTAATTGCACTTCTGTCTCAGTCTGATTCATGGTTTCTGACAGCACCTTTATGAACACTTCGACAAGTCACTTTTATCAATTTATGATGAAGACTTATTTTACTTATTTATCTAGTATTTATTTTTCACTGATGGGACTCTGTTCAATATATATTTTTGAATACAGTGTGTGTGGAAATTTCACATACTTATGTTTCATATGTTTTTGAGTTTTTGTTTGAACAAGCGCATAATTACCAAATTAATTAGCTATATAGTGTTAGAGACCACTGTTTAAATGGCGCTACTGTTCTGTTTGATTATAACACAGTTTGTTTAAAGAGGAAGTAAACCCTGATGGGTTTACTTCCTCTTTCATTACCTGCAAAGGCAAAGCATAATGGACTACTATGCATCGCATAGTAGCCCATTATGTGTCACTTACCTGACACAGGAGCCAGCGATGTCACCGCTGTCCCCTGTAGTCCGGCGCATCCATCTTTTCGGTGGGGTCTCGCAGCTTCGCCGCTGTCATTCGGCGGAGCCACGATGACGTTACTCCCACGCATGCGCGCGGGAGCCGACACGCGCTGCAGCTCCATTGTTGGAAATGCCGCACTCAGTGCGGCGCGCTCAGTGCGGCGCGCTCAGTGCCGCGCTCAATGCGCCGTAGACAGCGGTGCCTGTCTTCGGGCCAATATCTCCTAAACCGCATAGGTTTAGGAGATATTTCTTGGACCTACAGGTAAGCCTTAATCTAGGCTTACCTGTAGGTCAAAGTGGTTTGTAAGGGTTTACAACCACTTTAATACACATAGCAGTGCTTTAGTATTTGTTTATCATATTACTAGTACATTTAGCTGTGTTAGGTGGTAGCTAACCTAGCTGATTTGTAGTCTTTGTGATCATTTTGTTTTTTTTTCCTAAGCTTGGTTTAGCTGTGGTTCCTCCCTTCTGTGAATAGGTGGCACTGTTAGTATGATGAGCTGCAGTGAAGCTAGTCTATGAATATGCATACTTCTCTCAGCCAATCAGTAGGGGTTTCAGTCCCCTAAGCATGCTGGGAGAGAGTATATATTTAAAGGAAGTCAGGTGATCTGGGTCTTCCCACCCAGGCCTGGGTCTGGAGTGGATGTGTGAGGAACAGCTGCGTTGGATGAGGATGAGCCGTATGCTTGAGGCTAGGTTGGAGAGAGCATGTTTATTGCCTAGGGTGCCTTGAGGGTTTTTTCAGGGGTGCCTTGACAAAGGCACCCCTGTTTTTAAACAGCATTTTTTTTCTTTCTGCTAATTAAGGGGAGTGGTTAATTGTTCACAGGTGTATACAAGTATTTATACAAACTCCCCTAATAGTTGAAAACAGGAGTTAAGACAAGAGTTTTTTAACCTGTAAGTAACATCTTAAACTTCCCTTTAAGTAATTGTATTGTAACTGGGAAATGAGTGCTAGCAGGGTTTAAGGTTTTGCTCAGTTCACAGTGTGCCACGTGTATGCAAAATTGGAGCAACAGCTAAAGGATGGATACCGCTGTGACAGATCTGAGCAGGTTGCCCTTCTGGAAGCTCGCATTAGAGATCCGGAGGAGCAAGTTGGAACACTGGGCAGAAAGGACAGCCTTGAAAGGGGTTCCCTGCTCGCTGAGCAGGTGGTCAGTAGGGTTGATGTGGGGGGTGGAGGGGCAAGCCAGAATTATCAGATAGGAAGATAGGTTAATGTAGTTAGAGGGAGTGGAAGGGGCTTGCAGAAAAGGAAGGCCAGTCCTGTATTTGTGCATCAAAACAAGTTGGGTGAAGATGGCAAACACAGAGGTGGCAGCCCTAGATGTCACTGCTACCCCTAACAGCCGGGAGAGGAGCCCATCTAGTAGAAGTGTTGGGGTTGGTGCAGGTAGGCCTAGACAGTTGGTGGTTATAGAGGATTCTATAATCAGAAGGACTGATAGAATATTTTGTTGCCAGGATCGCCTCAACTGAATGGTTTGCTGTCTACCTGGTGCTAGGGTTCGGCATGTGGTGGACCGGGTGGATAAATTACTGGGAGGGGCTGGGCATGACCCAGCTGTCTTGGTCCACGGAACCAATGACCGTACACATGGAAGGTGGGGGCTCCTTAAGAATCTATTTAAAGAACTAGGCTGCATGTTGAAGGGAAGGACCTCCAAGGTGATATTCTCTGAAATGTTGCCTGTGCCATGCGCAACACAGGAAAGGCAGGGGGTGATTAGAGAGCTGAATGCATGGCTAAAGACCTGGTGTAGGGAGGAGGGATTTGGGTTTCTAGAGCACTGGGCTGACTTTTCATTGGGGTGCAACCTATATGCTAAAGACGGTTTGCACTTGAATGGAAGGGGGTCTGCTGTTCTGGGGGAGAGGTTTATGGGAAGGCTGGATGAGTATTTAAACTAAGATTGAGGGGGGAGGGTGAACCAGAATTACATTGGGCTGACAGGTCAGTTAGGGGTTAGACATTAATGGAGGGTGTAATGGGGATAGATGGGGGAGGGTTATGGCAGGTGACAAGAAATTTCCTATGTTGCAAACAGCCGTTGGAAACTATAGTGCCATTTGTACTACTAAAAATTATATGAAAACACCAGAGCAAAATGTAATGGTGCATTAAAGTGTTTGTACACCAATGCCAGAAGTCTGCCAAGCAAAATAGGTGAGTTGGAAGCTCTGGTGCATGAGAGCTATGATGTAATCAGTATTGCTGAAACTTGGCTTCTATCTTCACATGACTGGGCTATTAATATTCCTGGCTATACACTCTTTCGGAGTGACAGGGTAAAAAGGAAAGGTGGCGGGGTCTCTGTCTATATGAGAAGTGATCTCAAAGCAAGTATGAAAGAGGACCTGGTTGATGGAGAATGTGATGAGTCTGAAGCATTATGGGTGGAACTGCATATAGATATGCATAGTTCAGAGTTAATCATTGGAGTTTGTAATAGACCACCCAATGTTAATGAGAAGGTGGAGACTCGAATCCTTGCACAGATGGAAAGGGCTGCAAGGGCTCGGACGGTGATAATAATGGGGGATTTTAACTACCCAGAAATTGACTGGAGTAATGGCACTCTTAAAAGGCAATATATTATAAACCTATTGCAGGACAATTGTATGGTCCAGTTTATTGAGGCCCCAACTAGGAATCGAGCTCTGTTGGACCTGGTAATCTCAAACCATGCGGAGCTTATTACTAATGTCCAGATAAAGTAACACCTGAGTAGCCGTGATCATAACATGATTTAATTTGATGTTAGCGCTAAACAAGAAATACATACAGGTAAGATAAAAACGTTTAACTTTAAGAGAGCAAATTTTCCAAGGATGAGGGCTGCTCTCCAGGACCTAGACTGGGAGAGAATATTGGCATCAATGGGCACAGAACAGAAATGGGAATTCTTCAAAAAGACTGTTTGTGAAGTTTAAAAGGCTAAAAACAAAACCTATGTGGCTCACGGCCAAAGTTAAAAAAGCTATAAAAAATAAGAGAAGAGCTTTTAAAAAAATATAAAAATGAAGGAACACAAGTGTCATTTAAATGTTACAAAGAATTTAACAGGATATGTAAAAAGTAAATGAAGGATGCAAAAATTAGAAACTAACAACAGATTGCAAAAGATAGTAGGACAAACCCCCAAAAATTCTTCAAATATATTAATAGTAAAAAGGTCAGGTCTGAGCATGTAGGCCCTTTACAAAATAATCTGGAGTGGGTGACTGGGGACAAAGAGAAGACGAATTTATTAAATCAAAAAATATAAAGCTGCGCTAAAACTTATAAAGTGCAAAAATGAAATTGTGACATATTGAATTCTAATATCAAATGCTAAACAGTGTATACTACCAAAAATTGTGCAAAAAAATTACTCAAAATTAAAACACATAAAAAGTCCAAGGGGAAGAGAAACGCAAAGAAATAAATTCAGTCCATTGAAGTGACTCTTTAAAACACCCTTCAGATGTATAGCAGGTGCGCCCAGAGAGAGAGTTTTATCCACCACCAAATTCAGTAAGGCTTACCAGCTGACAAGATCTCTTTTTAGGGAGATCATACAAGCTTGAAAACAAAACAATCGCTCCTGGTCTTTCCAATAGGTTCTGCTGGCGTCTCCAACTCCTATAACTCCTTCTTATGCCGCGTACACACGAGCGGATTGTATGGCGTACTTAGTCCGTCATACAATCCGATGGACAATCCGTCGTAGTTTCCACTGAATGGACTTGACCACACACGGATACACAAACAGTCCGTCGAAAGCTTGCGCGATGACGTGTACAGCACGTACGACGGGACTAGAAATAGGAAGTCCAAGACACAGCAAAGCACCCTTCCGCCGTGTAAATCCTTTCTGGGCATGCGCCATTCTTAGTCCGTCGAACTAGCATACTGACGACCGTATTGTCCGCTGAAACCAAAGTACGACGGACAGATTTTTGGAAAAACCAAAATTCTTAGTACTCCGGACTGCACGCTGAAAAAGTCCGCTGAAGCCCACACACGAGCGGATTGTCCGCTGAAATGTGTTTCAACGGACTAAGTACGTCAAACAGTTCGACCGTGTGTACGCGGCATTAGAGCGTCTCACATTCCACCATAATTAATTGGTAAGAAAAAAAGAGAGCATAATTCCGTATAAAATATTTTAATCCGAACGTAATAAAAGAATAACAAACTCACAAATTTCCAGCTGAGTACAAGCGTGTGTATAATCACGAGCCGGCCGGCTCTCTCCTATTTACACTGCCCGCCCTTCCTGGTCAACGGGGAATGGCGGTGACGTCAGCACGCCGCTCACCCTACGTAGTTTCTTTAAAAATGACTTCTTCCTGGGGTACGGGCGGCGCGCTGATCCACCGCCATAAATACTCACTGGCAAAAAACGTAACCGCCCACTTCCGAGCTCCTGGCTACAGCTCCTAATTCGCCATTTTAAAATAGGGCAAGATTGATCGTTCGCCCTAACCATTGAATAGTAAAGCCACTCTAGGGAATCAGAAACGAAACGTTTCCCAAATGGGTCTACATCGGCCAATTCAACTATGTCCCTTAATTCCCCAATCGGGAGCACACGATCAGACAGAGGTGTCCCTCCATGTCTGATCGCACAATTCCAATATGTGCAACCAAAACACGAAGGGACCCACACTCACTCCCCGACCCTGCTCCCCCTCATGGACAAGGGACATATGCCTAACAAATCATCAGATCGTTTCATGAATATAAAAGTTCGTAAAACTATACATATATACGAAGAGAAGGAACATTCTCATATAAAAACATTATTCCAATTAGCCTTATATGCAAAGGACTATTGGAAAAATTTATATATGCTAAAATATATACCAAATACGTCAAAACACCCCCAAAGATAGCTTAGTTGACCCAATCCCACAAAGGGGATCACTATCCCATGTTTTAACATGGGTCGCCAACCAGCTAAGATAAGTTTGGAATAGGAATAAAAAATTTTTAAAGTCTAAAAAAAACAAGGAATAATGGTTGGATTAAATGGTGTCACAAAATCACAAACCATACCTCAAGATAATAAAATATTGATACTAGCTCATACTGGCTCGTATCAGGCCACAGACCATACCCCAAATCTATAATTAACCCTTAAAGTATATCAAGGGTTCAATACAATCCCCGTATACTAGTAAAAAAGGTTATTCAGGCACACCCCATCACCCACCCCAAAAGGTAAAGCACCTTCCATGGGTGGCCTCAAATGGTGTTAAGGGTGGCCAAGACCACTACCCCTACCAAAACCTACTAGTCAGTACCAGACAAAATATACCCATCACATCTCCTCACGGGGGATGATGTCGGTTAGATGGATATAATCTCGCAGGGCCTTCATGTAATTCAAAATAAACGCCCGTAGCGATTATCAGAAAGAACCAACAAACCCTCTTCCCCAATCAAGTCAAGACTGAGACCAAGGACCCAACCCAGGAATTCGGAAGTGGTTGACATTAGAAGGATCTAGCCGTTATCTATAAAAGCGTTCACATCAACATCCACATTAAGACCATAAGGTGTGTAACATCGTGTTTTATGTATCCACGTCATTTCTAGTCTAGACAAGTCGCGCACCAGGGAACTACCCCTCCAGTGCGCACTAAACTTGTCAATACCTAGAAACAAAGTGTTTGCTGGATTACGGCCATGATATAGGTCATAATGTTTGGATACCGAGTGGAATTTATACCCATTCTTAATGTTTGTGACGTGCTCTCCTAAGCAGACTTGCATGGCTCGCTTGGTTCTCCCTATGTATTGAAGCCCGCAGGGGCATTGTAAAAGGTATACAACGCCCTTAGAGCTACACGTTATAAAAGGTTCGATTTTATGCTCCCTCTGAGTGCTAGTAGAGACGAAAGTCTCAGTTTTTCTCTTTTTACTTTTGTTCAATGTACAGATCTGACATCCGTCGACATTGATGGTACCCTGTTATGTGTTGAAAAAAGGAAACATTCTTAGTGGGAGGGTCTATTACGTTAGGGGCTATCCTATGTCTCATGGAGGGGACCCCTCTAAAGATAATCTCTGGTTTGGCTGGAAGGAAGGTGCTGATGATTCTATCATTAGACAACAGATGCCAATGTTTACGCAACATCTTTTTGACTAGATAATGTTGGGTGGAAAAAGTTGTAACAAAAGGGACAACAGGCTTCTCCCTTTCTTTACCCAAATCCACCCTCAACAGAGAGGTTCTGTCACCATCGGCAATCTGTTCTATAATTGCATTCATAGATTCAACATCATACCCCTTTTCTTCCAGTCACCCTTTTAGAATATTAGCCTGCAACCTAAAGTCGCCAACATCAGAGCAAATCCTCCTCATTCTTTTAAATTGACCTTTAGGGATTGACGTCCCATAGTGAGTGGCATAGATTCTGTCACGTCCCGGGTGGGGAAATATATTGATTTTTTTCTTCAGCCACTAGTCCAAAAAATGCCCTCTTATCTGAAAGATACGAGGCATGTGATCAATTTACTGTCTGAGTTGAGATCTAGTGAACACACTTTACTGGTGACAGCTGATGTCACCTCACTTTATACGATCATTCCATCCCATGAATTGGGAGTCGCGGCTGCGACATACTATCTGAACACTGTCCACCTTGTCAGTACAGCAGCAACAGTTTGTCATTGATTTACTGGAGTTTGCTGCAAGCCATAACTATTTTTGGTTCGAACAAAAGTATTTCAAACAGATTCGGGGAGTAGCAATGGGGGCGAAGTACGCCCCTAGCTTAGCGAATCTCTTTATGGCTAAGTGGGAGGAGGACGTCGTCTATAAGGACCGAAGCCCGCATCTGACGTTCTGGGCGAGGTATATAGATGACGTCCTCCTCCTGTGGGAGGGGACTAGGCCCCAACTGGAGGAATTTTTTCTCAATATCAATAACAACGATAGGGGTATCAGATTTTCAGTGGAGGCCAGTTCAGAGAGTGTCCATTTTTTGGATTTGACAATCAGTAAGTCTGAAGGGGGTTTTAAAACGATATCCTATTTTAAGAAAACTGATAGGAACTCTTTCATACCCACAGAGAGCTGCCACCATAGTTCCTGGTTGAGATCAATCCCTAAAGGTCAATTTATAAGAATGAGGAGGAATTGCTCTGATGTTGGCGACTTTAGGTTGCAGGCTAATATTCTAAAAGGGAGACTGGAAGAAAAGGGGTATGATGTTAAATCTATGAATGCAATTATAGAACAGATTGCCGATGGTGACAGAACCTCTCTGTTGAGGGTGGGTTTGGGTAAAGAAAGGGAGAAGCCTGTTGTCCCTTTTGTTACAACTTTTTCCACCCAACATTATCTAGTCAAAAAGATGTTGCGTAAACATTGGTATCTGTTGTCTAATGATAGAATCATCCGCACCTTCCTTCCAGCCAAACCAGAGATTATCTTTAGAGGGGTCCCCTCCATGAGACATAGGATAGCCCCTAACGTAATAGACCCTCCCACTAAGAATGTTTCCTTTTTTCAACACATAACAGGGTACCATCAATGTCGACGGTGTCAGATCTGTACATTGAACAAAAGTAAAAAGAGAAAAACTGAGACTTTCGTCTCTACTAGCACTCAGAGGGAGCATAAAATCGAACCTTTTATAACGTGTAGCTCTAAGGGCGTTGTATACCTTTTACAATGCCCCTGCGGGCTTCAATACATAGGGAGAACCAAGCGAGCCATGCAAGTCTGCTTAGGAGAGCACATCACAAACATTAAGAATGGGTATAAATTCTACTCGGTATCCAAACATTATGACCTATATCATGGCCGTAATCCAGCAAACACTTTGTTTCTAGGTATTGACAAGTTTAGTGCGCACTGGAGGGGTAGTTCCCTGGTGCGCGACTTGTCTAGACTAGAAATGACGTGGATACATAAAACACGATGTTACACACCTTATGATCTTAATGTGGATGTTGACGTGAACGCTTTTATAGATAACGGCTAGATCCTTCTAATGTGAACCACTTCCGAATTCCTGGGTTGGGTCCTTGGTCTCAGTCTTGACTTGATTGGCGAAGAGGGTTTGTTGGTTCTTTCTGATAAACGCTACGGGCGTTTATTTTGAATTACATAAAGGCCCTGCGAGATTATATCCATCTAACCGACATCATCCCCCGTGAGGAGATGTGATGGGTATATTTCGTCTGGTACTGACTAGTAGGTTTTGGTAGGGGTAGTGGTCTTGGCCACCCTTAACACCATTTGAGGCCACCCATGGAAGGTGCTTTACCTTTTGGGGTGGGTGATGGGGTGTGCCTGAATAACCTTTTTTACTAGTATACGGGGATTGTATTGAACCCCTGATATACTTTAACCACTTTCAGACCGGACCAATTTGCTGGTCAAAGACCAGACCACTTTTTGCGATTCGGCACTGCATCGCTTTAACTGACAATTGCGCGGTCGTGCGACGTGGCTCCCAAACAAAATTAACGTCCTTTTTTCCCCACAAATAGAGCTTTCTTTTGGTGGTATTTGATCACCCCTGCAGTTTTTATTTTTTGCGCTATAAACAAAAATAGAGCGATAATTTTGAAAAAAACACATTATTTTTTACTTTTTGTTATAATAAATATCCCCCAAAAATATATAAAAAAACATTTTTTTCCCTCAGTTTAGGCCGATACGTATTCTTCTACATATTTTTGGTAAAAAAAATCGCAATAAGCGATTATTGATTGGTTTGCGCAAAAGTTATAGCGTTTACAAAATAGGGATAGTTTTATAGCATTTTTATTAATAATTTTTTATTATTTTTTTTTTACTAGTAATGGCGGCGATCTGCGATTTTTATTGTGACTGCGACATTGTGGGGGACCCATCGGACATTTTTGACACATTTTTGGGACCATTGTCATTTATACAGTAATCACTGCTATATAAATGCAGTGATTCCTGTGTAAATGACACTGGCAGTGAAAGGGTTAACCAGTGGGTGGCAGTGTAGGGGTTAAGTGTTCCTAGGGGTGTGTTACTAACTGTGGGGGGGTTGGGCTTTCATTTAGTGTACACTGATCTCTGCTCCAATCACATGGAGCAGAGATCAGCGTCACTAGTTGCTAGGCAGAATGGAAAAATGTTGTTTATACAGCATTTCCTCCATTCGGCCGCTCCGTGAGACGATCGCGGGGATGCCCGCGGCGATCGAGTCCGCGGGTCCCGCGACCGGACTCACGGGGGTCCCGACCACCGCGGGAGCGCGCCGCCGTCGGCGCGCTCCCGATGGCACGGCGGCAACGAATATTGGACGTACATGTACGCCAATATGCCTGCCCGTGCCATTCTGTCGACGTACATCGTCGTGCGCTGGTCGGGAAGTGGTTAAGGGTTAATTATAGATTTGGGGTATGGTCTGTGGCCTGATACGAGCCATTATGAGCTAGTATCAATATTTTATTATCTTGAGGTATGGTTTGTGATTTTGTGACACCATTTAATCCAACCATTATTCCTTGTTTTTTTTAGACTTTAAAACATTTTTTATTCCAAACTTATCTTAGCTGGTTGGCGACCCATGTTAAAACATGGGATAGTGATCCCCTTTGTGGGATTGGGTCAACTAAGCTATCTTTGGGGGTGTTTTGACGTATTTGGTATATATTTTAGCATATATAATTTTTCCAATAGTCCTTTGCATATAAGGCTAATTGGAATAATGTTTTTTATATGAGAATGTTCCTTCTCTTCGTATATATGTATAGTTTTACGAACTTTTATATTCATGAAACGATCTGATGATTTGTTAGGCATATGTCCCTTGTCCATGAGGGGGAGCAGGGTCGGGGAGTGAGTGTGGGTCCCTTCGTGTTTTGGTTGCACATATTGGAATTGTGCGCTCAGACATGGAGGGACGCCTCTGTCTGATCGTGTGCTCCCGATTGGGGAATTAAGGGACATAGTTGAATTGGACGATGTAGACCCATTTGGGAAACGGTTTGTTTCTGATTCCCTAGAGTGGCTTTACTATTCAATGGTTAGGGCGAACGATCAATCTTGCCCTATTTTAAAATGGCGGATTAGGAGCTGTAGCCAGGAGCTCGGAAGTGGGCGGTTACATTCTTTGCCAGTGAGTATTTATGGCGGTGGATCAGCGCGCCGCCCGTACCCCAGGAAGAAGTCATTTTTGACGAAACGACGTAGGGTGAGCGGCGTGCTGACGTCACCGCCATTCCCCGTTGACCAGGAAGGGTGGGCAGTGTAAATAGGAGAGAGCCGGCCGGCTCGTGATTATACACACGCTTGTACTCAGCTGGAAATTTGTGAGTTTGTTATTCTTTTATTACGTTCGGATTAAAATATTTTATACGGAATTATGCTATGGGAGCCTTTCTCTTTTTTTCTTACCAATTAATTATGGTGGAATGTGAGACGCTCTAAGAAGGAGTTATAGGAGTTGGAGACGCCAGCAGAACCTATTGGAAGGACCAGGAGCGATTGTTTTGTTTTCAAGCTTGTATGATCTCCCTAAAAAGAGATCTTGTCAGCTGGTAAGCCTTACTGAATTTGGTGGTGGATAAAACTCTCTCTCTGGGCACACCTGCTATACATCTGAAGGGTGTTTTAAAGAGTCACTTCAATGGACTGAATTTATTTCTTTGCGTTTCTCTTCCCCTTGGACTTTTTATGTGTTTTAATTTTGAGTAATTTTTTTGCACAATTTTTGGTAGTATACACTGTTTAGCATTTGATATTAGAATTCAATATGTCACAATATCATTTTTTATAAGTTTTAGCGCAGCTTTATATTTTTTGGTTTGTGTATATTGTGGGTATCTCACATTGTGTTGCAGCAAGAATTTATATTTATATTTAGTTTATTGTTAGTATTCATACTATTATTTTTAGCGCTTGCCTCACTGGCTTAGGCCTTCTTTTGAATAATTGAGTAATTTTGTGGACAGCGCTGTTTTCCAAAGTTTTTTTTAATTTATTAAATACTTTCTTCAGCTCTGTGTATACAAAAGAGCATGGGGGAGCTCATGTCCATAATGGGGGTGGTAGTGACACAGCCCCGAATGATCCACAATGGCTCAAAAGTGATATGGTCCAGAAATATTTAGAGAGAATAAAGGTGGATAAAGCACCTGGACCTGATGGCATCCACCCTCAGATCCTAAAAGAATTGAGCTCTGTAATTTCAGAGCCATTGTATCTAATTTTTAGGGACTCATTAATGACAGGAATAGTACCACTGGATTGGCGTAGGGTGAACGTGGTGCCTATATTTAAAAAGGGATCAAAGTCTTTACCAAGTAACTATAGACCTGTTAGTTTAACTTCTATAGTCGGCAAGATACTGGAGAGTTTAATAAAAGACCACATTGATAAGTTCTTGCTGGGAAAAAACATTTTAACCACTTGCCTACTGGGCACTTAAACACCCCTCCTGCCCAAACCAATTTTCAGCTTTCGGTGCTCTCACACTTTGAATGACAATTACTCAGTCATGCAACACTGTCTCCAAATTAATTTTTTGTCCTTTTTATCCCACAAATAGAGCTTTCTTTTGGTGGTATTTGATCACCTCTGGGTTTTTTTTTTTTTGCGCTATAAATGAAAAAAGACAAAAAAAAGACAAAGAAAATTTTGAAAAAAAACAACAAATTTTTCTTTGTTTCTGTGATAAAATTATGCAAATTATAAATTTTTCTTCATAAATTTTGGCCACAATTTATACTGCTACATATCTTTGGTAAAAATAACCCAAATTAGTGGATATTATTTGGTCTTTGTGAAAGTTAGAGAGTCTACAAGCTGTGGTGCAAATCATAAAAAAATTATCACATCTGATGTACTGGTGGACTATCTCATTTCTTGCGACCCGAACAAGCCAGGAAAGTACAAATACCCCTCAAATGACACCTTTTTGGAAAGTAGATATTCCAAGGTATTTAGTAAGAGGCATGGGGAGGTTTTTGGTGGTGTAATTTTTTCCCACAATTCTTTGCAAAATGAAGTTGTTTTTTTTTTTTTGCCCACAAAATTGTCATTGTAATAGGTTATTTCTCTCACATGGCATGTGTATACCACAAATAATTCCCCAAAATACATTCTGCTAATCCTCCCGAGTATTACGATACCACATGTGTGGAACTTTTTCTCAGCCTGGCCACTTAGAGAGACCCAACATTCAGGGAACAACGTCACGTGTTCTAGGAGCATAAATTACACATCTAACTTGTTGACTAACTATTACACTTTTGAAGGCCCTGGAGCACCAGGACAATGACACGTGACACTGACGTGGCACTGATGGCAGATGGCACTGATACGTGGCACTGATGGCACGTGAAACTGATGTGACACTGATGACAGATGGCACTAATATGTGGCACTGATGACACTTGACACCGATGACAGATGGAACTAATATGTGGCACTAATGACACTTGACACTGATGACAGATGGAACTAATATGTGGCACTGATGACAGATGGCACTAATACGTGGCACTGATGACAGATGGCACTAATACGTGGCACTGATGACACCTGACACTGATGATAGATGGCACTAATATGTGCCACTGATGACACGTGACAATGACAGGTGGCACTGATACGTGGCACTGATGACACGTGACGCTGACAGGTGGCACTGGGCACACGTGGCACTGGGGACAGGTGGCACGTGGCACTGGGGACAGGTGGTATTGGGGACAGATGACACAGGTGGCACTGGGGACAGGTGGCATTGATAGGTGGCATTGGGGACACGTGGCACTGAAAGGTGGCACTGGGGACAGATGGCACTGATAGGTGCCACTGGGGACAGGTCGCACTGGGGACAGATGGCACTGATAAGTGGCACAGGGGACAGATGGCACTGATAGGTAGCACTGGGGACAGGTGGGCATGTGTGTGTGTTTCACTGTGTGTGTGTTTTACTGTGGGTGTGTTTTACTCTGTGTGTGTGTGTTTTACTCTGTGTGTATGTGTGTGTGTTCTCACTAACACTGCAGCTGCAGCACAGAAGCTCTCCCTCCTCAAACGCTGTCTCTGTGTGAGGAGTGGAGCCGGCGATGAGAGATGATCTCATATGTTTACATATGAGATCACCTCTCATTGGACAGGCCGATCGAGTGCAAAATGGCCGCTGTGATTGGCCATTTAGTACGATCAGTGATTGGCTGTGTCCGAGGGACACGGCCAACACAGAAATTCCCCGATGCGTGCCCGCGGCGACGCTTAGAGGGGAAGCAAATAGGAGGACGTCCGGGGATGCCCTCCCGGCAGATAGCGTCCTCTCTGTAGCCGTCTTTTGGTTATAGAGCGGGCGCAAAGTAGTTAAGCAACAGACAGCATGGATTCATGAAAGACAGAAGTTGTCAAACAAACCTGATTTCTTTTTATGAAGAGGTAAGTAATACTTTGGACAGAGGGGTGGTGGTGGACGTGGTATACTTGGATTTTGCAAAAGTGTTCGACACAGTTCCCCACACATGGCTCATGTGTAAGGTAAAGTCTACAGGCCTGGAAATATCAGCTTGTAAATGAATAGAACACAGGCTAAAAGACAGAATTCCGAGAGTAGTGGTTAATGATTCTTACTTTGAATGGTCTAAGGTTATCAGTGGTGTACCCCAAGGTTCAGTGCTGGGACTCTTACTTTTTAATACCTTTATAAATGACATTGGGTCTGGCATCAAAAGTAACATTTCTTTTCTTACATCAGTGGACACAGAGCCATAGTAATTACTATTAGGGCTTATGCTTGGACTAGTGCATTCTCGCAGAGTTCTGTGGCTGAAATATTGATCAGCCGAAGCACCAGGTGAAAGCTCTTAGCCAGTTTGTTTCCCTTCCTGGGGTATGGCTATTTAGAGAGGATAAGTACATCCAAAAGGGTAAAGCTCTCTTTACCAGTAAAAAGAGGTTTAAACATTTCTCCTTTTATCATGCTGCCTCTCCTATGCCTGGGGCATCTGCCTCTAAGCAGTCTCAATGATTTCAATCGACAGGTTCAAGGGAAAGTCCCCAACGGCAGCACCAGGATCTTGGGGCAGAAAGCCCACAAAGCAGAATGCTAAAACCTTCTCATGAAGAAGGAGGAGGGGAAAGGTCCTGCGATTCTCAAGATCTGGCAGGAACAATGTCAAGAGCAGAGGAATTTCTGCAATTTTTTCTCTAGGTTACGAATAGAGTTCTGAGAGCCCGGATGGCTCAGTCGGCTTTTGATCTGAGGGTCCAGGATTTGGGTCCCTGTTTGGGTGCTGCCTGTGGGATCCTTGGGCTGCTGATGGGGCAGTCTTTATACAAGAGTTTCCGTCCCCTCAGAGAATGTTCCTAAGGATCCAGAGAAAAAAGAAGTCTCTCTTTCTGGCCTCTGGATCAGCTGTTATCCCAGTCGGTGATATCAGAGGTTCCCTTAGTGGAACAGGTTTTTTTTTGGCTCAAACCTTTTAAGGTTCCAGAACAGAGAGCTAAGACCCATTCTAGATCTTGAAGATCTCAATCAGCACTTAAACATCCGATCCTTTTATAATTCGATCGGCTGTGTCCATCCTGCAAGGAGGAGAGTTGCATATCTCCATGTGCCAAATTTTCCCGCTTACCAGAAATTTCTGCGGTTTGAAATATAAAATTATCTTTTCAGTTGTGGTCCTGCCATTCGGCTTAGCCACAGCACCACGAGTCTTTTGAAAAATTCTGGCACCTCCTTTAGCCAGATTAAGGGCTCAAGGCATAGCAGTCCTAGCCTATTAGAAGATCTACTTTTAATAGATCATTCAGTCTCAGGTCTAAAACCAGAGTCTGATCTCAGCCGTAAATATCTGAAATCTCTAGGTTGGATACTCAACCTAGGACGATTCTCCTTAAATCCATCAAGGAGATTACAGTACTTGGGGGCTGCTTATACATACCATACAGAAGAAGGTATTCTTACCCCAGACAGGAATCAGTTTCCATTGTAGGACTAATTCAACTTTATCAAAACAAAGGAAAATTCCTTCATCCGGCTGTGCAGGAGATTTTTAGGGGAAATGGTGGCCTCCTTCAAGACCGTCCCTTACACGCAGTTTTACTCAAAAGCTGCTTCAAGACACCATCCTGTCGGTCTGGAATAAAAAAGATTCAGGCCTTGTTTGTTTCCAAAACTCTTGGCTCCTGACATAAATCAGAGCCTAAATTGGTGGCTGTTATCCAGCAAAAGGGAAAATCTTTATCCTGGAAGGTTTTAACAACAGATGCCAGGCTTCTAGGCTGGGGAGCAGCCCTGGAAGATAGTTCTGTCCAGGGGAGATGGTCCAGGTTAGAGGAACTTGCCTATCAACTTTATTTTTGGAAGTTTCAGGCAGTACTTCTGGCCCCAGAATCTTCGCGGTCAGACTACGGGGCTGTCCTGTCAGGATTCAGTTTGACAAGGCCACGGCGGTGGCTTACATCAATCACCATCAAGAGGTGAATAATTTTCTAGCTTGGGCAGAACACACCATTCCTTGCCTATCGGCAATTTTAATTTTTCAGGCGTACTACTTGAGTCGCCAACAATTATTTCCAGGAGAATGATCTCTTCACCCTGACATCTTCCTAGCGATATGTCAGATGGGGTATTTTGGACATGGACCTATTCGTGTCCAGATTCATCAACAAGGTCGACAACTTTATGTTGAGAACAAGGGGTCCGCTAGCAGACACATTAGTCTTCCCATGGGATCAGTTTTCACTGATCTATGCATTTCTTCCAGTTATGCTAGTTCCATGCCTTCTCCACAGGATTAAGCAGGAACAAAAGGAGGTGACTCTGGCGGCCCCAGTGGGTCCCAGAAGATCTTGATTTACAGAGATCATAAGGATGGCAGTAGGAGTCCTTCGGACTCTGCCATTATAGCCAGACCTTCTTACACAAGGTCCGGTATTTCATCCTACCTTATGGACGAAAAGTTTAACAGGTTTGACTGTTAAATCCCACTCTATAAAAGATCGTGGGTGATCTCCTTCAGTAGTGTCTACTTTGACTATTGCCAGGAAGCCGGCTTTCAGAATCACTTACTTTAGAGTCTGGAAGGCATAGGTTTCTTGGTGTGGATCCAGGGGTTGGCACCCCAGGAAGTATGTCATAGGCAGGATTCCTGATTTCCTTTATATGGGATCTGAAATAAAGCTGGCCTTGACTTCTATCATGAGCCAGAGCCCGGCCTTGTCAGTGTTTTTCCTATGGCCTCTTGCGTCCCACTCTTGGTGCGTAGCTTATTCAGGGGGTAACACGGTTTATTCCCCCTATCAAGGCACCTCTAAATCCTTGGGATTTAAAATTGTTCTTATTGGCTTTGTTGAATCAGCCGTTTGAACCTTTACAAGTAATTTCCTTGGTTCTTTTGACAAGAGAATCTTTTCTGGTTGCCATTTCTTCGGCTAGAAGAGTATCAGAACTAGCGGCTCTCTCTTGTAAGAGCCATATTTCATCATGTATAAGGATGAAGTGGTTTCATGTCCTCATCCTGAATTCCTACCAAAGTGGTAACAGGTTTTCATTTTAACCAAGATATTCTTTCTTCTTTCTCCCCAGAGCCTTAATCTGGGGAAGAGAAAGCACTACATTCTCGCAAAACACAGGTTTTGTTTGTACTGCCAGAGGGTCCAAGATGTTGACAGGCAGCGTCAAGATCCACTATTTTCCAAATGGATTTGTCATGTGATTATTCAAGCTTCAGCTTAAAGAAGAAAATTCTTCCTTCTTTTGTTAAGAGCACACTCATCCAGGGCGATTAATGCCTCTTGGGTGGTGCATCATCAGGCCTCTATGGCTCAGATCTGTAAGGCCGTGACTTGGTCTTCGGTTCATACGTTTATCCGATTTTTATCAAATCGATATTAAAGGTCAGGAGGATATTGCCTTTGGCCTCCTGTTTTTGTTCTGTCTCCCCCCCCCCCCCCCCCCTTCAGTTGCCATTGCTATGGGACATCCCACATAGTAATTACTATGGCTTTTTTCCCCACCGATGTAAGAAAAGAACATACGATTTTTATAACAGCTTACCTGTAAAATCCTTTTCTTTGATATTCATCAGGAGACACAGAGGTCTCTCCCTTCTTTGGGATGCACTTGTATTGCTTGCCTACAAAACTGAGGACTCCCAGTAATGGGAGGGGTTATATAGGGGAGTACACGCCTTTAGGGGCGTGCCATTGTCCAGTGCCTGTCAGTCCGATATAACCCACATAGTAATTAATATGGCCCTGTGTCCCCTGATGTACATCAAAGAAAAGGATTTTACAGGTAAGCTGTTATAAAAATCCTATTTTCTGTCTTTGCAGATGACACCAAGCTATGCAGTAGAATAACGTCCTTACAGGATGTCTCCAATTTACAAGCCGCCCTCAATGTCTAATTTGGTGACGATGTGGCAGATGAGGTTTAATGTTGAGAAATGTACTTGGGGGCTAAGAATATGCATGCATCATACATACTAGGGGGAGTACAATTGGGGGAATCCATAGTGGAGTAGGATCTGGGGGTTTTGGTAAATCATAAACTCAATAATAACATGCAACACCAAGCTGCGGTTTCCAAAGCGAGCAAAGTCCTTTCCTGTATTAAGAGAGGTATGGACTCCTGAGATAGAGATATAATTTTGCCCCTGTTCAAATTATTAGTAAGACGTCACCTGGAATAAGGAGTTGAGTTTTGGGCACCAGTTCTCAAAAAAATATAGTGGGGAACTGGAGAAAGTTCAGAGAAGAGCAACCAAACTGATAAGGGGCATGGAGGAACTCAGCTATGAGGATAGTTTAGAGGAACTGAATTTATTAACTCTTGATAAGAGGAGATTAAGGGGGGATATGATCAACATGTTCAAATATATAAGGGGTCCATATAGTGAACTTGGTGTTGAGTTATTCTCTTTATGGTCTACCCAGAGGACACGGGAGCACTCTTTACATCTAGAGGAAAAGAGATTTCATCTTCAAATATGGAAAGGTTTCTTCACAGTAAGAGCTGTGAAAATGTGGAATAGACTCCCGCCAGACGTGGTTCTGGCCAGCTCAGTAGATTGCTTTAGACCCCTTTCACACCAGGGCGTTTTGCAGGCGCTATAGCGTTAGAAATAGCGCCTGCAATCCACCCTAAAGAAGCGGCACCATTGTGTGTAGTGTGAAAGCCCGAGGGCTTTTACACTACAGCGGTGCGCTGGCAGGACGTCAGAAAAAAGTCCTGCCAGCAGCTTCTTTGGAGCAGTGAAGGAGCAGTGTGTTTACCGCTTCTCCGCCGCTGCTCCCCATTGAAATCAATGGGGTAGCGCTGTAATTTTAACCCTTTCGTGGCCTCTAGCGGAGGGTAAAAGTGCCCCGCTAGCGGCCAAAATGCGCCGCAAATCCAGCGGTAAAATGCTGCTAAAAATAGCGGTCTTTTACCGCCGAAGCAATGGGCGGTGTGGTGTGAAAGGGGTCTTAAGAAAGGCCTGGATACTTTCATGAATGTACATAATATAACTGGGTACTAACATTTATAGGTAAAGTTGGTCCAGGGAAAATCCGATTGCTTATCGGGGGATCAGGAAGTAATTATTTTTCCCCCCTGCTGTAGCAAATTGGAGCATGCTCTGCTGGTTTTTTTTTTTTGCCTTCCTCTGGATCAGCTGTGGGTATAAAATTGGGTATATTGGATTGTACGACATATTTATTTTATTAATTGTTTTTAAGGTTGAACTGGATGGACTTGTGTCTTTTTTCAACCTGGCTAACTATGTAAAATGCCTAAAAATTGCTAAAAAATTGTATACAAGCTGGCATGTGGATAAAGGATGTCTTTTAAGCCGCGTACACACGTAGCCGTCTGTCCGACGTACTTAGTCTGGCGGACTTCCCACCAGACTGTCCATCGGACTTTCCGAACGGGCTACTTGCCCACACACGGCACTTTTTCAGCGGACTAATACGGCGTACTAAGTCTGCCGTACTATCCGCCCTACTTTTGAAATGAACGAACTCGCCCACACACGCGGAGGAAAGTCCGCTCATTTCGAGTGTGTCTCCAGGTAGGCAGGGCCCGCGAAGGATACGTCACTGGCCCCGCCGCCTGGTATGGACTTAAAGGGGAACCCCAACGCCGAAAAAAATCGGCGTGGGGGTCCCCCCAGGTCCACATCAGACCCTTGTCCGAGCACGCTACCCGGCCGGCCAGGGTTAAAATAGTTTATTGCACAGCTCCGGGGGTCTTCCGTCTTCGGGGGTCTTCTCGCCGGACTCCTCCGCTATCTTCTTGTAGCTCTTTTACTAGCGGAGGAGCCCGGCTTTCTTCCTCGCCACCGCCCTTCTTCCGACTTCGGGGGTCTTGTCCCCCTCTTCGGTTCTTCTGCCGGGCCACCGCGCCTTCTTCTAGCTCTTTTACAGGCGGTGGCCCGGTCTTCTGCCGCCGCCGCCTTCCGTTCTTCTGTCCTTCTCCTCTTCTTCTTCTTCTTCTTCAGATGTTGCCTCGCCGAGCCCTCCGCTCACAATGACGGGGACCAGGCACGCGGCGACTTATATAGGGACAAGGGGCGGGGTCTTCGGTTGATGTCACATGGGTTGATATCACATGGTGACCCCGCCCCTTACAATGTCACAGTCCCGGAGGATGCTGGGACTGTCGCCATGTGACATCAACCCATGTGACATCAACCCATGTGAGATCAACCGAAGACCCCGTCCCTTGTCCCTATATAAGTCGCCACGTGCCCAGTCCCCGTCATTGTGAGCGGAGTTCTCGGCGAGGCAACATCTGAAGAAGAAGAAGAAGAAGAGAAGGACAGAAGAACGGAAGGCGGCGGCGGCGGCAGAAGACCGGGCTACCGCCTGTAAAAGAGCTAGAAGAAGGCGCGGTGGCCCGGCAGAAGAACCGAAGAGGGGGACAAGACCCCCGAAGTCGGAAGAAGGGCGACGGCGAGGAAGAAAGCCGGGCTCCTCCGCTAGTAAAAGAGCTACAAGAAGATAGTGGAGGAGTCCGGCGAGAAGACCCCCGAAGACGGAAGACCCTCGGAGCTGTGCAATAAACTATTTTAACCCTTGTGTGTTGTGTTTTTTTTTGTACTTTATTTTACAGGTGAATGGGTAGGGGTACATTGTACCCCATACTCATTCACATAGGGTGGGGGGCCGGTATCCGAGGCCCCCTTATTAAAGGGGGCTCCCGAATTCCGATAAGCCCCCCGCCCGCAGACCCCGACAACCAACGGCCAGGGTTGTCGGGAAGAGGCCCTTGTCCTCATCAACATGGGGACAAGGTGCTTTGGGGTGGGGGGGCCACGTGGCCCCCCTTCCCCAAGGCACCCCCCCATGTTGAGGACATGCGGCCTGGTACGGCTCAGGAGGGGGGGGCGCTCGCTCGCCCCCCCTTTCCTGGCCGGCCGGGTAGCGTGCTCGGACAAGGGTCTGATGTGGACCTGGGGGGACCCCCACGCCGATTTTTTTTAAGTCAATACCAGGCGGCGGGGCCAGCGACGTATCCTTCACGGGCCACGCCTACCTGGAGACCCGCTCGAAATGAGCGGACTTTTCTCCGGGCGGGAAAAGTCTGTTCATTTCAAAAGTACTGCGGACTGGCATACACACGGCCGGATTGTCCGCCGAAATGCGAGTCCGGCGGGAAGATTGGAGTGTAAAACTACTTTCTAAGTCCGCCGTACTTTCGGGTCAAAAAAGTATGCCGGAGGCTACACACGGGGGGATTGTCCGGCGGACTTGAGTTTGCCGGACTTTTCCACCCGCTTGTTTGATCGTGTGTACGTGGCATTAGTTACACTAAGTCACAGGTTTTCATTGTGCACCATTTACAACCTCTTGGCTGACAGCGTTCTAACAATCAATGACATCATCAGTTGATAAAAAGGATGTCAGTCACCTGCATAGCTTCCCTGTTTGACACCCCCCTCTCCATCAGTATTGGGGTCACATTAGCTGAGTGATGTAGAAAAACTGAGGGAGAAGAGAAACATTGGAATACTAGTCAGTACCAGTTTGCAAAAGTATATTTGCTTTGGAAGAATAAATCACCTCTAACGTTGGGTGTCCTATTTGGACTTGTGGATGTTGCTGCATTATGTAAAACTATTAGAACAGGTTTTACATTTCAGAATGGGATGCCTGAAAGCTGTCCATATTTTTTTTCATCTTGTCAAGAGCTACGCAAACTGTTGGCGCTATATAAATCCTGTATAATAATAATTAAAGGGTGCCTTGACTGAAAAAAAGGTTGAGAAACACTGGTCTAGAGGCATGGAGAAGGATGGGTCAGAGAGAGCCTGGTTGGTGCCTGGAGGCATCAGGAAAGGGACAGAGTTCTGAGATGGAGCACCAGAAGAAGTTACTCCTCCACAAGCTGGGGATTGTGGAGAGGCTGGGAAAGCATCAAGAGGGACTCATCCAAGAAAACCCTGCATGGTACTGTGAGTTATTGGTTGCTATTGGAGACAATGTTGCTATGCAGAAACAGAACATTGGGTGCAAGCCCAAGGCCCTTGTTATGTATTGCTGTCTACCTTAATGGTTTTGTTTTTAGTGTTTTTGGAGTCTGCTCATCTTTCTGCCTACTGTCCTAAGGGTGTCCTGTGCCCTAATCCTCTCATCTTGCATTTTTGTTATAGTGAGCAATAAGCTCACCTTGTTCATTATTGCAAGTGACTGGCACCCATCTTTCCTGCAACACTTCACACCGACTATTTCTAAGAACCAGCACCCTGAGGTGAAATGTCAGCCCTCCCTGTCTCCGGGGGTAGTTTGAGGGTTACCTGATTGACACATCTGTTCAAAGGAAGTTAGTGGGCTGTGTTGATGACTAAGCAGGGATCTAGCAAATTGTGAGAGTTATTGAAGCCGCGTGTTCTGTCATAGTGAGCGGAGACAGCGACGAGGCAACATCTCCAGAAGAGAAGAACAGAAGACGGAGACATCGGCAGCGGCGACAGAAGACCGGGCCACTGCTTGTAAAAGAGCTAGAAGAAGGCACGGTGGCCCGGCAGGAAGAACCGCAGATAGGGACAAGACCCCCGAAGTCGGAAGAAGAGGGCGGCGGCGAAGAAGAATGCCGGGCTCCTCCGCTAGTAAAAGAGCTAGCAGAAGATAGCGGAGGAGTCCGGCGAGAAAACCCCCGAAGACGGAAGACCTCCGGAGCTGTGCAATAAACTATTTTAACCCTTGTGTGTTGTTTTTTTTGTACATTTTTTTTCACAGGTGAATGGGTAGGGGTACATTGTACCCCTACTCATTCACATAGGGTGGGGGGCCGGGATCTGGGGCCCCCTTATTAAAGGGGGCTCCTGGATTCCGATAAGCCCCCCGCCCGCAGACCCCGACAACCAACGGCCAGGAGCTCATTCTCTAATTGGCCACGGTAAAAGTCGCCTGGCCTGGGGCAACTTAAAGTCGTGTTGTAAGTCGCCCCAAGTCGTGTTCAAGTCATGTCCAAGTTGCCAGGCCAGGCAACTTCGCCGTGGCCAATCAGAGAATGAGCTCTGAAGGGGGAACTCCACGCCAAATTTAAAAAAAAAATGGCATGGGTTCCCCCTCAGAGAGCATACCAGGCCCTTAGGTCTGGTATGAATTCTAAGAGGAACCCCCCTACGCCGAAAAAATGGCGTGGGGGTCCCCCCCAGATCCATGCCAGACCCTTATCCGAGCACGCTACCCGGGCCGGCCAGGAAAGGGGGTGGGGACGAGCGAGCGCGGGCGGGGGGCTTATCGGAATCCGGGAGCCCCCTTTAATAAGGGGGCCCCCAGATACCAGCCCCCCACCCTATGTGAATGAGTATGGGGTACAATATGCCCCTACCCATTCACCTGTGAAAAAAATTTACAAAAAAAACACAACACACAAGGGTTAAAATAGTTTATTGCACAGCTCAGGGGGTCTTCTCGCCGGACTCCTCCACTATCTTCTGTTAGCTCTTTTACTAGCGGAGGAGCCCGGCATTCTTCTTCGCCGCCACCCTCTTCTTCTGACTTCTGGGGTCTTGTCCCCCTCTTCGGTTCTTCTTGCTGAGCCACCGCTTGTAAAAGAGCTAGAAGAAGGCGCGGTGTTCTGTCGCCGCTGCCGCCGCCTTCTGTTCTTCTCTTCTGGAGATGTTGCCCCGTCGCTGTCTCCGCTCACTATGACAGAACACGCGGCCCTCTGGCAACTTATATAGGGACATCACCGGATGATGTCCCCGCCCATTATGATGTCACAGTCCCAGCATCCTCTGGGACTGTGACATCATAATGGGCGGGGACATCATCTGGGATGTCCCTATATAAGTCGCCGCGTCCCTGTCATTGTGAGCAGAGACAGCGACAAGGCAACATCTCCTGAAGAGAAGGCAGCGGCAACAGAAGACCGGGCCACCGCTTGTAAAAGAGCTAGAAGAAGACGCGGTGGCCCGGCAGGAAGAACCGAAGAGGGGGACAAGACCCCCGAAGTCAGAAGAAGAGGGCGGCGGTGAAGAAGAAAGCCGGGCTCCTCCGCTAGTGAAAGAGCTAGCAAAAGAGCAGAAGATAGCGGAGGAGTCTGGCGAGAAGACCGCGGAAGACCCCCAGAGCTGTGCAATAAACTATTTTAAACCTTGTGTGTTGTGTTTTTTTTGTACATTTTTTTTCACGGGTGAATGGGTAGGGGTACATTGTACCCCATACTCATTCACATAGGGTGGGGGGCCGGTATCCGGGGGCCCCCTTATTAAAGAGGCTTCCGGATTCCGATAAGCCTCCCGCCCACAGACCCCGACAATCAACGGCCAGGGTTGTCGGGAAGAGGCCCTTGTCCTCATCAACATGGGGACAAGGTGCGTTGGGGTGGGGGGGGCGCGTGGCCCCCCCTTCCCCAAGGCACCCCCCATGTAGAGGGCACGCGGCCTGGTACGGCTCAGGAGGGGGGGCGCTCGCTCGTCCCCACCCCCTTTCCTGGCCGGCCAGGTAGCGTGCTCGGATAAGGGTCTGGTATGGATCTGTTGTACAGGAACCTTTTCTGAAGTCGGAGCGACTTCAGTAGTGTGCATTAAGACGGCTGTCATTCACTTACATTGATTTTTACATGTTGTCCGACCTGAGGCGACTAAGGGTGACCTGAAGTCGGATCTGAGTCGCCCCTGTGTGAACCGGCTCTAAGGAATAACGTTGAGGGTCAACCAGAGAAGGATAGTCAACAGTAAAGTGTCACTTAATTAGGACTGAGGTTGGTATATGGGTCAGAAGTGTAGCCTTGTAATATAGCCCAGATTTAGGAAGAGCTGCTCCAATATGTTCTGTTTTTGTTTTGCTAACTGAGTGCCTAATAATACTTTAATAATACTTTTATTCTCAACTTGGGTATTATTTTGGGGCCTGCTTGCACTATGGCTTCACACTGCTACAGTCTCTGAAAATTGATTCAGATTGTTGAAATTATGTATTGCCAGAATTAAAGGTCATTTATAGTGCTGCATAGTCTGTTGAGGTGCAGTGTTTGGTCACAGACCAGGGGTATGGGACTCATAGCCCTTTTCCTTGCTCTGGCCCAGTGGACTCAACCTCTTCTGAGTTGTAGCTCCTGTCCTTGTTTGCAAGAAGGAGAAGTTTGGGGTATTTAAAAAAAAAAACATCCATGCTCACCTCTCTGTTGCAGCGTGCAGCTGCTAAGCCCAGGAACTCAGATGACATGACAGCTTCAGCCTTGTTGGAGTGGAGAGCAGTGTTAGTCAGCTACTGCTTTCTGCTCTGTCCCTCCAGCACTCACTTAAGCACCTGGCTGGAGAAGGAATGGGTACAGTTGGCTTCTTCTCTCAAAAATTGTAAAAAATAACAATAAAAAATAAAATAATAAAAAGCTACTGACACTAGTGGCAGAACTACCAGGGTTGCAAAGGTTGCATATGTGACCGGGCCCTGAGGCTTCACCACCGTTAGGGGGGCCACAGTCAGGGGTCAGGGTGCCTTTATGGTTTCTGCACCAGGGTCCTGAAGGTTCTAGATATGCCTCTGCTGTGAGCCCAGCCTGCTTACACACCACCTAGAGCAGCCATTCTCAAACAAGGTTTTATGGAACCTAGAGTTCCTCCAGAGTCTGTTAGAAAAATGAAAATGTGGCTGATTTACCTACCATTTGATGATGCCTACATATTTCCAGGACCAATGCCACATGGCAAAGCCAGAAGCATGACATCAATTATCTTCTTAGCTGTCTGTAGGGTTGCATTCTGATCACCACTTCAAGGTTTGTATTCTTCCTACTGACCACGAATATAAAAGTAAGCAGTTTTTCCATTGACCTTTGATGAATTGCTTTTGGTAGAGGTTTTCTGAGAGATGAGTTCCTCTTGGGTAAAAGGGTTGGGAAAAGGTGCCCTAGAGGGTGCATCATCATGCAGAGGTCCATTCATCAGATAAAGTGATAATCACTTATTGCAGGAGATCGTGATGTGCTGTAGAGCTCTGGAGGAAGCTCTGGTTATTTTTCTTATCTATACATGCAGTGGAAATATATTTGGTTTAAAATTTGTTTATTTGGTTTATTATTTAAATATAAGCCATTTAAATCATGCCACAAAGTGCAGGGAAGAAAATAAGTTAAGTAATGTGAAGAATTTAGATATGATTGGTTGATCACATATATTTTCAGAAGGTTTCTTTCCTTGCTCGACATTAAGGATATATTCTGGATTACCCAATGAGGGAAATCATTCAATAATCCTAATAATGTACAAAGAGAAAAGTATAAAAAAAAGTTTTTATCTGATTGTAATTGGTAATTTTTTCCCTGTTTTTCTATATTGATAAAAAAAATATTATTTTTTTTTCTTTTTTTGTACATCATTAACCACTTCATAGTTACATAGTAGGTGAAGTTGAAAAAAGACACAAGTCCAATCTATAACCTATGTGTGTGATTATATGTATTACATGGTATCTCTCTGCATTTTGTGAGACACTAACAATCCAGGACAGTACAAATATCCCCCAAATGACCCCTTATTGGATTGTAGACAGTCCAAAGTATTTAGTAAGAGGCACGGCAAGTTTTTTTTGAAGTTGTAATTTTTTTATCATAAGTTTTTTTTTTTGTTTTTTTGTTTTTTTTTACATACTGTCACCAGTGCAGTACAGCGTCATAATATAACAAGTGTGGTGGTGATAAGGGACAATGACTTAAAAAAATAAAAATAAAAAATAAATCATATTTTCTTTTGTATTCTTTTTTTCTACGATTTTTTTTTTTTAACAGTCTTTGACCAGAGCAATATAAGTTTACATTGTACTACTCCGGGGAAATTACCAGTATTTTTTTTTTTTTTTACACACATTATGTTTGCATACAGCAATGAATGTCATTGCTATACGCAAGCATTTTACTGAATGAAATCGATTAATTCAGTCTGTTTTGTTTTGATTAGCTGTGATCAGCCAGAGCTAATCAATCACATGGTACAGATGGGTTGTGATTGGCCCTGTCTGTACCATGTGATTTCACTGACCAATCGCCGCTAGCAACACAGTTGTTTCCGATGGATGGTATGAAAGGAAGCCATCCATTGTTTACAACTGTCATGTGACCTGCTGTGATTGGTCCTGTGGTCACATGGTACCGGTAGTGAGCCAGTACTTATCTCAGTCGCCGTGTCCCTTTCCCATGGATGGTGACAGATTGCACCGCCGAGCGGCCCTACGATCCAGGGGAAAGTCATATGACATCCGCCCAGATCAGTGAGAGGTTCCCACCGGAGTCATCTGCCCATACACCGGGAGGGAACTGGTTAAAGTAGAACTATAGGCAAAACTTTTTTTTTTTTCACTTTGTAAAAATAATGTGCATAAAATGGCTGATTTTGGCTCTCCCTTACCCTGTCCAATTTCCCATTTCTTGTGACACAGTCAGGCTTGTTTAATAAAACCAAACAAGATTCAGTCCGGGTTCACATATGTGCGAATTGGATGCAGATTTCCCTGCATCCACTTTGCATAACATGCAAGTGTAACCGACTCTTGTGAAAAAATGAAAAATGCCCATATAAAATGTAATATACAGAAAAAATTCAATCTCAAGTCCAACAAAGTGTGATAAAAAAGGTGTAGCTCAAAAATCGAAACCATACACCATATATCCACCACTGAGTGATCTGTGCCGATTCCACTCCCTTAAGGATAAAGCTCACCAAATGTTGTTTCCATTCACTCCCGTGTCTGGCAGGTATCACTTTTTAATATTCAAGAGCTGTTACAGATGGCCAAACTGTAGATGCAACACCAATTGCCACATGTAGGGACAAAACTTGAGACAGAGCCTTCAATAGTGTAAAAACCTTTAGGTACCCACTTTATTAAAAAAATAATGCACTTACATCACTGTAGTATAAAAATCGCATTCACATTTAAAATCAATACCAATGCGTTTCGTCACTTCTGATTTTATTACAGGGGGTGGCTGCACGGAACGGCAATGGAGTTTAAATATCCTCCTCCTCCTTGCTGTAACCCTTAAAGCTCTGACTCACTGGGCATTACTCATACTGTAGTGTATGTAAACTCTGCAGTATTGTCCGTCTGTTCAATTTACCCCACATATGCTGGATATAATTTAGACTCAGCCAAATTTAACAAACCTTTAAGCAGGGGTGGACTGACAACTCATGGGGCCTCCAGGCAATGGGAGATTACGAGGCCCCCAGGCAATCAGAGATTATGGGGCCACACAGTATACAATCACACAGTGTGTATACTGTATGTACATGTATAGACATGTTTCTATTGGCTGAGAAGGTACTGGAGAGGTGGGGCAGCTATAATCTCGGAATTTTTAGACCAAAAGGATGTCGGTAAGGGACATTTCAGAGACAGATGTAAAAAAAAACACATATTTTTACATACTGTCCCTGGTTTTACTGAGGCTGGCAACCCTGATGGGGCCCCCTTGTGGCTCGGGGGCCCTCGGGAAGTGCCTGATTGGCCGAATGGTCAGTCCGCCCCTGCCTTTAAGTAAAATTGTCAACCTATATCTCCTAAGTGAACTGGATCATTAAACACCAGTCCAATGATCAAATAATGACCAAATGATTTTAGATAACTTAATGAAGTTCACCTACAAAGATTATTGGGGGTTGGAGGAGTGATATTTAAAATTTACAAATTCAATTTAAAACTTACATCTTTATGTTATAAATCAGCTTTACAGTGATCTTAAAAAACATATATAAATTGTAATAATTTTGATGGTTCAACCTCAAGCAACACCTAAGACGGCC
This sequence comes from Lithobates pipiens, assembly GCF_037356315.1. Taxonomy (NCBI): domain Eukaryota; kingdom Metazoa; phylum Chordata; class Amphibia; order Anura; family Ranidae; genus Lithobates; species Lithobates pipiens. Next base: position 326,374,131 of record NW_027507784.1, read on the forward strand.
ATCAGTCGACATGTTGGCCTCTTCCATGCCTTCAATCCCAAATTTATCACCTTTTCCGCACTTGAACATATCCCCCTTGATGTGAGAGGGGGCAGTGTGGATAATATCTTACTTCAACATGAAGCTGAATGGATTTTCAACCTAAGGGCTACAATTCCACCTGGCTTCAATGAAAACTTAAGCTTCAAACCTTTTTTATGATATAGAAACCTTTTCTGGCCTTTCAATCTTGCTGACCGCTCTTCTGAGAGGGAACCTGGTTGGGTTCCCATTTCCCTTTCCCCTCCTTCCCCTTTTCCCTCCCCCCCCTCCCCCTCCCTCCCCCCCCCCCCTCCCTTCTTTTTTATTTTTATTTTTATTTATTTTCTCATTGTTCTACTGTATTATTTGAAATTTGTCTGTATTGATTTGTTTTGAGTATAAAAATACATCATGTATATGTCTATATGTTTACGATATTATTATGTTTTGTTATGTGCAGCTTTTAGAGAATTATTTTTTTGTTCTTCCCTTTTTAGGATTTCCCACCCGAATGGTCCACCTCTACGGCTTCCCCATCAGTGCTGTTCGCACGGACACCCGGGGGCACAGGCGCCTTGTGTGCCATTGCCCCTTTTCAGCGCTGCGACGCTCCCCCTACATTGGTCGGAAGGATTGGCTATTTCTTCTGCCATTCTGTTCCGACCCTCTTTTCCATCGTTTTTTGCCTCTACGCCTGACCGGGCGGTCAGATTGATGGCCGCGTTCGTTTATGCCTTCGCTTTCTACGAAGGCATCGATCGTTCCCCTCTTTCCTCCGCCCACATGCCTGAGGCATTATGGGGTTTGTAGGCCTATTCAGTCTCGTCCCATTGGTGAGCATGCGCAATAGCGCTCCTTTTGTCCGCATCAGGCCGACTACGTCAGACGCCGGCTTGATGGCGGGGCATATAAAAAGCCTTCGTAATATCGTCATTCCGTTGCGGGTTGCAGCCAAGGGTGACGCTTGATCGTTCAGACTCTGTACTTTTCGGTAAGCTTATTGTTATATTCTTAAACATTTATTCGATCGGTCTTTTTTTCATTTGAAAACGTTCACGTATCTCTCTGCCGGTGTTTCAACCCTTTGGACCTAGGCTACTGTCTATGTCCCTTTTTATATGCTTGCATTAACTCCCTGGCTTTGAATTCTATGCCTTGGGATGCGAATGTTTAACTCTCTGGGTATATCTATATGCCTGAGGGTTGGTGTCTGTATAACACTCAGTTTATGATGTACACACCACCCTTTTGAGATACATTTTTTTTTTTTTTTTTTTTTTTTTTATTTCAATTTTTCTTATCTTCGTTTTGTTTTTTCCTTGATTGGCCACCCAGCTGGTATTTCTATGCAGGTGTGTCTCCCTGATTGCTCAAAAAGATTTCTTCTCAAAATGCGAGCGTCCCCACTGCTTACAATTATCCAACCTACGTAAGTAATACATTTGAAACTAAAATACATCCTTGTATTATTTTTTCTCAATTTTTATACTTTAGAGGGTCCTTCACCCCCAAAAGGTTGTTTTATTTTAGCAACCTTGAAATTAAGCTAGGTACTCAAAGAACTTTAAATCATCCCAAAATTTCAAATTTGGTCTTACTATATATTCCTTTTTTTATCAGTTTTCTTGGGTTGGCTTTTTAGCCCCCTGCGATTCAGCACTGCTGTGGCTAACCCCCGAGGTGGACAATCCCACTACTTTACCACCAACGTAGTGGTTAAAGGTGGGTTTGATGTGTGTGTGTGTCTGTTGTTTCCCCTCCCCCTTTCCCCTTCCCCTCTATTTCTGCATTTACGAATGTTGTGACATACTTTATTATTATTTTGTACTTTGTATTTTCGGTTTAGATCTTGTTCAAACTTTCACACATCCCCTGAAGAAGCAATCTAATGCGAAACATGTCGGGACTATGTGTGCTTGACGAGAACAACCACTGTATTGCATTATTCTGAATCTTTTAAGCATATATTGCTACTGATTTTAAGCTCAAACTTAATAAATTTTTGTACTACTAACTTTGTACTTCAATTAATTGTATTTTGTTAATTAGCACCGCAAAAATCCCTAATTTCCCTTCCTGTCCTTTGATTCATGTTTCAAACTTTCAGGGATGAGGTGCCATCTTTGTTAGGTGTTGCTTGAGGTTGAACCATCAAAATTATTCCAATTTTGTCCCCTGGTGTTTCAATACACTATTTTCTCCTTGGTTCCTCATCAACAACACAACATATGTTCTTACTCTGCTATTTCAGTAAATACTAACGTGTTTTGCATTGTGTTTTTTTTTTTTTTTTTTTTTTTTTTTGTTTTTTTTTTTTTTTTTTTTTCTCTTCCCCTCCCACACGTTCCCTTATCTCGGTATGGCGGCCTTTAGTGGTGAGGCCTGGGATGCTCTAATGGACAAAGTCCAACTTACACAAAAAACAGGCGACATTTCAGATAAAGATCTCGATTTTGCTTTCCTCAGATTACAACGCCTCCTCGAACGAAAGGTTCGAGTTTTTTGGCACAAAAAATATTTTCATAAATACATAGAAAATCTTATTGTACCTTTTGGACTGCGAATCCAGATCTTTCCTAATATTAAAAAAGTTGATGATATCATTAAATCGAAGTGGGAAGAAAATCTACAAACATGCTCCTTTGGCATGATGTCTTTGTTATGTATTCAGTATGATCATGAACTTTCTATACTGGACAGCCTAATTTCCCATTGGTATGAAGATCATGAATCTAGAATTTCCACCACGAGATTCCAGAAAAAGGAACAGGACCTTCAAGTCCTTATTGAAAAATATATTTTAGAAATTATTCAAATCAAAGAAAATAAATTTACCAGGGATAGCCTGGCCCACACAAATGGTTATGCTTACAAATGGACTCGAGATTCCAAACCTAAATTCACTAAATCTTTCAATTCACGTACAAATAGAAATAATGATAACACTCCCAATGTCTCTCCACCCTCCTCTTTTTCTTCTACACAGTCCACCATGTACCGTGACCTGTCTGAGGACAGAGTACCGAAAAAAAGAAAAGGGAACTCTGAACACGCCTCCACTGAGTCCCTTCGGAATCAATTGGGCACTCCGCTCTCTCGTCGGGCACCACCATTTTCATCGAAACCAACACCTGCTGGTACACTTGCGATGTTTCACCCCTCTCACTCTCTTTCTTTAGGCTCTCGTGGCACACAATCAATGTCAAATCAATGCACAGCCCCTTCGGCCCAGGCAACTTCCTCCATAACTTCTTTGCAATCTGCGAATCCATCGGTAAGCACTACCAATGTCATTATCTCGCCTCTAGGTACTCCTTTACCTGCAGATTTGAAATTGGCACCTATTTTTTTAGGCAAGGACCAGATTCCACCGATGATTTGAATGACATTTATGTACAAGGTAACCTTGATTCATCTACAAATGAGTTGTCAATAATAAATTTATCATCACAGAGATTATCCGAACCTGAATTGGAAGTCTTGAAATTAGGACTAACCTTTTGTCCTGATTCAAACACAACCAAATTTCAACTTATTAAGGATTTACATCTTTTTGCCCGTAGACTGTTATATCGAGTTATCTTTGATAAGCCTGTTACTCCAGACTTTGATAGTAATGACAATGTCCGGTCTTATGAAAATATGACCGAACATTATGCCATCAAAAATTTGATGGAATTATGGGAGGAGGGAAACACTGATGACGACGACTCGGAAGCAATTTCCACTCCTAGTCTGTCAGTCCCAGGTGTTTCCTTCCCCCCCCCTCCATCCTTTAAATGCAAATCTAGAGCATTTCCTCTACTCAATGCAAACCCAAACATTTGGGCGTTTATACAGCAAACAACTATAGAGATTGAGAAATTGTCGTTTCATTCACCTTTATCTAACAATCTTTCGTTACAACATAGAGCAGCTATTAAATCCTTACAAAAAAATACAAATTTAATTATTAAGCCCGCAGACAAGGGCGGAAATTTGGTGATCATGGAAGTTGTACAATACACCTCCATGTGTCGAAATATACTGTCCAATAGAAATTGGTATCGTCCTATTTCTAAAACTGTCATTCTAAATTATCGAAATATCTATTTGAATCTCATTTTTAAGGCATATCAACAAGGGGTCATTGACCTCAACACATGGAAATTTCTAAACATCAAGGATCCAAAGATTCCAACTTTTTACGCACTACCGAAAATTCATAAGTCTCAAACAAATCCCCCAGGACGTCCTATCATTTCCGGATGTTCCTGTTTAACTGAAAATGCGAGCGCATTAGTTGACAGCTATCTAAGTCCACACGTCATCTCTCTATCTTCATATGTTAAAGACACCATCGATTTGTTAAGAATGATTGAGGGACTGTCTCTCCCTCCCAACTCATGGTTGGTTGCCCTGGATATCGAAAGCCTCTACAACACAATTCCCCATGACAAGGGAGTTGAAGTTGTACGCAGGTTTCTTTCTGAAAGAGGTTCCTCTTTCTTACAATATAGTTCTTTTGTTGTGGACCTTCTTGAATATATTCTTAAGCATAATGTCTTTGTTTTTGACTCCACCCACTACCTCCAGGTGCAGGGAGTTGCGATGGGGACTAAATGTGCCCCATCGTATGCAAACCTGTACCTGGGGGGGTGGGAAAAGGAAACTTTCTCTAGAGAAGATTTGTCACCGTTCTTGGATAAAATTATTTCATGGTTTCGTTATATCGATGATGTTCTTTTCTTTTGGGCAGGTACGGAAACAGAATTAAAAACTTTCTTTCAATTGATTTCTATTAACAATTTCAATTTGAAATTTACTATGCAACATAGTCAGTCAATAGTTAACTTTTTAGACATAACTATCTCGGTGGACAGTGAAGGTAGACTCAACTCTCTCTTATTTAGGAAACCATCTGCCGGTAACACGGTTTTACACGCTACTAGCTTTCACCCAATTTCTTTGATTAACAGTATTCCCTATAGCCAATATTTGCGTTTAAAGCGAAATTGTAGCAAAAATTCAGATTTTAATATAGCAGCTGATGACCTTTACCAAAGATTGAGAAAAAGAGGATACAGTCATAAATGCTTGAAACGAGCCTATAACCGTGTAAAACCTAAAACTAGAACTTCACTTATTTTTTCAACCCGACGTCCCAATACAAATGATTCAGTTAGAATTATTACTCGCTATTCCAATCAGCATCGTAAGTTCAAAGAAATTTTACACAAGTTTTGGCCACTCCTTCTAGCTGACCCTATTACCAAGAAACATATTAAAAACTTTCCCGAAGTTACCTTTAAAAGAGTTCCCTCTCTCAAAGATAAATTAGTGCATAGCCACTTTGAACAACCAAAGTTGGACACTAGAGAAGTAACCAGTGGCACTTTTCCTTGTGGCCATTGTGACGTTTGTTGTTATGTCAATTCACATACCAAACTTAAACTGCCAAATGGCAAATGGCACTCCATTAAACATCGAGTCACATGCCAAACACAGGGCGTTATATATCTGGCCCGTTGCCTTTGTGGCGGGTTTTATGTAGGTAAAACAAAGCGACAATTTTGTATTCGAATCAAGGACCATATCAAACCCATTATCAAGAAGAAAATGGAGACGGCCATCAGTCGACATGTTGGCCTCTTCCATGCCTTCAATCCCAAATTTATCACCTTTTCCGCACTTGAACATATCCCCCTTGATGTGAGAGGGGGCAGTGTGGATAATATCTTACTTCAACATGAAGCTGAATGGATTTTCAACCTAAGGGCTACAATTCCACCTGGCTTCAATGAAAACTTAAGCTTCAAACCTTTTTTATGATATAGAAACCTTTTCTGGCCTTTCAATCTTGCTGACCGCTCTTCTGAGAGGGAACCTGGTTGGGTTCCCATTTCCCTTTCCCCTCCTTCCCCTTTTCCCTCCCTCCCCTCCCCCTCCCTCCCCCCCCCCCCCCCCTCCCTTCTTTTTTATTTTTATTTTTATTTATTTTCTCATTGTTCTACTGTATTATTTGAAATTTGTCTGTATTGATTTGTTTTGAGTATAAAAATACATCATGTATATGTCTATATGTTTACGATATTATTATGTTTTGTTATGTGCAGCTTTTAGAGAATTATTTTTTTGTTCTTCCCTTTTTAGGATTTCCCACCCGAATGGTCCACCTCTACGGCTTCCCCATCAGTGCTGTTCGCACGGACACCCGGGGGCACAGGCGCCTTGTGTGCCATTGCCCCTTTTCAGCGCTGCGACGCTCCCCCTACATTGGTCGGAAGGATTGGCTATTTCTTCTGCCATTCTGTTCCGACCCTCTTTTCCATCGTTTTTTGCCTCTACGCCTGACCGGGCGGTCAGATTGATGGCCGCGTTCGTTTATGCCTTCGCTTTCTACGAAGGCATCGATCGTTCCCCTCTTTCCTCCGCCCACATGCCTGAGGCATTATGGGGTTTGTAGGCCTATTCAGTCTCGTCCCATTGGTGAGCATGCGCAATAGCGCTCCTTTTGTCCGCATCAGGCCGACTACGTCAGACGCCGGCTTGATGGCGGGGCATATAAAAAGCCTTCGTAATATCGTCATTCCGTTGCGGGTTGCAGCCAAGGGTGACGCTTGATCGTTCAGACTCTGTACTTTTCGGTAAGCTTATTGTTATATTCTTAAACATTTATTCGATCGGTCTTTTTTTCATTTGAAAACGTTCACGTATCTCTCTGCCGGTGTTTCAACCCTTTGGACCTAGGCTACTGTCTATGTCCCTTTTTATATGCTTGCATTAACTCCCTGGCTTTGAATTCTATGCCTTGGGATGCGAATGTTTAACTCTCTGGGTATATCTATATGCCTGAGGGTTGGTGTCTGTATAACACTCAGTTTATGATGTACACACCACCCTTTTGAGATACATTTTTTTTTTTTTTTTTTTTTTTTATTTCAATTTTTCTTATCTTCGTTTTGTTTTTTCCTTGATTGGCCACCCAGCTGGTATTTCTATGCAGGTGTGTCTCCCTGATTGCTCAAAAAGATTTCTTCTCAAAATGCGAGCGTCCCCACTGCTTACAATTATCCAACCTACGTAAGTAATACATTTGAAACTAAAATACATCCTTGTATTATTTTTTCTCAATTTTTATACTTTAGAGGGTCCTTCACCCCCAAAAGGTTGTTTTATTTTAGCAACCTTGAAATTAAGCTAGGTACTCAAAGAACTTTAAATCATCCCAAAATTTCAAATTTGGTCTTACTATATATTCCTTTTTTTATCAGTTTTCTTGGGTTGGCTTTTTAGCCCCCTGCGATTCAGCACTGCTGTGGCTAACCCCCGAGGTGGACAATCCCACTACTTTACCACCAACGTAGTGGTTAAAGGTGGGTTTGATGTGTGTGTGTGTCTGTTGTTTCCCCTCCCCCTTTCCCCTTCCCCTCTATTTCTGCATTTACGAATGTTGTGACATACTTTATTATTATTTTGTACTTTGTATTTTCGGTTTAGATCTTGTTCAAACTTTCACACATCCCCTGAAGAAGCAATCTAATGCGAAACATGTCGGGACTATGTGTGCTTGACGAGAACAACCACTGTATTGCATTATTCTGAATCTTTTAAGCATATATTGCTACTGATTTTAAGCTCAAACTTAATAAATTTTTGTACTACTAACTTTGTACTTCAATTAATTGTATTTTGTTAATTAGCACCGCAAAAATCCCTAATTTCCCTTCCTGTCCTTTGATTCATATATAAATTGTATCCACAAAAATCTTCAGTATTAACCCATTATTTAATCTTATTTTCCTATAACTACTAATAAAACAAAAAGAACATTTTCTTATATTTCTTACAAAATTCTTATAATTACTAATAAAACAAAAAGAAAAAAGAAAGAAAATTGTTTCAATTTTCAAACAAAATTGAAGTGTGGATGTGTCTCTTGCGTGGCATCGCTTACAATGTTCAGATACACTATGATAGCTATACCCCTTGATAATGTTAGTCACATGTCCCTTATTCTGACTTTGAGGGTTCTTTCAGTCCATCCTATATACAGTAGTCTGCATGGGCAGACTAATGCGTATACAACATGGTTGGGATCACAGGTTATGAGATCTGTGATCTCATAATCTCGACCAGTTTGGTCAGAATGAAAGGAACGCCATCATTTGACATTGTTCTTTGGTAACCTTCCTATAAATAAAGGAAGGTTTCTGGGGCAATATCGGATTTAATACTCTATCCATCATCAAGACATGCCAATGCCTAGAGAATATTTTTACAATATCTCTGTATTGGCAATTGAAAGCTGAGATGAAACTCCATTGTCTATCTTCTCCACCATTATCTTGGACCCTAGTGTCCAAACACTGATCTCTTGGGATAGTCAGCGTTCTCTGAATCTCACTATCTATCTGTGTATCAGAGTACCCATTTTGCACAAAATTTTCATTAATATATTTAGACTGTTAGATAAAGTCCTTATTGAATGTACAATACCTTCTAATGCACATTAGTTGGCCTCATGGAATATTGTGCAGCCAAGTAGGGTGATGGCCACTCCTTATTGATAAATAACTATTTCTATCTGTAGGTTTAAAATAAACCTTTGTGGCCAAAGAGTTTTCTTCCCTAAATATAGTTAAGTCCAAGAAGTTGATGGTGCTGGCACTGAACTGATAGTCAAGTTTAATATTAATTGTATTATTATTAAGGTTATATGTGAATTGGTAGAGTGATTGTTCCGATTATTCCAAATAAATAGAAGATCGTCAATAAACCTCCTGTGAAAACGTAACTTGGATCTAGATTTACTAAATACATCCCTATCCTCCCACTCCTGCCATAAAAATACTGGCAAATTTAGAACCCATGGCTACGCCATTTTGTTGGCTGTAAAAGATATTTTGGTGCCAAAAATAATTGTGTGATGGACAAAAATCTAATGACTAATTCCTCCCTCTGACTAAGCACCCAATTTAGTGCCAGTAGAGAGTATACAGGCATACCCCACGTTTAAGTACACAATGGGGTTTATTTACTAAAGCTGGAAAGTGAAAAATCAGACTCACTTCTGCATAGAAACCAATGAGCTTCCAGGTTTTATTACCAAAGCTTAATTGAACAATCTGGGGTTAGAAGCTCATTGGTTTCTATGCAGTAGGGAGCCTGATTTTTCACTTTCCAGCTTTAGCAAATAAACCCCATTGAACGTGGGGTATGCCTGTAATTATATTATTATAGAGTATTAATTATATAATTATAATTGTATACAGTGAAAAAATGTCTGCTGTCACTAGGTATGTAGAATTTGTGTCATATAATTTTATTTAGATATGCCTGAGTTTTTAAAACACTAGGTTGTAGAAATTTGTCTAGATCACGTGTCAAACACAAGACCCGCGGGTCAAATCTGGCCCTCCGGGCCATTTTATGTGGCTCTCACACCTCTCCTCCAGCTGCGGTACCCTTTTATGTAGCTGTGGAGAGGCTCGTCTTTGTCCTCCTGTCTCAGCAGTCAGCAACAGAGAGAAGGACAGAACTATTCCTACAGATCCTGTGCCTCTCTGTGCAGCCACAGCACCCACCACCATCTCCACCTCCCCTGGTTTCAGCATTCAGCAGACTCTAGCCCCCCTCTGGTCCTCCTCCAGCCCCTGCACTTTCTGCTTCCCCGCTTTGCCCCCAACTTCTTCCCAGCAGCAACACAAGCTAAGAGGGGTTCACATCTGATATAAGAGGGGTTGGGTGATCTGGGCATCTAGATTTACAGATGCTACCGGCCCTTTGAGGGCAACGATAATGCTGATGTGGCCCACAATGAAATGGAGTTTGACACCCCTGGTCCAGATATTCACCAAATTTCGCTGTGACTGACCCTATGCCATTAACAATGGGGCGGCCGGGAGCAAGAATCATTTTTATGCACTTTCGGGAGAGTGTATAATAATAGGAATTTTACATACACTAGGGACCAAATATTTCCTTTCTTTTTTGTTTAATACATGCTTTCTAAACCCAAAATCAATAAGGTGCTTTAACTGATCTTTATGGGTCAATGTGGGATCTTTTACCAGTTTCTAATATGTACATTCATCAAACAGCATCTCAATCATCTGTCTTTATCAAGTCCCCTCATCCTATATCAGCAGGTCTCACTATAATCTCCTTCTTGTTTCTAGGGATTCAATTCCTTCTCTAGTGTGTTTTTTTTTTCATCTCTCTTTAGTTTTTAGATGGTATATGATTGAAACTGATTATTTTATTTCATCAATACTTTATAAACATAAATAAAATGTATTTGTTTCCTGAAACTTTTTTAGAAGCATGTTTTTTTTTGTTTTGTTTTTTATTGAATTCATATCAGGCACGTTACAGGATTAAAGTGACACTAAACTCTGATTTAAAATAATATATATTATTTTAAGAATGTATTATTAACTCAAAAAGTACTTTCTAACTCCTCCAAATCCTTTTTTGCTTTTTTTTGGTTATGTAATCTGACTTCTTGTTAGAAGGTGGCTACATTCGTTATCCATGGTCCTGCTATAAGAGCAAAGCCACCCTCTTTTGCTCACTCCTTTGAAGGATTATGGGACAGACAGAAAGGCAAAAACACATAGTAAAACATAATAGGCCTGTAATCTGTTTTGGATGTGTATGGATTATTTTTGAAAAAATAAGAATATTGTTTAGTGTCACTTTAAGCTAAGCCCCTCTGGTAAACTGAATAGGTGATCTGACACTGGAGAGCCCAGCACTAAGAATACATTGTTACTATATTATTCTTATGGTGGAATTGTCAAACACATAGAAAGCAGCATGGAGGGGTTCGGTGAAGAAGGTGGTGAAGGTGTGGAGGAGTCTGATGAGGTCACACAGCTGGTAGAAGGAAAGACGACCGGCCTCGTATTCCAGATAGATCCCAACTGTCTTAAGAGAAGATTTGGAGTCTATTGTTATATGTGAGTTGTTGTGCCTTGTAAAGAGAGTGTCTCTTTGGGTTAGACCCCATGATTTGTTATTATAACCTATATAAGACTCATTTCCTACAATCTTCCTCTCTATGGTGGGACTGGCCACCCCTATCAGCCATTCCTTCGCTCCGCTCACATCCACCTCCCAGTAATGTCTCCCTGATGAGAAGCTCTTTATACTTATTACCTGTTTGCATTCAAATCTCTCTGGAATATCCGGTCTATTCTCTGATTTATTGGTGTAAGTAGCTGATTTCAGGTCCTGTGATATAATAATGTGGTTATAGGCTGTTTTTATATCCAGTAAAATGTCTGATTTCTCCATCACTGTGAATTGTATCTTTATCTTCATATCTCTCAGACTGTCAGTAAAGTGGAGAAGTCCTCTGTGGAGCATCTGTGAGATCATTCCTTCATCCAGACATCCAGCATCTCTTACATCACCGCTCCTAGTAATGATGTAATTGCTGATTATTTTTTTCTTTAGCACAGTTAATGGATCTGTGATGTCATCATTGATAATGTCTTTCTTTAGCACCGTTAATGGATCTGTGATGTCACATACGGCCTCCATGTCATTAATCTTCCTGGACAGCTCATCCTTCTGTGTCTCCAGCTTCTGGATCATATCACAGACTGACTGGGAGATCTTCTCCTCCTGTCTGGAGACCTCAGTCAGGACTTTCTTCTCTTCATCATCCAGATGTCTCCTGATGTCTCTAAACAGCTCAGTGACTCTCCTGGTGACATCAGCTGCTTTTCTTTTCTCTCCCATCCTGTGATTTCCCAGATTTTGGATTTTCTTCTCAGTCTCTTGTCTCTCATTGGTCAGTTTCTCAGTAGCATCTTTTAGTTTCTCTTTTTTCCTCTCAGAGGCCACATTCAGAAGCTCCACCTGGTGTCCTTTGTGGTCTCCAGCCACCCAGCAGGACATACAGATACAGGCACTGTCCTCTGTGCAGTAATATTTCAGGATCTCTTTGTGTACGGAGCATTTTCTGCCATCAAATGATTTGGTGGGTTCAGTTAATATGTGATCCGCTGACTTGCTGTGATTTCTTAGGTGCATATAACAGAACGAGGCCTCACATAGCAGACACGATTTAGTAGCTGATACAGGAAGATTACAGTAAGTACAGAAGACCTTTGTGTCCTCTTGTTGACCAGGTATGAAATTATCCACAATGTTACACAACTTCCTGTTCTTCACCAGCCAAGGGCGCTCTGTATACTTCTCTCTGCACTCCGGACAGGAATAATTGGTAGCCTTCCTCTCTTGTGTATCCAGCGCAGTCACTATACAGCCCCGGCAGAAGTTGTGTTCACATTTCAGTGATACGGGATCCTTATAAAGGTTCAGGCAGATGGAGCAGCTCAGCTCCTCTCTCAGTCTAGAAGTCAGCCATTCTGGGGAAAAAAATAAACTTTTGCTACAACTCGGTGCAAGAGAGAAGCTGGGAGCGTCTGATCAGTCCCATACACGGAGGTGAATGTGAAAGTATTTCTGTGAACTCTTCTTAGAAAGGTAGTGTCCTATAAAATGAGATCCTCCCTGTTCACTTAACCCTGTTTGCTCTGGTTAGATACAGTGACTCTATTGGTTCCGGAAATTTTCTATATTAACCAGTTCCCGACCAGCGCACGCCGATGTACGTCGGCAGAATGGCACGGGCAGGCATATTGGCGTACAGGTAAGTCCAATCTTTAATGCCACCCTGCCATCGCGAGCACACCGCCGGAGGCGCGCTCGTGTGCTGGTCGGGGACCCCCGTGAGTCCGGTCGCGGGTCCTGCGGACTCGATCGACGCAGGCATACCCGCGATCATCTCACGGAGCGGCTGAATGGAGAGATGCCATTGTAAACAGCATCTCCCCGTTCTGCCTAGCAACTATTGACGTTGATCTCTGCTCCATGTGAAAAAAAGGGCGTAAATTTTGTTTGGGAACCACGCCGCATGACCGTGCAATTGTCAGTTAAAGCGATGCAGTGCCGAATCGCAAAAAGTGGTCTGATCTTTGGCAAGCAAAATGGTCCGGGGCTGAAGTGGTTAAAGTGTATCTAAACCAAACTAGTGAAAAAAAACAAAAATGTTGTCACCCTGACTTTATAGATTGCCTTCTTATTGCTATGCAGGTGTGCCGTGCAGTATGAAACTAGTAATAAACCCTCAGCGTTTTTTAGTTTAACCACTTGTAGACCAGGCCAATTCTGACGCTTCTCTCCTGCATGTACAAATACGTATTTTTTTCTATAAAATTACCTAGAACCCCAAAACATTATAAGTATAATGTTTTAGTAGAGGCCCTACCTAGAAAATAAAATGATAGTTGTTAAAATTTTTATGTTACATGGTATTTGCGCAGCGTTTTTTTAACCACTTAAGGACAGAGCCTCGTTTTGAGATTTGGTGTTTACAAGTTAAAACATTTTTTTCTAGAAAATTACTTAGAACCCCCAAACATTATATATATTTTTTCTAACACCTTATGCCGCATACACACGAGCAGATTATACGATGAAAAAAAACTTGGATGGTTTTTCCGATGGAGCTTGGCTTGCATACACACGGTCACGCAAAAGTTCTCAGAACTTTCGACTTCCAAGAACGTGGTGAAGTACAAAACTACGATGAGCCGAGAAAATGCAGTTCAATGCTTCCGAGCCCGTGTAGGAATTTTGCGCATTGGAATTTGTACAGACGATCGGAATTTCCAGTCGGAACATTTCCCTATCGAAAAATAGAGAATCCGCTCTCAATTTTTTGGTGGCTGGAATTCCACCAGTAAAAGACCGATGGAGCATACACACAGTCACATTTTCTGACAAAAAAAGCTCTCATCTGAGTTTTGCTGTTGGCATTTCCGATCGCGTGTACGCTGCATTAGAGAATAAAATGTCGGTCGTTGCAATACTTTATGTAACAGTAAAGTTAGGCCATTTTTTTTTTGTTTACAACAAGTTTTATTTGGAAGACAGGAAATTGTACAATTTCAAACAGTATAAGATACATGCAAGTATGGGTTACAGAGCCGGTGAAGTGTATAAATATGGCACATGATAGAACTTTTGCGATGAGGAATCATACAGAATATCTGATAAGTTTGTAGAGGAGTGGTAGTACACACTAGGAATGAGGATTGGTTAGTTAGAGTACAGAAGTAACATTTGGACTATCTGATGACATTATGAGGTAGAGTCCGTAGGTAATGACCAGTAGATCCATTTGTTATTGAAAGTGTGCATATTATCGAACAATGTATGGTGGATACGTTCTGATAACTTAAGTGCTTCCATTCTGGATTCTACCTGGGGCCATGGTAGGTTTTGTGACCTCCAATTAAAAGCAATCATACATTAAATAGTACTGATCAGTGAGGGAATTATTCTGTTACAGGGAGGGGGGACATCAGGAACCATAGCATATAAGAGGCATATCTGTGGAGTGAGGGTGATCTTCTTTCTCAAGTCTGTTGACCATTGCAATCCATATAGGATCCAGGAATTTGCAGCTCCAGAATATATGGAGAAAGTTGCCTTCCTCAGGACAGTCTCTGAAACAGTGAGGGGAGGTTGCAGGGTAGAATGTATGTATTCTAGATGGGGTCATGTACCATCTAGTGAGTAACTTCAAAGGGGACTCTCTAAAGGCTGCTGCATGATTGCATTTACGGAGGTTCTCAATCATATAGTACCAAGTTTCTGTGGAGAATGTGCATTCTAAGTCAGTTTCCCAACTCAACACAGGGCTAGACTTTTCAGGTTGAACTAGTGTATTGAGGTAGTTATATAGTTGAGAGATGAATACTTTGTCTCTAGGAGATGATATGCAAATGTGTTCAAACAGTGTACTAGGAGGGGTAATGTAGAGTGCATAGTAGGCTGAGTAAAAATCCTGAATCAATATGTACTGCGAGATTTCTGGGGGGTGTAGATTGAATTTAATTTGTAGCGTGTTGAAAGGGAGAAATTTCGAGTTAGAGCCTAATGATTTGAGTGTGGGGAGTCCTTTTTGGGTCCAGGCCTGAAAAAGGGTGGGGTTTATAAAAGCAGTAGGTAATCTGGGATCCCCGAGGTATGAGGCTAGCGGAGGTGTTTGTGAGGAGAGTTTGAAATTGTCTTTGATTCTATACCATAGGTGTACCAAATTGGCTATTATTATGTTCTTTTTAAGGAGGGTGTGGTTGATTTTGGTGGTGGGTCAAAGAATCCCCCTTAAGTTAAGTGGTGCAATGGAGGAAGTCTCAAAGTTCAACTAGGGAATGTTGGTGTTAGGAGAGAACCACTGTGCTAGCTGAACTAGTCTGGCAGCCAGGAAATAAGGTGTGGGAGGCCAAGACCACCCCGAGGTTGTGTTCTATGCATAAGAGAGTAACTGCATCTGGGTTTTTTATTGTTCCATATAAATGTATTGATCTCGCGTTGGAGAGCTTCTAGTCTTGTTTTAGGGACGTTGATAGGAAGTGCTCTAAAGTAATATAGTAATTTAGGGAGGATGGTCATCTTAAAAGCACAGATCCTACCTAGGTACGAGATGTGGTATGATGACCATGATTTTAAAAGGGAACTTATGTGAGAAAAGAGGGGGAGATAGTTCGTTTTATATAGGAGATTATGGGAAGCTGTGACAAGAATCCCTAGATATTTAAAAGAGTGGGAGCACCATATGAAGTTAAAGTCTTTCTTGAGTGAGGTTAAGAGGTTTGGGGAACAATTAAAGTGGGTGTAAACCCTTACAACACACTTTGACCTACAGGTAAGCCTAGATTAAGGCTTACCTGTAGGTCCAAGAAATATCTCCTAAACCTATACGGTTTAGGAGATATTTTCCCGAAGACAGGCACTGCTGTCTACGGCGCAGGTGCACTGAGTACGTGTCGGCTCCCGTGCGCATGTGCGGGAGTGACGTCATTGCGGCTTCGCCGAATGACAGGGCGGAGCTGCGAGACCCCACCGAGAAGATGGATGCGCCGGACTACAGGGGACAGCGGTGACTTCGCTGGCTCCTGTGTCAGGTAAGTGACACATAATGGACTACTATGCGATGCATAGTAGCCCATTATGCTTTGCCTTTGCAGGGGATGAAAGAGGAAGTAAACTCATCAGGGTTTACTTCCTCTTTAATGGGAAGGGCAGAACATTTGTTTGAATTGATGTAGAGAGCAGATAGCCTATAGAAAGCACAGAGTTTGGAGAGAAGGTTAGGTATTGATATAAGTGGGTCTAGGTCAATTCTTTATATTGTGAAAGATGACATTACGCTGAGTAAACTGATACCCAACATGTCACGCTTCAAAATTGCGCCTGCTTGTGGAACGGTGACAAACTTTTACCCTTAAGGCCGGGTTCACACTATAGCGATGCGGGAACGCCGCGAATCCGCGGCGTTTACCCGCATCGCACACCTCCCGCCGGCAGTTCACACTGCCCTATGCGGACGGCTGGGAGTGTCAATGTTATGTAAATGACACCCCCAGATCCGTCGGCATATCGCAGTGCGATCTGCCGACTCGCACAGGAATCGGATCGCATGGTGTGAACCCCCATGCGATCCGATTCTGTTGCGGACCCAAAAAAGGGTCCCGTGCGAGTTTGCTGCGGGAGCGATGCGAATTCAGCCATACTATCTGTATGGCTGAACTCACATCGCTACGGAGATCGGATGTGATTTGCTGTGCGAATCACATCCGGATCTCCCCCCGCAGCGGTGTGAACCGGGCCTTAAAATCTCCATAAGCTTAGTTTAAAAAATTCTACAGGTTGCATGTTTTGAGTTACAGAGGAGGTCTAGGACTAGAATTATTGCTCTAACGATCGAGGTGATACCTCACATGTGTGGTTTGAACACGGTTTTCATATGTGGGCGCTACTCAAGTATGCGTTTGCTTCTGCATGTGAGCTTGGCGTTTGTTTTACTTTTTATTTTTACACTGGTCTTTTAAAAAAAAAAAAATTGTCACTTTTATTCCTATTACAAGGAATGTAATCGTCCCTTGTAATAGAAAAAAAGCATGCCAGGACCTCTTAGATATGACAATAGTAACAATAACTGTCAGCACAGGATACAGTGTAGTGCAAAATAAGATTGATTAAAATCAATTCAAATAAATTAAAATAGTGATAAGATCACTAATACTGGATATATATTGGAAGGGAGGTCATGAGTTCATAAGGATGATAACAGTAGTCCAAGAATACAAGTAGTAATAATGTAATTAAGGCGTCTGCAGTCCTCAGAGAGCTGGCTCTGTATGCAGATAAAAAGGGGAGAGAACAAAAGGAAGCGCCACCTAAGTGCAGTATTAAAGCTGGTTTTTAATGGCATGATAAACATGTACACTCACAAGAAGTAGATAGGGTACAGGCTCATCTTTGTGTTTTTTTCCTGTAGTCTCCTTGGATCCAGAAATGGTTCCTGGTGCATTGGTGCTATGATAGCAGGTCCTCAGTGCATCCTGTGGCCACAGGAGCTAGAATGTTGGAATGGTGAACAATGAAAACCTGTGGCTTTGTGTAACTAAAATTCAGGCTTCATCCACCCACCAGCTTGTATACAATTTTTGGGCAATTTTTGGGCATTTTGTCAAGGCACCCCTGGTTGAAAAAGGCTGACCTAGACGATAGAGGTGATAGGAAATGATCCTGTCTCTGGTACCGCCAGATCGGATCCCAGGCCAGTATGGGAAAGCCCAGAAAGACACCAGAGGGCAGCCGGAGGGGGAGACCCTGTTCCCTTGCCTGTAAAAGCAATCCAGCAGTTAATTAGCCACTAGGATTGCTTTTACTTTATAAAGCATTGCTGGCTGATGAAAACAATACCAGGGTTATGGCTGACCAGCCACAGAAGATTTACCCCCTTCCTGACCAGAGCACTTTTTGTGATTCGGCACTGCGTTGCTTTAACTGACAATTGCGCGGTCGCGCGACGATGCACTCAAACAAAATTGACGTATTTTTTTCCTCACAAATAGCTTTCTTTTGGTGGTATTTGATCGCCTCTGTGGTTTTTATTTTTCGCGCTATAAACAAAAAAAGAGCGCAAGATTTTTTACTTTTTGCTATAATAAAAATATATATATAAAAAAAAATTTCCCTCAGTTTAGGCCAATACGTATTCTACTACATATTTTTGTTCAAAAAAAAATCGCAATAAGTGTATATTGATTGGTTTGCACACAATTTATAGCGACTCGACTACAAATAGGGGATAGATTTATGGCATTTTTTTTTTTTTGTAGTAATGGCGGCGATCTGCGATTTTTATCGTGACTGCGATATTATGGCGGACACATCTGACACTTTTGACACTATTTTGGGACCATTCACATTTATACAGAGATCAGTTCTATAAAATGCACTGATTACTGTGTAAATGACACTAGCAGGGAAGGGGTTAACCACTAGGGGGCGATGAAGGGATTAAGTGTGTCCTAGGGAGTGATTCTAATTGTGTGTGGGGGGGGGGGGTGGGCTTCAACTCCTCGCATGACAGTGATCACTACTCCTGATGGCAGAGAGAAGTGATCTCTGTCATGTCACAAGGCAGATTGGGGAAATGCCTTGTTTACATAGGCACTTCCTCATTTTGCGGCTCTGTGACACGATCGCCAGGAGACCGGCGGACATAGAGTCCGCCGATCCCGTGGGCACGGTCACGCTGTACGCAGCGGGTGAGCGAATGCTTGCCCCTCCAATTAAAGGGGTTGTACAGGTACGCCCATTTGCCCACGACTGCCATTGTGCGTACGGCGGTCGGCAAGTCGTTAAAGGGATCTCTGGGGGAACCTTTGATGTGATGAGGGATTCTGATGTGAAGAGAGACTTCTAATGTGATTGGGGGAATCTTAAGTTGTGGGAGGACTCTGATGAGATGGGGGGGGGGAATTTATTTTCATCAAGGCGATTATATGCAGATTCCAGTCTGTGGTGGTGGAAAGGAATATTTATCTCTCCAGCTCAGTAGTTTTGCAGGAAGAAAGACAGGAACGGCTACTGAGAAAGAAGGAAATGAAATCACACAAATTGGAGGGTGGATTAACAGAAAAGTAATTCAGGGAAGGTAAAAGATAACTAAAGAAAAACAACTAAACAAAAATGTAATGAATTGCTGATTACCAATCACTGCATATGGTGGCTGCATTCGTTTTCTCTTTTCATTTTTTTCCTCTTTTTTTTTTTACCTGGTGATCCTGCCATTAAAACAGGCCATGCATTGTGCGATTTTCTTTCCTGCAACCATCGGAATCCCTCCCATGTAGCTATTGTGTTTTCCTGGCTGCTGACAATAATCGCATGCTACAAATCCAATATCCTGGATTTGTAGAATGCGATTGTGCAGGGGGGCTTGTAGCATACAAATGTGCAGGGGGGCTCTGATGGGGACACAAATGTGCAGGGGGGCTCTGATGGGGACACAAATGTGCAGGGGGGCTCTGATGGGGACACAAATGTGCAGGGGGGCTCTGATGGGGACACAAATGTACAGGGGGGCTCTGATGTGGACACAAATGTGCAGGGGGGCTCTAATGGGGACACAAATGTGCAGGGGGGGCTCTGATGGGGACACAGATATGTTGGGGGGCTTTGATGGGGATCAATGGATTGACTTGGGTAAATGGATCAATGGATTAACTTGGGTAAAATCAGCCTGCTCATAGATGGACTGAATCTCGACCAGTCCCTGCTGAGATTCGATCCATCTTTGGTTGGCTTAACACACTTCCTGTCCTAGGCTGACAGCACTCACTTCCCATACTGTATATATTGTATGTAGTCAGGTTAGCAGTAGTTACAAAATGTTTTCCCTGTTTGGAAGCTTTGCCCATTACCTGGGACACATGGAGGGTTCAATGAACTGCCTGAATGCTGAGCTGCAATGACTATTGTGGGGAAGACCACAAACAATGCTTATGGGGGGGGGGGGGGGGGGGTGGCCATTTTGGATGAGCCAATATTTATACTGGGTTGGATATATATTGAATGTGTTTTATTAATCCAAAAAAAACATTGTAGCCATAATGATTTAAAATTCAAGCTCTGGTATGCATTATACGAACAATTGGATAGATAGGAATACATGCATCACTTTATACATAGATAATGTGAAAAAAGTTACAACAATTTTCAAAATATTATTCCATTGAATTGAACCATTTGATAAAAAGCACCCTGCTACCCCAATGCATTTCGACCTTCTAGGGATTGTGGTCTTCTTCGGGGGGGACACTGCAAAAAAAAGGGGTGGCTTTGTCACATTTCTGGTAATGTGGATAATGACAGAACTCTGGATGGCTGCACTCCAAAGCTAAAACGATGCTTTATTCAAATAATATTTAGGACACAGCAAATGACATCAAAGCAAAAGATGAGTGATAGTGAGTAAGCACTAGCCCCTCCATTTGATTCAACCACTATGTGATTAAGCACAGAGGCACTTTTAAACTATGGGACCATGTGCCCCTTCACATACATTTTTCCTTTTCACCTAGAACAATAAAGGCCCGCTTATATTTTTCTTGTTTTATTCATGATTATAAATACATACAATTAAGAGGATAAAAGTTATAAAATAAGATCATACACCATTATTAGAACAAAAACAATTAACCCTTATAAATATACAGATCCACACCTATGTCGGTTTAAAAATGTATCAACCGGAATCAAAGGAACCATTTTTCCTTTCTCTTTTATTATACAGATAATGGTAAATATGATACTTATGAGTAATTCAATATATTACTGTTTTCAGGTGCGGCCGCCCGCGGGGCAATATAAACCTCCCTGTTGTTCCCCTTGGGGAAACTCCACAATACTGTCATCTCTTGTAAGTGTGATTATCAATACCTCTGTGGAATGTCCCTCTCCCCCCCCCCCCCTCCCATTTTCAGTGGGTGGGAGGAGTGGGCAGGAACATCACGGCAGCAGGCCCAGGATTACCCTCAGGAGAAAGTGTAGGCCTTTTCTAACATCATAATAAAAGTCTCTGGTTTAAGCGCAACAACTCAGTGGAAAGGGTACATATCATATGAGAATAACAAGAGAAATAATAATAACAAAATAATTCTTTTATCAATGCTTATCTTTTTCCCTTTTGATATTTCGCAGAAATGTGACAAAGTCGCCCCTTTTTTGCACTGTCCCCCCCCCCCCCGAAGAAGACCACAATCCCTAGAAGGTCGAAATGCATTGGGGTAGCAGGGTGCCTTTTATCAAATGGTTCAATTCTATGGAATAATATTTTGAAAATTGTTGTAACTTTTTTCACATTATCTATTGTGACAGTACAGTTCCCTGTCCTAGTAATTGTTGCCCAGGGTTCTCAAATGGGCAGGTTGAGGGGCTCCAGGGGTATTTAATGTGGAGGAATCTGTTTTATCAGTTTCCTCCAAAGTTTGTAAAATCCACTTGGGGACCTGGAGCCTGGAGATTCCATAGCGTTATGGGTGGGATGGAATCTCCAATCCTGGGACCGGGTTTTTGGAACAGCCAGGAGTCTGGCTGGTTGATTGAGCAGGTGGGTCCTGGGCTTATAGCAGAGTAAGACCCCTTTCACACCAAGGGCGTTTTTCAGGCACTATAGCATTAGAAATAGCGCCTGCAATCCGCCCTAAACCTGCTGCACCATTGTCTGTAGTGTGAAAGCCCCGAGGGCTTTCACAATACAGCGGTGCACTGGCAGGACGTCAGGGAAAAGTCCTGCCAGCAGCTTCTTTGGAGCGGTGAAGGAGCGGTGTGTTTATCGCTCTTCCATCGCTGCTCCCCATTGAAATCAATGGGGCAGCGCTGTATTAGCGCCGGCAAAACTCCGCTATTGAGGTGTATTGCCCGCGGTTTTAACCCTTTCTCGGCCGCTAGCGGGGGGTAAAAGCTCCCCGCTAGCGGCCAAAATGTGCCGCAAATCTGGCGGTAAAACGCTGCTAAAAATAGCGGTGTTTTACCGCCGACGCTATGGGCGGTGTGGTGTGAAAGGGGTCTTAGGATTAGGGTTCTGGGCTCCACCCAGAGAGACAGGAGGTCTCCAGGAGTCCAGAGAGTGCAGGTGTGCACTAGTGAATGCCAGAGACCCAAGTCTGAGGATCAGAGCAGTGAGGGGCTGCTTTCTAGATAGACGCTGTGTGTGTTGAAGCTGTGTGCATCTAAGGAGACAGATGAGAGCCTGAAGTGGAAGGCCTGAGCAGCAAGGAAGCTGAAAAGAGGTACAGTAGATGTCGATCGGGAGCACCGGTAAAAGCGGCGGGAGGAGGCGGGAGGGGGGGACGTCCCCTCCCACTCCTCCGGCATAACAGCCGAGCGGCTTTTAGCCACTTCAGTTGTTATGGCTGGAAAGCCAATCGCTCGCTGAAAAAACCCGGTACCGGGATGATGCCTGCAGGTGCAGGCATCATCCCGGTATACCCCCCGGAAGCCGAGTACGTACATCTGCATACGCTCGGCGGGAAAGGGATAAAAGGACTGGTTACAAGACTGTCCATGATGATGTGAGAGTGACCCCAGTTAGTGGGGCCACTGAATGTGTACTTGAAAATGACTTTTCCCTCTACAGTGGGAATGCAAGGGTTAAAGTCCAAATAAAACCTGTGTTGTCTAAAAGTGTTGTGTCTAGTGACTATCAGTCTCAAGTTGGCGTGGGCTAGGACAGCCTGCAAAAGCTAAAAATGCTATAAGTGTTATTGTTAATGAAAATTTTGCTGCTGTTAGGAAAACTTTTGCTCTGAAAGAACCTGGGGCTATCAAAAATGGGCCATTGCCTGTAGCAACTGGTGGTAAGACAGCACCGTTGTCCCCAGAAATCTCCAGGGAACTTCATGTATTGGAGTCAGAGGTTGCCCTGGACAACTGCGATGTCACTCTGGTGGGACAGAGTGGAACTGTACCGTGTAATGGTAATGTGTTAGTGCAAGCTGCTAGTACTAAAAATGTGCAGGTAAATGGTGGATTAACACAACCTGTGCAAAATGAAAAGGTGTGTGAGGTTTATGAAACGCCAGCCGAGCAAGGTGGTGAATATGGTGTATTGCAACCTGTGCTACCACAGTCTGACATGATTTACAATGACTGGTGTAATGAGTCTGCAGCTAAGCCAGTCTGTTCTTATGTGTCTCCTTGGGCAGAGGGATCGGTGCTGAGGAGTACCGCTGAAGGGAGCGCACATACAATTGATCGGGATAGTTGGGGTAAAAATCTCCCTGATAGATAAGGCTTTTATGCACAAAAATAAGGTGGATACGGTTTCTGCTGTGCCAGCAGAAGGGGCTACAGAAAAGCTTGTACCTGAGGGCGTGGTGGCGGCTGCAGGGGTTAACCCTCGTGAGCAGGATGAACCAAATAAGGGCACAGTAGAGACATTGTCCGTGACCCACAAAACGGAGGTTTACATGGAGTGTCAACGTGACGTTGTCACTGGTAATGTTCTTGAGCAGTTCACTGATGCTGAGCCTGAGAAGTTGGGTATAAGTCCAGCACCTGGCAGCGCTCTGGTGGAGCACCAGGCTGTCTTTACCTCCAGCTGGGAGGAGGTTCCGTTAACCGTTGCAACTTTTCAAGTCTCAGCAAGTGAGTCTCTCTGCATCCCGTGTCATGAAAGTCCCCAGGAAGGACTTAGGTCTGGAGTCAAGGGCCTGGTTTATAACCAAAGCATTAAAAGAGATGCTTGAACTTTGGGATGTACAGCCAATCTATACTAGTGTGTCTCCTCCACGGTCTGGCGGAGTACCACTAGGTGGAGCACTGTATGGCAGGCTGTACAGAGCAAAGAAAAACAGGACAGGAATGGTTTATTCCTAAATTTGCTACTTTTGTTAAAAGTTGCCACTACGTATGCTGCTGGATTACATCCAGAAGAAATATTTGAGACAGACTTTGGAGAAATGGAAAATAAAATGTCTGTGGTTTCACCTCCTAACAGCCAGATGGGAAGCATTTCTGCTGCTATGGTTCAGGGTGGTGCTGGTCAGTTGTTGGTGAAAGGCGTGTATACTGCACCAGTGGAAAAAACACATGAGATGGAAGGGCCAAGTGTGGAAATGAAAGCAGCAGAGACCCTGACCAGGGCTCAAACAAAGGTGGTTAAAGAGACTGGGGTCCCAAGTGCAATGGTTGGTTTAGGTGACAAACCTAACAAGGTCCCCGAGACAGGGGAACGGACAAGGAGTGTGATAAAAATTGTATGTGGATCAGACGAGAGCTTACCTGTTCAGGTGGATAAAAATATACCGTATATACTCGAGTATAAGCCGAGATTTTCAGCCTCTTTTTTGAGGCTGAAAGTGCCCCCCTCGGCTTATACTCGAGTCATCGCTGTCTGCCCGCTCGATCAGCGTGTCGAGCAGACAGACAGCGGCCATTCTACTATTCAAAAGCCGCGCCTCCGGCTCCGCCTTCGCCTGTGATAGGCGGAACACTGAATTTCCCAGCAGCCTGTGTTCCGCCTATCACGGACATCGTATCATCCTCGTACTACGGACGAGGATGATACGACGTCAGTGATAGGCGGAACACAGGCTGCTGGGAAATTCAGTGTTCCGCCTATCACAGGCGAAGGAGGAGGCGCGGCTTTTGAATTTTACAATGGCCGCCGAAGAGGGCACGGGACGGAGGCAAGGCAAGGCAAGGCAAGGCACGGCACGGCACGGGACGGGACGGAGGCAAGGCAAGGCAAGGCAAGGCACGACACGACGGCAAGGCACGGCACGGCACGGCACGGGACGGCACGGGACGGAACGGAGGCAAGGAGGCAAGGCACGGGACGGAGGCTCGGGACAAAGGTAGGCTGGACACACACACACACACACACACACACACACACACACACACACACACACACGGATGGATACACACACACACAGGGATGGGTGGATGGATGGAGACACACACAGGGATGGGTGGATGGATGGAGACACACACAGGGATGGATGGATGGATGGAGACACACACACACACACAGGGATGGATGGATGGATGGATGGAGACACACACACACAGGGATGGATGGATGGATGGACACACACACACACAGGGATGGATGGACGGACACACAGGGATGGACGGACACACAGGGATGGACGGACACACAGGGATGGACGGACACACACACAGGGATGGACAGGCATGTCTCACCCTCGGCTTATACACGAGTCAATAAGTTTGCCAGTTTTTTTGGGGGTAAATTGGGGGCCTCGGCTTATATTCGGGTCGGCCTATACTCGAGTATATACGGTAGATGGCATCAGAACAGGTCAAGTGGTAGGACAGCTGCCTGCAGAGTGGGTGAACCCAGGGGAGGTGACATCCTGTGAGGTTCTTGTGGGTGATGGCGGCACTCCGTTATGTGTGCCCTCTGCGGACTCTGCCCTAGCAAATGTTGAAGAAAAAGGCATTGGTGACATGTGCAACATTGAGAGGTCTAATGTTGGTTTGAATATATCTGTCAATGATGAACCAAGTAATGTGTTAATGGTACATGATAATGTGGTGTCCAAAGGTACAGGTAAACCCGGTAAACAATTAGTGACTGCTGAGTCAGGTACCAGAAATAAGAGGCGGGTTCCCGTTATAAACACCATAGAAATAGGCCCCCTACAGTCTCAGAACAGTAATGCTGAGAGAGTTTTGGGGAAACCAGAAACTTGAAGCGTGGAGGCAGAAGGGTTGGTAGAAAGACCAGGGGCACCCTGTTTAAATTTCAAGAGAAGAAGTCCTTATGGAAATGCACCCGGAAGAAGAGTTGGGAAGATCTCAAAACCCATTGCAGAGTGACAGGGGGGCAAAGAGAGAGACACCAATGGAGGTTGGACAGGGTTTGACTTTCGTAAGGTGTAGTTGGCACATAGGTGCCAAAAGGTAACAATGTGTTTCGCCCTCTGGTTCGAAACAAGGGGGAGGGATATGTGACAGTACAGTTCCCTGTCCTAGTAATTGTCGCCCAGGGTTCTCAAATAGGCAGGTTGAGGGGCTCCAGGGGTATTTAATGTGGAGGAATTTGTTTTATCAGTTTCCTCCAAAGTTTGTAAAATCCACTTGGGGACCTGGAGCCCGGAGATTCCATAGCGTTATGGGTGGGATGGAATCTCCAATCCTGGGACTGGGTTTTTGGAACAGCCAGGAGTCTGGTTGATTGATTGAGCAGGTTGGTCCTGGGCTTATAGCAGAGTTAGGATTAGGGTTCTGGGCTCCACCCAGAGAGACAGGAGGTCTCCAGGAGTCCAGAGAGTGCAGGTGTGCACTAGTGAATGCCAAAGACCCAAGTCTGAGGATCAGAGCAGTGAGGGGCTGCTTTCTAGATAGACGCTGTGTGTGTTGAAGCTGTGTGCATCTAAGGAAACAGATGAGAGCCTGAAGTGGAAGGCCTGAGCAGCAAGGAAGCTGAAAAGAGGTACAATAGTTGTACGGGAACCCTGTTATATGGTCAAGAGGGCTGAAGTGTAAAGCCTAGGTGGCAGTACTGCTGAAGAGAGCCAGGTGGCTTGGCATTTTTCATGTATTGTTTTTGGGAGAAGAACCCCTGTGTGAGCAACCAAGTGCATGTATGAACTTTATTTTGTTCCTTTTAATAAAAGTGGGCTACCATGCCCTTAAAATAAAGTTCCTGTTCGCTGTGAACTTACTGAAAAGGCATCTACCACTGAGTTAAACATCCCCCAATAATGTCACACTATGTACAAAGTGATGCATGTATTCCTATCTATCCAATTGTTCGTATAATGCATACCAGAGCTTGAATTTTAAATTGCTATGGCTGCAATGTTTTTTGGATTAATAAAACAATTTTAATTTTACTTACCATTGTTTCTTATTGCTGCCTAAAAACCCCAAGGGGAACCCATTTTATATTTCGTAGCACTATATACGGGGTGTGCAGCCAGCACAAAATGAAATTCTTCATGCATCTCCTTCCTACATTTATATATTGAAAGTGGAACTACATTTCCCAGGGTATCCAAGGTGAGGAGACAAAATGCGAAATGTAAGAAAAATAAATAAATAAATAAATGAAAGCCTGCACAGAGAAAAAAAATGCACAAGTGGGCATGCTGTGTGCCGCCCAGTGTGAGGACTGAGGAGCCGCCATTACTGACTGTAAATGCTGCCACCAGGACCGGTGTGCAGAAAGGCTGCTGTGAGCTCTGAGTAAAGCTGCTGCTGTGTGTGTGTGTGTGTGTGTGTGTAAGGACTCAAATGTGTGGGAAGGTTCTTATGGTGACATAAATATGTTGGGGGGGCTTTGATGGGGACACAAGCGTGCAGGGGGGCTCTGATGGAGACACAAATGTGAGGGGGGCTCTGATGGAGACACAAATGTGAGGGGGGCTCTGATGGAGACACAAATGTGCAGGGGGGAGCTCTGATGGAGACACAAATGTGCAGGGGGGCTCTGATGGAGACACAAATGTGCAGGGGGGCTCTGATGGAGACACAAATGTGCAGGGGGGGTTCTGATGGAGACACAAATGTGCAGGGGGGGCTCTGATGGAGACACAAATGTGCAGGGGGGGCTCTGATGGAGACACATATGTGCAGGGGGGGGCTCTGATGGAGACACAAATGTGCAGGGGGGGGCTCTGATGGAGACACAAATGTGCAGGGGGGGGCTCTGATGGAGACACAAATGTGCAGGGGGGCTCTGATGGAGACACAAATGTGCAGGGGGGCTCTGATGGAGACACAAATGTGCAGGGGGGGGCTCTGATGGAGACACAAATGTGCAGGGGGGGGGGCTCTGATGGAGACACAAATGTGCAGGGGGGGGCTCTGATGGAGACACAAATGTGCAGGGGGCTCTGATGGAGACACAAATGTGCAGGGGGGGCTCTGATGGAGACACAAATGTGCAGGGGGGGCTCTGATGGGGACACAAATGTGCAGGGGGGCTCTGATGGAGACACAAATGTGCAGGGGGGCTCTGATGGAGACACAAATGTGCAGGGGGGGCTCTGATGGAGACACAAATGTGCAGGGGGGGCTCTGATGGAGACACAAACGTGCAGGGGGGGGCTCTGATGGAGACACAAATGTGCAGGGGGGGCTCTGATGGAGACACAAATGTGCAGGGGGGGCTCTGATGGAGACACAAATGTGCAGGGGGGCTCTGATGGAGACACAAATGTGCAGGGGGGGCTCTGATGGAGACACAAATGTGCAGGGGGGGCTCTGATGGGGACACAAATGTGTGAGGGGAAATTCTGACGGGTGATGGGGATACCAATTGGCAGGGAAAGGCTGGCAAGGACACAAATGTGCGGGGTGACCCTGATGGGAACACAGATGTAAGGCCCTAATGCACACTTTAAGGCCGCGTACACACGGGCGGATTGTCTGCCCAACTAAGTTCGTCAGACAATCCGACAGACAGTCCGTTCAAAATTTGCATGAACGGACTTGACCACACACGATGAGCAGACAGTCCGCTGAAAGCTTGCGCGATGACGTGTACAGCACATACGACGGGATTAGAAAAACGACGTCCTGTACACTGCAATGCAACCTTCGGCCGTGTAAATCCTTTCTGAGCATGCGCCATACTTAGTTCGTCCAACTTGCCTACACACGAGCGGACTGTCCGCTGAAACCAAGTTTGGACGGACAAAACCAAGTTTGAACGGACAAAATTTCGGAAATTCCGTAAGACTTTGTTCGTCAGACAGTCTGCTGAAAAAGTCCGCTGAAGCCCACACACGAGCGGATTGTCCGCTGAAACACGGTTCAGCGGACTAAGTTAGACAGACAATCCGCCGTACGTGGCCTAAGCTTCACCCGCTGCAGGAGGTTACAGCATATAGGTGCAGACGGAGGATACAGATACAATTCTACTGCTGTGGATTTATTTCTAAATATATTTTGTCGGCCCTTAAGTATGTGTAAAAGACATGATGTGGCCTTCAAAGTGAAAAGTTTGGAGACCCCTACACTGGAATATACAAATCTCCCATGCCAGAAAGATTAATTTATGGACATTCCTTTTACAATTTCCCATTTCTTGTGATGCTGTTGGGCTTGTTTAACCCCTTTCAGACCGGGCCATTTTGCTGGCCAAAGACCAGACCACTTTTTGCAATTCGGCACTGCGTCGCTTTAACTAACAATTGCGCGGTCGTGGGACGTGACTCCGAAACAAAATTGACATCCTTCTTTTCCCACAAAGAGAGCTTTCTTTTGGTGGTATTTGATCACCTCTGCAGTTTTTATTTTTTGCGCTATAAGCAAAAAAAAGCGACAATTTTAAAAAAAAATCGCATTCTTTTTTACTTTTTGCTATAATAAATATCCCCCAAAAATGTATAAAAAAAAAAAACATTTTTTTTCCTCTGTTTAGGCCGATACATATTCTTCTACATATTTTTGTTAAAAAAAAAAAAAAAAATAGCAAAAATCGATTTTATTGATTTGTTTGAGCAAAAGTTATAGGGTTTACAAAATAGGGGATAGTTTTATGGCATTTTTATTAATAATAATTTTTTATTTTTTTTACTAGTAATGGCGGCGATCAGCCATTTTTTTTTTACATTTTTTTTAATTTATTTATTGTGACTGCAACATTATGGCGGACACATCGGACATTTTTGACACATTTTTGGGACCATTGTCATTTATACAGCATCAGTACTATACAAATTCACTGATTCCTGTGTAAATGACACTGGCAGTGAAGGGGTTAACCACTAGGTGGCAGTGTAGGGGTTAAGTGTGTCCTAGGGGTGTGTTGCTAACTGTGGGGGGCATGGCTGTGTTTTACACATCACTGATCTCTGCTCCAATCACAGGACGCAGAGATCAGTGTCACTGTTGCTAGGCAGAACAGGGAGATGCTTGTTTACTTTAGCATCTCCCCGCAGTGATCAAGTCCGCGGGACCCGCGATCGGACTCACAGAGGTCCCGACCGGTGCATGCACATGCGATGGCACGGAGGCAGATTTAACCACTTTCAGACCGGACCATTTTGCTGGTAAATGACCAGAGGTCTTTTTACACTTTGGCACTGCGCTGCTTTAACTGGTAATTGCGCGGTCATGCAATGTTGTACCCAAACAAAATTTGCGTCCTTTTCTTCCCACAAATAGAGCTTTCTTTTGATGGTATTTGATTGCCTCTGCGATTTTTATTTTTTGCGATATAAACGTAAAAAGACCGCAAATTTTGAAAAAAAATGATATTTTCTACTTTTTGTTATTAGAAAAATCCAATAAACTCAATTTTAGTCATACATTTAGGCCAAAATGTATTCAGCCACATGTCTTTGGTAAAAAAAAAGTCAATAATTGTATATTTATTGGTTTGCGCAAAAGTTGTCACATCTACAAACTAAGGTACGTTTTCTGGAATTTACGCAGCTTTTAGTTTACGACTGCCTATCTCATTTCTTGAGGTGCTAAAATGGCAGGGCAGTACAAAACCCCCCCAAATGACCCCATTTTGGAAAGTAGACCCCCTAAGGAAATTGATAAGAGGCATGTTGAGCCCATTGAATATTTTATTTTTTTGCCTCAAGCGATTGAATAATGACAAAAAAAAAATTTTTTTTTTTTTTTACACAAAGTTGTCACTAAATGATATATTGCTCACACATGCTATGGGCGTATGTGAAATGACACCCCAAAATAAATTCTGCTGCTTCTCCTGAGTATGGGGATACCACATATGTGGGACTTTTTGGGAGCCTAGCCGCGTACGGGGCCCCGAAAACCAAGCACCGCCTTCAGGCTTTCTAAGGGCGTAAATTTTTGAGTTCACTTCTCACTACCTATTACAGTTTTGAAGGCCATAAAATGCCAAGATGGCACAAAACCCCCACAAATGACCCCATTTTAGAAAGTAGACACCCCAAGCTATTTGCTGAGAGGCATGTTGAGTTCATGGAATATTTTATATTTTGCCACAAGTTGCGGGAAAATTACAAACTTTTTTTTTTTTTTTTTTTTTTTAACAAAGTTGTCACTAAATGATATATTGCTCATGCATGCCATGGGCATATGTGAAATGACACCCCAAAATAAATTCTGCTGCTTCTCCTGAGTACGGGGATACCACATATGTGGGACTTTTTGGGAGCCTAGCCGCGTACGGGGCCCCGAAAACCAAGCACCGCCTTCAGGCTTTCTAAGGGCGTAATTTTTTGATTTCACTCCTCACTACCTATTACAGTTTTGAAGGCCATAAAATGCCAAGATGGCACAAAACCCCCACAAATGACCCCATTTTAGAAAGTAGACACCCCAAGCTATTTGCTGAGAGGCATGTTGAGTCCATGGAATATTTTATATTTTGCCACAAGTTGCGGGAAAATTACAAACTTTTATTTTTTATTTTTTTTTTTCACAAAGTTGTCACTAAATGATATATTGCTCACGCATGCCATGGGCATATGTGAAATGACACCCCAAAATAAATTCTGCTGCTTCTCCTGAGTATGGGGATACCACATATGTGGGACTTTTTGGGAGCCTAGCCGCGTACGGGGCCCCGAAAACCAAGCACCGCCTTCAGGCTTTCTAAGGGCGTTACAGTTTTGAAGGCCATAAAATGCCAAGATGGCACAAACCCCCCCCAAATGACCCCATTTTGGAAAGTAGACACCCCTAAATTTAGGGGTACACTAGTGAGACTAGGTAATAAATGGCGGGTGCCCTGAAACTATAAAAAAAATAACTAACCAACCAGCGTCACCTGTAACAGTTATATGGTGATCACTGGTGAAAGGGTTAACTAGGGGGCAATTAGGGGGCTTTATGCGGTAGTATATGGGGGTCCCTGGCGCTATAAAAAGCTGCAGCGAACCTAAATACCTACCTGCCTAACTAGCGTCACCTGTGACACTAATACGGCGATCAGAAAAACGATCGCTTATTAGGCTGGGTTCACACTGGAGTGATGCGGGAACGCCACGAATGCGCGGCGGGTTCCCGCATCGCATGCCTCCCGGCGGCAGTTCACACTGCCCTATGCGAACTGCTGGGAGTGTCAGTGAAATGTTACTGACACCCCCAGATCAGTTCGCATATCGCAGTGCGATCTGCAAACTCGGATCGCATGGTGTGAACACCCATGCGATCCGATTCTGCTGCGGGCCAAAAAAAGGGTCCCGTGCGAATTTGCGGCGGGTGCGGCGAATGGCTGAACTCGAATCGCACAGAGATCGGATGTGATTTGCACTGCAGTGCGGTGCGAATCACATCCGTTCTCATAAACCGCTGCAATGTGAACCCAGCCTTAGTGACACTGGCGACGGGGGGTGATCACGGGGTTAAACCTTTATTGGGGGGGTTAGGGGGGTACCTTAGAACTAAAGGGGGCTAACCCTAACTGCCCTAACAGTTATTAGTCACAAATGACACCCGCCGGGTGATCAGGGGGTTAAACCTTTATTAGGTAATAAATGGCGGGTGCCCTGAAACTATAAAAAAATAACTAACCAACCAGCGTCACCTGTAACAGTTATATGGTGATCACTGGTGAAAGGGTTAACTAGGGGGCAATCAGGGGGCTTTATGCGGTAGTATATGGGGGTCCCTGGCGCTATAAAAAGCTGCGGCGAACCTAAATACCTACCTGCCTAACTAGCGTCACCTGTGACACTAATACGGCGATCAGAAAAATGATCGCTTATTAGGCTGGGTTCACACTGGAGCGATGCGGAAACGCCGCGAATCCGCGGCGGGTTCCCGCATCGCATGCCTCCCGGCGGCAGTTCACACTGCCCTATGCGAACTGCTGGGAGTGTCAGTGAAATGTTACTGACACCCCCAGATCAGTTCGCATATCGCAGTGCGATCTGCAAACTCGGATCGCATGGTGTGAACACCCATGCGATCCGATTCTGCTGCGGGCCAAAAAAAGGGTCCCGTGCGAATTTGCGGCGGGTGCGGCGGGTGTGGCGGGTGCGGCGAATGGCTGAACTCGAATCGCACAGAGATCGGATGTGATTTGCACTGCAGTGCGGTGCGAATCACATTCGTTCTCATAAACCGCTGCAATGTGAACCCAGCCTTAGTGACACTGGCGACGGGGGGTGATCACGGGGTTAAACCTTTATTGGGGGGGTTAGGGGGGTACATTAGAACTAAAGGGGGCTAACTCTAACTGCCCTAACAGTTATTACAGTCACAAATGACACCAATGCAAAAAAAAAAAAAAAAAAAATGACATTGGTGTCACTGTGACTGGGGGGCAGGGGTAATTGGGGGGGTGATCGGGGGGTAAAGGGGGGGTGTGAGTGTGCCTGGCATGTTCTACTGTGTGTGTGAGTGTTGGTGCAACTTACTGATCCGCTCTCCTCCGTGTCGGAACGAAAAATACCGACACGGAGGAGAGAATACATCACTTCCTCTCCTGTGTTTACATTACAGGAGAGGAAGTGATGTCACCGGGGATTTCTATTCGTCGGGAGCGATCGCGAGGGGGTGGCCATGAATGAATGGCCGTCCCCTCGTCCGGGATCGCTCCCGTACGAATACCGACCGCCGCAGGCACCGGGCGGGGGCCCGATCGGGCCCCCGACCCGCGGGAGGCAAGGGACGTACATGTATGTCCTTATGCCTGCCCGTGCCATTGTACCGACGTACATCGGCGTGCGGCGGTCGGCAACTGGTTAAAGGGACGTACCTGTACGCCCATTTGCCTGTCCGTGGCATTCTACCGATGTACATTGGTGTGTGCGCCGGTCGGGAAGTGGTTAATATATTCAATCAAGGTACAATGTGTATTAATGCAGCAACTGATAGTATCCAAACAAGTAAACTCTGATTGGATACTGTGATGTACTGCACTGTACATATCATCATTGCAGCATGCACTGTACTATTAACCCCTTAATGACAGAAGATAGAACAACCTTAACACCTTAATCCAGTCTACGATGTGGGGTATTAATGAAACAAAAACATAATGAATCCCCCAGTGAACTTGCATGTACAGTTGTGCTCACAAGTTTGCATACCCTGGTAGAAATTGTGAAATTTTGGCATTGATATTGAAAATATGACTGATAATGCCAAAAAACTGTCTTTTATTTAACCATTACACTACCAGGCACTTTGCCCACTTCCTTCCCAGCCCAATCCCCCCCCCCCCCTTCTGAAGGACGTTCCTGAATGTCCAGTCAGAAGGAGAGAGCTCCCACCCAGCCAATGTATATATAGTAGTTAGTTAAGGATAGTGATTACATGAAGCCATTTATTATCACATTGTTTTTTTAAATCATAATGATAACAGAAATCAACCAAATGGCCCTGATAAAAGGTTTACATACCTCGGAATGTTTGGCCTTGGTACAGATATAGAAGGTGGCACACACGGGTTAAAATGGCAATTGAAGGTTCATTTAACACATTTGTGGCTTTTTAAATCACAATTACTGTCTATGTATAAATAATCAATGGGTTTGTTAGCTCTCACATGGATGCACTAAGCAGGCTAGACACTGAGTTATGAGGAGGTGGAAAAGAACAGTCAAAAGACCTGCGTAACAAGGTACAGAAACTTTACAAAGATGGAAAAGGATATAAAAACATATCCAAAGCCTTGAATATGCCAGTCAGTACTATTTAATATCTTATTAAAAAGTAAAAAATTAGAGGCTCTTTTGATACCAAGCCAAGGTCTGTTGCTGTCCTCAAAGAGCTTCCAATCTAAGGTCCTTAAAGCGGAGTCTTAGACAGGTATCCTGTTTCCACTTCCGGGAGTCCGGGCTGTGGCCGCATGACATAACCCTCCTCCTCCCTCCTCTCCCTGTTACCAGGCCAGTAGGAGAGAGGAGTGGGGCCTTGCGCATGCGCAGTAGGGTTCCCGGTGTGAAGCCGTAAGGCTACACTGCTGGGTACCCTTACCCAAAATGGTGGTGGCAGCACCCAACAGCTGATGGCAACATTAGCTGCGGTGCCGATATCGCGGGACTCCAGGACAGGTAAGTGTCCTATTATTAAAAGCCAGCAGCTGCAGTATATGTAGCTGCTGGCTTTAAATTATTATTATTTTTTTCGGGCGGAACACCCATATAATAGGGCCTATTTAGGCAGGAGACAATTTACCCACTAGCATGTCTTTGGAGTGTGGGAGGAAACCAGAGTAACCAAAGGAAACCCACACAGACAGAGGTAGAACATGCACACTCCAGGCAGATAACACAAGTGCTAACCACTTAGCCAAAGTGCTTTTTTTAACAGACTCTTTTATTTTTATTTTTTACAGACCTCCTAAAGCAAGGAAAAAAAGATACAATATATCTTTTTATCCTCGCAGAGGAGGAAGAGACACGGGGTAGACATCAAAAACAAGTCATCACATGACAGGGAGCCAGTCATCTCATCTCCAATCATTAGGCTAAGTTCACAATATCGCAGGTCTGAGAGCTGAGACTTGTGCGGGCATGGAGGCCGTTCATTTGAATGGGCTGCTGTGCCACCTAAAATGCAAGGTAACTTAAGAGACCAACAACAGATCCACTTGAATGGATTTTATTTGCAAAATGTAGACAATGAACAGTCTCTTAAATTTGGATCAGAGGGTTGGAAAGGAAGTTCAGGTACTCTTATGCCGCGTACACACGATCAGACTATCCGGCGGACCAGAGTCCACCGGACAATCCGCCCATGTGTGGAGGAGGATGCTGGGTGTCGGGAGGATGCTGGGACTGTGACATCATAAGGGGGCTGGTCCCCATGTGACATCACCTGGTGACCCCGCCCATTGTCCCTATATAAGTCGCCGTACAACGCGTCCCTGTCATTGTGGCTAGAGAGAGCGTCGAGTCAACATCTCAAGGAAGAAGAAGAGAAGGCGGAGATAGAAGACCGGGCCACTGCTAGTAAAAGAGCTGGAAGAAGAAAGCGAAGGCCCGGCAAGAAGAACCTGTGCCGAACGCGGGTGTCAGATCCCTGCCCTCCTTGCTAACTGGCGACGAAGGACTGGCCAACCTCACAACACGCTGTCACTTACGTAACAATGCCACACTCAGCTGCGCCCAGCACAAATATTTTCCAGCTTGCGGGAGCACAATCTAGGTGCGGGCAGCCTGAGAGCGATTGTCACTGGGCTAATTACACAATTAACCCTTTAACATTTTAAAAGACAGAGCCGGGGGACTCGTAATTTTAGCAATATCAATTATAATTTTAAAATCTTTTTAGAGACAGGTTTGTTTATAGTTTGCATCAAGAGCTTTAAAGACAAGGTTAACACTTTTCAACATAAGGGTTTATTATGAAAAGGTCAAGGTTGGTGCGAATAAAACATTTACAGAAAAAGGATGTTTCAAAAAATTAAGACAATATACAGCCACAAAGAAATAAGGTAGAATTGGGAAGGAAGAATACTTGCAATTAATGTCCGAGGGTTGATCAGAGTTCGATCGATGAGCAAAGGTAATCAGTTCTCAAACTTGGCAGATGTTCCTGTTTGGATGGTAAAAGGAGAACTGACCATTGCCTCCTCTTGCTCTCCTCTTTTTTGTCAAATCAAAGGGGGTGTTGACAGCGACCAGTGACCAATCGTCTGGTCATCTTGTTTAGGGGTTGGTTGCTGGGAGGTGTCTACAACTCATGACCATGTCCCAGGTACACTTTGTGATACATATTCATATCTCTGCCTCTCTACTGTTTATAGACTGCAAATATCCATTTTAGTGATCAGCGTGATATTTACTTCAAAACAAGTACACACATGACAGGTTTCCCCTTTCAGGGTTACCTAGGAGTAAGGGGTCCCAGTGGCTTTCCATATGAGAACAGGTATCTGTTGGTTCTCTGAATGGAGAGGGTGACAGTTTTACAACAGGCCTAAATATCCTGCCAGGCAACATGAGCCTTGTTTGTTGACCTAGCCTGGTTCTGCTTCCTCTGCTGAGATAACCTTTCTTTCCTTTTGAAATTTTAAAAGCTTTGGATTCCTAAGACAAGGGAGGGGGAAGGAGGGAATTAAGATTCTTCTGTAATGTTACAAGGTTAGCCAAGCTTTCATGGCTGCGTTGCAAACATGGCAACTAGTTACAACATTTCCTGTCCCGGACGGGATATTGTTACAGAACCAAAGAGGGGGACAAGACCCCCGAAGTTGGAAGAAGACCCCTGGGCGGTGGTGGCGAAGAAGAAAGCTGGGCTCCTCCGCTAGTAAAAGAGCAGAAGATAGCGGAGGAGTCCGGCGAGAAGACCCCCCCCCCAAGACGGAAGACCACCAGAGCTGTGCAATAAATTATTTTAAAAACATGTGTTGCGTTTTTCTTTACCCTTTTTTTTCACCAGGTGAATGGGTAGGGGTACATGGTACCCCAATACTCATTCACGTAGGGTGGGGGCCCCCTTATTAAAGGGGGCTCCCGGATTCCGATAAGCCCCCCGCCCGCGGACCCCGACAACCAACGGCCAGGGTTTTCGGGAAGAGACCCTTGTCCTCATCAACATGGGGATAAGGTGCTTTGGGGTGGGGAGCTGCAGGCCCCCCTTCCCCAAAGCACCCCCCCATGTTGAGGGCACGCGGCCTGGTATGGCTCAGGAGGGGGGGCGCTCACTCGTTCCCACCCCCTTTCCTGACCAGCCGGGCTGTGTGCTCGGATAAGGGTCTGATATTGACTTGGGGGGATCCCCACGCCATTTTTTCGGCGTAGTGCTTCCCCTTTAAGTCCATACCAGGTGACAGGGCCAGCGAGGTGTCAATCTCGCCAATGGAGGCGGCGACATTGACTTCCTGCGCTAGTCCCATCTACCTGGAGCCACGTTCAAAATGAACGGACTTTCCTCCGTGTGTGGGCAAGTCCGTTCATTTCAAAAGTCTGGCGGACTCCCGCCATAGTCCGGCGGTTTGTCCGCCGGAAAAGTTCGCTCGTGCATGGGCAGGTCCACTCGTTCAGAAAGTCCGGTGGACCTCCGCTTCAAAGTCTGGCGGTTTGTCCGCCAGATTAGGTCCGCCAGATAGTCCAATCATGTGTACGTGGCATTAGTGTCAAAGTCAAAATGTTGAAGAACTTGCTTACTTTGACTGCATCCAGAGAATAGGCATTCGCAACTGGATGATCACTCAGGTTGGACAGTCCCTCTCTCACAAGGCCTAGCAGTCAACAAGGTGCTTACTCAGGAACAAGTCTCTGCCACAGACGTTGTTGTAGAACGTACAAGATAATGTCTCTGCCACAGACGTTGTAGAACACGTAGGGAAACTAAGCTTGAAAACACTCGTAGGATACCTGGATCTTTCAGCCATCTTGGCGATATCCACAAGACCGGATTCTCTCAGGTACTTCAGCCCTTCCAGGCTTTTACTAAGAAACCAACCAGTATGTGATCTCTGAAGAGTCCTCCCCTGGAATGCTTGAAGTCACTGGGTCTCTCCCAAACCGGAGACGGCACCCAACCACCTCAGAATCCTTCTTTAGTTTCCTTGCCTCAGGCTAGCCAGCCCTGAGACATCAAAATCAGGTGGATCCACACCCCAGGCCATAGCCTTCCTGGGGGCTGGTCAGGAGGACCAGGACCATGAAGTCACTACATTGTTCTGGACCGGAACCCCCGAATCACGTGACTCCCGCATCTTAAATGCCCTCTCCCAGAAAGCACAGCGAGAGCGCCATTCCCACTGGGCTGGCTCCAAGAGAGAGAAACTTAAGCACCTAACCAGACCATGATTCCATGCCTGCCAGAAGAGACAGTGCCCCCTGTGGCCAGGCTGAACATCTCACAGTCCAGTCAGACTAATGCTGAAGTCCAATTTAGACAATTGCACCCAAACTAAACTGCAGTTTAGGCATAACTTTAACTTAAAAAAAAAAATGCATAGCGCGTGCTCTTCGGGAGCCGCCGCTACATACAGTATATGACTAATACTGATCCTTTTTTTTTTTTAAGCTTTTTTTTAAGCTTTTTTTTTTATTCATGTTCTTATATCACAAAATACATGTTTAAATTTTACATCAGGTATTAGAAACTTGAGATGTCTTCTATTAAGTACAAATATTGATGCTTTAATGACTACTTCCAAAATGCTTCCTGTGTATAAACTGTACACAAAAACAAGACACTATACACTGTTATAAGAACACTTTCAGTTCAACATGTAAGCACAGAAAAAGAAAAAAAGGTGAAGTACATAGCGGTGCTTTTATCTCGTCATTCTTTATAAACATCATTATACATGTATTTGTTTCCTGATACTGAGCTATTAGATGCATTTTTACATCTAATATATATCAGAAAGGTTGCAGGATTAGGCCACGCCCCTTTCGTAAATTGAATCAGTGTCTGACTCTGCAGCCCAGCACTAAGAATACATTGTTACTATATTATTCTAAGGACAGAATCTTCAAACACATAGAAAGCAGCATGGAGGGGCTCAGTGAAGGTGGTGGTGAAGGTGTGGAGATGTCTGATGGGGTCACACAGCTGGTAGAAGGAGAGACGTCCCTCATCATATTCCAGATAAATCCCAACTGTCTTTAGAGAAGATTTGGAGTCTATTGTTATTCCTGAGTTGTTGTGCCTTGTAGTGAGAATGTCTCTTTGGGACAGACCCCATGATTTGTTATTATAACCTATATAAGACTCATTTCCTGCTGTCCTCTCTATGGTGTGACTGACCACCCCTATCAGCCATTCCTTGGCTCCGCTCACATCCACCTCCCAGTAATGTCTCCCTGATGAGAAGCTCTGTCTACTTATTACCTGTTTGGATATAAATCTCTCTGGAACATTTGTTCTATTCTTTGGTTTCTTGGTGTAAGTAGCTGATTTCAGATCCTGTGATATAATAATGGCATTATTAGCAGTGTTTATATCCAATAAGATGCCTGATTTCTCTATTATTGAGAATTTTCTCTTGATCATCATATCTCTCAGGCTGTCAGTAATGTGGAGAAGTCCTCTGTGGAGCATCTGTGAGATCATTCCTTCATCCAGACATCCGGCATCTCTTACATCACCACTTCTAGTAATGATGTCATCACTGATCATTTCTTTCTTTAGCACAGTTAATGGATCTGTGATGTCACATACGGCCTCCATGTCATTAATCTTCCTGGACAGCTCATTCTTCTGTGTCTCCAGCTTCTGGATCATATCACAGACTGACTGGGAGATCTTCTCCTCCTGTCTGGAGACCTCAGTCAGGACTCTCTTCTCTACATCATCCAGATGTCTCCTGATGTCTCTAAACAGCCCAGTGACTTTCTTGGTGACATCAGCTGCTTTTCCTTTCTCTCCCGTCCTGTGATTTTCCAGACTCTGCATTCTCTTCTCAGTCTCCTTTCTGTCATTGGTCAGTTTCTCAGTAACATGTTTCAGTTTCTCTTTCTTCTTCTCAGAGGCCACATTCAGAAGCTCCACCTGGTGTCCTTTGTGGTCTCCAGCCACCCAGCAGGACATACAGATACAGGCACTGTCCTCTGTGCAGTAATATTTCAGGATCTCTTGGTGAATGGAACATTTTCTGTCATCAAATGATGTGGTGGGATCAGTTAATATGTGATCCGCTGACTTGCTGTGATTTCTTAGGTGTTTATTGCAGAACGAGGCCTCACATAGCAGACACGATTTAGTAGCTGGTACAGGATGGTCACAGTACGTACAGGAGACCTCTGTGCCCTCCGGGTGAGCAGATCTGAAATTATCCACAATGTTA
Organism: Lithobates pipiens; assembly: GCF_037356315.1. Lineage (NCBI taxonomy): Eukaryota > Metazoa > Chordata > Amphibia > Anura > Ranidae > Lithobates > Lithobates pipiens. Next base: position 326,414,695 of record NW_027507784.1, read on the forward strand.
CACAACTTCCTATTCTTTTCCAGCGGAGGGCGCTCTGTATACTGCTCTCTGCACTCCGGACAGAAATAAATCATAGATTTCCTCTTCTGTGTATCCAGCACAGTCACTATACAGTCCCGGCAGAAGTTGTGTCCACATTTCAGTGATATGGGCTCCTTATAAAGGTTCAGACAGATGGAGCAGCTCAATTCCTCTCTCAAGCTGCAAGTTGCCATTATAGGGAAAAACATTATCTTTTACTCAGTACAGGAGTGAAGCTGGGAGAGCTGGATCTGTCCCGTACACGGAAGTGAAGTATTTCTGTGAACGCTTATCAGGAAGTGAGCGTCATACAAAATGAGATCCTCCCTGTTCACTTAACCCTCTATTTCTTCTAGTTTGTTTCAGCGACTCTACATGATATTGGTTGAGGAGGTCTCTTATATTAGATATATGTATGTAAACCTAACTAGCAAAAAAAAAGTATATATACAGTATCTCACAAAAGAGTACATCCCTTACATCTAGTTGGAACATATACACAGTATCTCACAAAAGTGAGTACACCCTTCACATTTTTGAACAGAGTATACAGATCACAGATATGGTATATAGATCAGCACCACAGATACGCTCTATAGATCAGCACCACAGATAGGGTATATAGATCAGTACCACAAATACGGTATATAGCTCCCCACCACAGATACGGTATATAGATCATCACCACAGATACGGTATATAGATCATCGCCACAGATACGGTATATAGATCAGCACCACAGATACGTTATATAGATCAGCACCACAGATACAGTATATAGATTGTTTAGGGTGGAGAGGCAAGAGAGGGTCCGTTTTAGGGTGGAGAGGCAAGGAGGGTTTGTTTAGGGTGGATGCAGGAAGGGGGGTTATTATTTAGGGTGGGGAGGCAGGGGGGCGTTTTAGGGTGGAGAGGCGGGGGGGCCATTTTAGGGTGGAGAGGAGGGGTGGTATTTTAGGGTGGAGAGGCAGGGAGGAGGGGGAGCCATTTTAGGGTGGAGATGCAGGGGGATGGGCCATTTTAGGGTGGAGAGGCAGGGAGGAGGGGGGCCGTTTTAGGGTGAAGAGGCAGGGGGATTGTTTTAGGATGGAGAGGCAGGGGCCATTTTAGGGTGGAGAGGCGGGGGGGCTGTTTTAGGGTGGAGTGGCAGGGAGGAGGGGGGGCCATTTTAGGATGCAGGAAAGGGGGAGGGGGTTGGGAACCCATCAGCTGCCAGTCACTGCCATGCACCACAACACTCAGTAGCCCCCCCCCATGAAGCTCTGCAGGGGAGGGGGGGCCAGGCTCACTACACAGCGAGTGGAGCAGTCCTCTGTAGCTGCCCTGCAGAGGAGTCTGAGGAGGGGGATGGGAAACATGTTGCTAGAAGGGAGAGAGATGCAAAAATCCTCTGTGATGACCGTCATTCACGCTGTGAGAGAGATCACATCGGACACCTCCAATCCCCGCACTCAGTCACTCACACTCACCTTCTGCTTTCTGTACACCTCAGGCTCAGCTCTGCATCCACCCGCCACATCTCTGCTCCCCGCCTCACATTACAGGGTCCCGGGTTAAAATAAAGAAGTCCGCAGTGTCCGAAATCCACTCTGAATCCTGGGAAACTCAATTGCTGCCGCAGTGCTGAAAAAGCTCCGCCAATTCGCCTTCCAGTCCTGGCCAATGAAAAACAATGCACAAGAGCCAGAGACAAATCACTGGAGAGTGGGAGTGTGTGAGGGCACACAGCTTGCGCCCTGCACACTGGCAAATCAGCATCCCAGCTTGCAGTCAGCTGATTGCATGCTGGGAAGCTACCCATAGACCGCTGTGTGTGTGTGGCGCCTGGTGACTCTTAAAGTGACTTTTTTTTTTTTTGCCAAAAGCTTGGGGGGGGGGGGGGGGGGAGTTGGGGACATGCCCAAGTGCCCCCTATGGATGGGCCGCCACTGGTACACTCACTACTTTACCTTGTAGCAAAGTGTAATTTCTTCAATGTTGTCACATGAAAAGATATAGTAAAATATTTACAAAAATGTGAGGGGTGTACTCACTTTTGTGAGATACTGTGTGTATATATATGTGTATATGTATGTATGTATGTATGTGTGTGTGTGTTCCAACCAAATAATGGACACGGGAAAGTGCATCTGCAATATTCAGGAGTTTCTATGTTCCACTGTGAACTTAAAAACTTGAAGGGCAAGGAACCACATTTTCACCCGCTTGTTTTTCTCCTGTTATCACACATCCATTTAGGAGGGGCATGATCAGTGACTAGTTTGAATGGTCTCCCCAACAGGTAATATTTCAGGGCATCTAAATATTTGATAGATAAACATTTTTTCTCATATCAATGGCGTAGTTTTTCTCATGTCTGTTAAGCTTTCTGCTCAGGTAGACCACTGGATGCTCCTCCCCCTCTCTGATTTGGGACAGTACGGCACCCAGTCCCACATCAGAGGCATCTGTCTGTACCACAAACTCCTTTGTGAAATCTGGGGTCATGAGCACAGGTTGTGCACAAAGAGCCTGCTTCAACATTTGAAATGCTTTCTCTGCATCAGGATTCCACTTAATAATGATCGACCCTCTAACCTTCCTCAGATCTGTCAGTGGGGCTGCAATGGTGTAGTACCCTGTGATACCAAGAAATGCACGAAGTTGCATTTTTATTTATAGGTTGGGGCCACTTTTGAACCGCCTCAATTTTGTTGATCTGAAGCTTGATCAGCCGTCAACCAATAATGTAGCCAAGGTATTTGGCCTCTTCCACGCCTATGGCACACTTTTTGGGATTGGCCGTAAGTCCTGCTTTTCTAAGGCAATCTACTACGGCTTGCACCCGGGGCAAATGAGATTCCCAATCTGGGCTGTGGATGATGACATCCTCCAAATAGGCAGCTGCATATTGGCAATGTGGTCTCAATGTCTTGTCCATCATTTTCTGGAATGAGGCAGGAGGACCATGCTAACCAAAAGGCATCCATTTATACTGGAATGACCCCTCAGGGGTAGAAAATGCTGTCTTCTCTTTTGCAGATTCTGTTAGGGGTATTTGCCAATAACCTGTACCGGGCATGTCTCAATCTGTCAACAAGCTTGTCGACCCGAGGCATTGAATTTGGACACACTGTTCAACTTCCTGAAATCATTACAAAACTTTATAGTGCCATCTTGCTTTGGGACCAACACTATGGGACTTGACTAGTCACTGTAGGACTCCTCTATCATGTCCAACTCTAACACGTTCTTTATTTCATTTGCACCTGCTTCTCACCTAGCCTCGGGTATTCTAAAGGTTTTTTTTTTAATTTATGCGGACACCTGATTCCATGATTACATATATGTTTAAAGTTGTTAGACCAGTTCTAGGGACAGACTGTCATATCCATATCCCTTAGAAGTAGATTGGAAGAAAATTTGGGAGAACATCACTCTCCCAAAAGGTGTTGGGACTTTCATGGGTATGTCACTGTCACTGAGGTAAGCACGTACACAGTAGATAATAATAAAGTATATATTTATTACAGAACATATAAAGCATAACATTTTGACAGTAGCATTAGGCCATATAGATCATTGGCCAAAAATGATACTCAGTCCATGTAAAAACTTGAAAGATGCTTGTGTATGAACTAACCCAATGTGTTTTCAGGTTTTGGGACATACCAAAGGTTCATGACCCATGTCTAGCCCGGAGAATTGCCCAACTGAACCCAACATGTCATACATCTCAAATAGACTGACCACATCAATGCAACAATATAATAAATATTATGCCACCCTCTAAGGAGCAACAGGAACTAATGTTCTAAGTATCTAACCATAATTAACTAGGGCCATTCCAGCCCATGACTAGTTACCTGGATATAACAGAAGTGACCTGCATGGTTGTGTGTAGATCTAGGGTGCAGATTCCCCTCAACCTCAATACCATGCCTCACCACCGCCATAGTATCCCACTAGCTATGACTGTCACTTCTGCCTTTATAGACGCAATCCCGCTGGAAATGACTGAACAAGACATGGCTCACTGACGTCATATCCGGCACAGGTGCCCCTGTAGGAGCGCATGTGCCCAACGTCCAACCGTGTCAAAGACTGCAATGAAGAGGCGGCACACACAGCGCCTCCTGTCTGCCAAAGGAGCTAAGGCAGATAGATACAGAGGAGACAAGAGCCTCCTCATCCACCAGGGGCGCCCGAATGCCTCACCACATAACCACACCGGACAAGGACCAGACCACCCCCAATGATGCCGGAAGTTCGAAAAAGAATCAAAAACAATACATACCATAAAATTAAAATATATATCTCTCAAAGGAAAAAAAAAATTACAGCAATTATGTTCCCAATTACATATTCACAATACCTGTGAATTCCCATATCGTTTGATCTAAAGTGCAGCAAAAACAGGTCTTAAAAGTCCCTCTAGGAATTATTACACTTGTACAGGAATGGTTTAAAAGTGAGTGCTGTGTTCATTCCTGGGGGTATAGTTGCCTTTTCATTATAGATCCATTTGGCCTCCTGTTGTAGGATCTTTTTATTGAAATCAAATCCACATAATTGCTGGGGAATTACTTCTAAAGCAAAAAATTTAATAAGTGAAGGGTCCTAACTATGATTGAGACCTACATGTTTACATATTGGTGCTTACCTCAGTGACAGTGACATACCCGTGAAAGTCCCATCACCTTTTGGGAGAGTGGTGTTCTCTCAAATCTTCTTCCAATCTGGTTCCGTAATTATGTCATGCTGTAGAAGACTGGTCTATCCGGGTAGGTGAGAGAAAAAGTCTCTATTCTTACGCACAAACTCTTTAATGTCCTTCTGTTGGGCCACTGACAAGGTTTCAGTTATGGGTACCTCAGGTGTCATGAGGGCCATGTCCTTTTGGGGGGTTCGCACTGCCAGTAAAGTCCCTCTATCCTTCCAAGTTTTCAAGAGATTAGCGTGATATATTTGCTCTGGTTTCCTTTTCCCTCATTTCAAAGGGACCTTGCCACTTTGCTAGGAATTTACTCTCAACTGTGGGGACTAGTACCAGCACTCTCTCCCCAGGGTTGAAGGTTCGGGTCTTGGTACCCTGATTATAAACCCTTCTCTGGGCCTTCTGGGCTTGCTCAATATGAGTGAGATATGCTGGTAAATGTGTCGTAAATCCATGACCACACGCTCCACAATCTTAGGGACTGACAAAGTCTCTGGCTGCAGCCACTCCTTGGTGAGGTCAAACATTTGGGAGCGGAGTGGTTTGTCAGTACAGTATTATACCCGCTGAGTCCTGCCCATTGATCTTTTTGCCATCCTTCTCAAACAAGTGACTCTTTGAAAAGTCGCTAGGTAAGCTTCCACATCATCTGCAGGTGTCATCTTCTGCAGGTAATAGCTGTCACGCACCATTTTCTGTTTCACCGGCAAAGGACCTGTGGGCCCCTTCTTTAACTCCACCAGGGCTTCCGCAAACTGCCGGTTGATTTCCTGCTGGGCTGCAATGGCTTCCTGTCGGGGTTGCAGTTGGCTGCAGCAGGGCTTTTAACACATCCTCCATCTTTCCACTGGTTCAGGAAGATGTCCGCCAAAAATTCACCATATGTGGGGTGTTAGCTCAATGGGGATCACCTTCCTTTGGAAAAAGGGTAGTCCAAATGGAAGTTTTTGTTAAAATCTGACTTATAGCCAGTTTTATTTTTAAAAGGTTGCACGAAAATCAGATAAACAAAAAACAGGAAACAAATCCTTGCAACAATTCTTTTTTTTCAGATCCTCAGAGAGTTATTTGCCATGAGGTACCATGTTAAACTTCCAGTGACCAATATGAGAGAGTGAGAGCGATAACACCAAATTTAACACACCTGCTCCCCATTCACACCTGAGACCTTGTAACACTACTGAGTCACATGACACTGGGGAGAGAAAATGGCTAATTGGGCCCAATTTGGACATTTTCACGTAGGGGTGTACTCACTTTTGTTGCCAGAGGTGTAGACATTATTGGGTGTGTGTTGAGTTATTTTGAGGGGAGAGCAAATTTACACTGTTATACAAGCTATACACTCACTACTTTATATTGGAGCAAAGTGTAGTTTCTTTAGTGTTGTCACATGAAAAGATAGAATAAAATATTTACAAAAATGTGAGTTGTGTACTCACTTTTGTGAGATACTGTATGTGTCACTAGAGGTCGACCGATATATCGGCCGGCCGATATATCGGCCAATATTTGCCGTTTTTTAAATAATCGGCATCGGCCGATTGTGCTGATAAAAAGCCGATTTAGAACTACAGCGGGACTTTGAAATGACTTCTGTATAGAAGTGAGTGTGAGTTGCCTGAGTTGTCATAGCAACACTTTCCTCCTCTCTGGGCTGCCAAGAAAAGAACTAAATGATACAATGTTTACACTTCTGAATGAAATCATCTCTGTGTGTAGAAGTTCTCAGTTTAACCATTTAAAGACTAAATCTTTTCTGACACTTGTTGCTTACAAGTAAAAATCCTGTATTTTCTTCCAGAAAATCACTTAGACCCCCCAAAAATGATATATATTTTTTTAGCAGAGATCCTAGGGAATAAAATAGCGGTTGTTGCAATATTTTATGTCACACGGCATTTGCACAGAGGTCTTTCAAATGCATTTTTTTGGAAAAAAAATACACCATTTAAAAAATAAAAATAAAATAAAAACAGTAAAGTTAGCCCATTTTTTTTTTTTTTTGTCCAAAAGTTTTGACTACCTGTTTTTATTTAATATATAGTTTTTTTTTTTTTATCTAAATCATACATACAAGTAAACTGATTGGAGGTTTGTTTTGTTTAATAAATGTTTAAATGTAAGAAATTTTCTGTATCACTTATGAAGACTGCTTTCACACTGGAGCGTTGATGGTAAAACGCAAGTTTTAGCGGCTCTTTACCATCATTTTAGCGGTGCTATTTGGCTGCTAGTGGGGCACATATAACCCAGCTAGCGGCCAAGGAAGAGGTTAAATGCGCCCATGAAGCACTGCTGCCAAATCACATTGCATGCGCTTCGGCAGTGGTGCCCATTCATATCAATGGGCAGGAGTGGTGGAGGAGCGGTATACACCACTCCAAACGTGCTGCTTGCAGGACTTTTTTTTTTTAAGATCCTGCCAGCGCATCGCCTCAGTGTGAAAGCACTCTGTCTTTCACGCAGACTGCAGGGGAGCCATTTTGCAGGCACTTTACAGGCGCTATTTTTAGCCCAAAAGCGCCTTAAAAAACGCCCCAGTGGGAAAGGTGTGTTAGATCAAGGGGGGTTAAAAATAAATAAAAATAAAATCGGCCTAACATATCGGCCCAAAAAAATCGGCATCATATATCGGCTATCGGCCGCCATGATTTCTAAATATCGGCATCGGCATCGGCCAGAGAAAAACCCATATCGGTCGACCTCTATGTGTCACCTTGCTTTTTTAGATTACCATGTACTGTATATCTGCTTTTTTATATTCCTATGCAGGTTTCATTGATTGTAAATGCTTGCCCCGGCCATGTTCTGTGATAGGGGAACAACAATGCTTTTATAGAGTAGTAGCTCTCTTTGTGGACTATAACATAAAGTTTTGTGGTAGGCAGATAGTACCGCCTCTATGTTCCCCTACTCGTTAGGCACCATATGCCGCCCTTAACCTGGATTCACACCTAGGCATTTTTAGTGCTTTTTGCATTTCGTAGATTTGCACTACAGAACGTGTTCCATAGGAAACCATGTCAAATGGACTGGAATGCAAATCTGCAAAAAGCACTAAAACTGCATAGGTGTGAATCCAGCCTTAGCCCCTGTACACACGGTCGGATTTTGCCCATCGGATTTAGTCGGCGAAAGTTGGCGAAAAATCCGATCTTTCAGAACGTGATGACGTAATTTCGTTACGATGGGACTACATTCAGGCTAGTAGCCAATAGCTTTGATGTAGGAATTTGATCTGAGCATGCGTGGCACTTGGTCAATGCTCTACACATGATCGGATTAGGTCCGTCCGGCCCAGTTGGTCGGGAAATATTTCCAACATGTTGGAAAATTGGGTCCGACGGAGATTCGGACGGAATCAGTCCGATGCATACCACACACCGTCAGATTATCTGACGACACGGTCCGATAAGACTCATTCCGACAGATTCTCTGACCGTGTGTACAAGGGCTTAGACATAATAAGAAGGCTGAGGTTCTTGTCTCACAGATGTTTAACCACTTCAGCCAGAAGATTTGGCTTCCTAATGACCGGGCCATTTTTTGTGATTCAGCACTGCATCGCTTTAACTGACAATTGCGTGGTCGTGCGACGTTGCACCCAAACAAATTTGACGTCCTTTTTTTTCCCACAAATAGAGCTGTCTTTTTGTGGTATTTGATCGCCTCTGCGGTTTTTATTTTTTGTGCTTTAAACAAAAAAAGAGTGACAATTTTGGAAAAACAACTATATTTTTTACATTTTGCCATAATAAATATATTGATTGGTTTGCGCAAAAGTTATAGCGTCTACAAAATAGATAGATTTATATTATATTTTTTACTAGTAATGGCAGCGATCTGTGATTTTTACTGGGACTGCGACATTATAGTGGATACATCGGACACTTTTGACACATTTTTGGGACCATTGGCACATATACAGCGATCAGTGCTATAAAAATGCACTGATTACTTTAAAAATGTCACTGGCAGGGAAGGGGTTAACACCAGGGGGAGATCAAGGGTTTAACTGTGTTCCCTAGGTGTGTTTCTAACTGTAGGGGGAGGGGACTGACCAAGTGGAAATGAGAGATCGTGGTTCCTAGCTATTAGGAACTCATGATCTGTCACTCCTCAGAGAACAGAACACGGATTTGTGTGTTTACACACACACCCACACACACTTCTGTGTTCTGCCTCTTGTGCCCACAATCGATTATGGCCGGCGGTCACGAGCATCGGCACCCCCGCAGTGCAGCGGGCAGGTGCGCGCCTGCTATCCCGAGCCGACGTATAGCTATGAGGGCTCTTGGGATCGTGCCGACCTGTCGCATTAAAATGATGGCGGCTGGTCAGCAAGCGGTTAATGTATATATCAAGTTCTTACACCGACACCTACATCAACACCGTAGAACTAAATAAAGAGGACAAATACGAAGGACAAATCATCAGACATACAGTGAATTACATTTAAAGAAAGGACTCTCATAGGGTATTAAAGTGACAAAGTCAGCATTTAATAAAAAGCAGAATGTGCAATTGCATAAGTAAAAAGCTAAGCATGGCTATTTTACACTGCATACATCTCAGTAGCAAAGACCCTCCTTCCAGTTCAACTTCTGGTAAAGCATGAGTGATGCTATGTTCACTAGCCCCACCCAACACGTTTTGTCATAGTAGACGTCATCAGGTGAAGTGGGAATTACTCTGGTTTCATTACCTTGTTACGCAGGTCTTTTGACTGTTCTTTTCTGCTCCCCATTGCTTAGTATCTAGCCTGCTTAGTGCATTCATGTGAGAGCTAATAAACTCATTGACTATTTATACACAGACACTAATTGTGATTTAAAAAGCCACAAATGTGGGAAATTAACCTTTAATTGCCATTTTGACCTGTGTGTGCCACCTTCTGTGTCTTTACCAAGGCCAAACATTCCGAGGTATGTAAACTTTTGATCAGGGCCATTTGGGTGATTTCTGTTATCATTATGATTTAAAAAGGATCCAACAAGCTATGTGATAATAAATGGCTTCATGTGATTGCTATCCTTAAATAAAAGACTGTTTTTTGGCATGATCAGTCATATTTTCAATATTAATGCCAAAAAGTCACAATTCCTGCCAGGGTATGCAAACTTTTGAGCACGGCAGTATATCTCCCTAATGACAAATGCTAGCAGCATAAGGATTAAAATAGTTACATAGTTACATGGTAGGTAAGGTTGGAAAAAATACACAAGTCCATCAAGTCCAACTTATGTGTGTGATTATGTCAGTTTTACCTTGTATATCCCTCTATGTTGTGGTCGTTCAGATGCGTATCTAAAAGTTTTTTGAAACTATCGATGCCCCCCTGCGGAAACCACCGCTTGTGGAAGGGAATTCCACATCCTTGCCGCTTACATTAAAGAACCCTCTACACAGTTTTTTTTTATTTATTTCCCAATGGGATGCACTAGCTAATGCCCTTATTTAATATGCTCTTAAAGAAAACCCATCGCTCTTCTGTGTTCTTTGTTCCTAAGATTTTATCCCAATTTATATCTTCTAAGAAGGCTCATAGTTTAGGGAAGTTGGCTCTTTTGAAATTCAGTGTCTTTGTATTCCCCTTATGTTTCCTATTTGTGTGATTTATACTGAAGTCAATTGACCTGTGATCGCTGTTTCCTAAATTGCCCCGTATTTCCACATCCGTGATCAGGTCTGTATTGTTGGTAATCAGTAGATCTAGTAGTGCCTTGTTTCTAGTTGATGCGTCTACCATCTGACCAATGAAATTGTCCCGCAAGACATTTAGGAACCGGCAAGCCTTATGCCGCGTACACATGGGCGGACTGTATGGCGTACTTAGTCCGTCGAAACACATTTCAGCGGACAGTCCGCTCGTGTGTGGGCTTGTGCTGACTTTTTCAGCGTGCAGTCTGGCGTACTAAGTATTTCGGATTTTTCGAAATTCTGTCCGTCATACTTTGGTTTCAGCGGACAATCCGCTCGTCAGTAGGCTAGTTCGACGAACTAAGAATGGCGCATGCTCAGAAAGGATTTACACGGCGGAAGGGTGCTTTGCTGTGTATTGGACTTCCTATTTCTAGTCCCGTCGTACGTGCTGTACACGTCATCGCGCAAGCTTTCGACGGACTGTTTGTGCATCCGTGTGTGGTCAAGTCCGTTCAGTCGAAAGTATGACGGACTGTCCGTCGGATTGTATGACGGACTAAGTACGCCATACAGTCCGCCCGTGTGTACGCGGCATTAGACTGGGCGGAGGGAACCACGCATTCGTCTATGTCTGGATAATTAAAATACCCCATTATGATAACACTTCCCATCCTTACTGCTAATCCAAATTGTGATAGGAGGTCCATCTCCCCCTCCTCCCTCAAGTTAGGGGGCCTATAGCATCCCTTTGGAGCTCTACCCATAAGGATTCCACCTCCTCCCTAGCTCCCTTATTGATGTCATTTCTCACATTCGCTTGTACATTATTCTTGATATATAGGCATACCCCCCCCCCCCCCCCTTAGTTAATGTTGCTTGAATTTGTAAAATCCTGCTTTAAAAGGACCCTCTCCCCGGTGTATGGCTGTGTGTTCCCCCTGGCAATATTCACCTCCCCTTACATTTTTTTTTAACAATAGCTGTGCTATTAACCTTAAAAATGGCCAAAATTTAGTATCAAGAATTGCCACCCCCTTAGACTTTAATGGATTCACTGCTAAGTTTAGATTTCATAAATTCCAAGCGGGTTTGACAAACCTGGGCACATTCACTCATCCCTACATGCAATGTGCCTCAGAACTGGATAGAAAATGTGACCACCCCATGAAGAGTCAATTACCCAGCACAGCCCACCTTCTACTAGCACATCATAGCCCTCTCCTCTTCTGTGACTGTCTAATTACTGTCTGTGATGGTCCATCTCCTTCTCCCCTCATCTCCCTATGTAACCTTTTTTTCTTTTATGTAGCTTTGGGGAGAGGAGTGGAGGCGAATAATATAGAATATCACTTGAGTGACAGTTCTGAGTCTGCTGGGGCTGCTGACATCACATTCAAGATGGTGGCACCCAGCAGCAGTCTTGTGACTTTTGGATGTCCACTCAAGAGAGAATTTTACAGGTAAATAACAAATAACATACATTAAATGCACACAAAATATTTTGGAAATGTAGCACCCTCTAGTGTGCTACTAGTGTGAGTGTATGTATGTTTTAGCTCATATTTGGCTTGTGAGTCTTAATTGGGTCATGGGATTACTGCAGGTTAGGCTGGATGACTCATACAAGCAGGTCTCTGGTGCTTCCCCCTGGTTCTGGAAGTTTGGAGGGCAGAGACGAGGAGGGTTAATTTGCATACTTACTGAAACTTGGCCAATCCCTAGGCAGTGGCCTAGCATGGTGGCTGAGCAGTCCTTAAATATGAATGAGTTATAGCAGCAGGGGAGTTGGGTTAAAGATGGAGTGCTGAGGAGACTGTTGGTGGCCTTAAAGGGGAGCGCCTGGTCTGGGTGGTTCTGCCTCGAGCTCGGGCTGGAGCACTGACAGCAGTGTGGTTTAAAAGGAATCTTGCCCTAGAAGCAGTGGGAGCAGGGAGGACAGTGTGAGCACATCAGCACACCTTGGAACATGCAAGGGTAGAGACTGCCACATGTAGCAACGCTTAATGTAAGACAGCGTTGTACTTAATATTTCCTTTCCTTTGTCTTGGCGGTCTTTGGAGCAGTCGAGTGGGTTGGTGAAGAAGCAGCCAGGTGTGCTGGTAGTTCCTGAAGTCAGTGGAGCTGGGATCAGTGTCCACAGTGGGGTTGGAGATACTCTGGTATGCTAGTCCTTAAAGTGGTTGTAAATCCTCCCCCACGACTTTTTTCCATGTAAATCAGCATAAAAAACCCTATTGAACACTGCTTGTAGATATCTCCTTACTTGCTTAGTATTGTTGTAATCCTTGTTGTTCTGTAGAATGAAGTCACTGAGCATGCCCAGATCTCCCCTGATTTACGGCACACTCTCTATGTCTTATCTATCTGTTATCAGGACTTCCTACGGCACAACACTGAACTCTGCAAATCACTCAGATTCCTCCTACACACCATGTGACCATGTGACCTCACATACAGTCATAACTTGGCCATTACTGCAGTCTTATCAGCTGAAGCTGTTAAGTCTGACAAAGGCAAACATTAGACATCGGGACAAGTAAATACTATGAAATAAAACAAGTAAGCTATGAACAGGGAAGCAAGGTTGCCATAGAAACGTTGGATTGAGAAGGAGACTTGGTTAACAGTACAGGAAGTGCTCAATGTAAGGGTGGAAATACACTCCACTGTGGAGTCAGAAAACAATACTTATGATGGTGCTGCCTAACCCCTGGAAACAAGTTTTTTTAAATTTCTTTAAACAGTAAGTAACATGGGATTTGGACTGGATTACAGTGGCTATAGTCTGATAATTACTTATTGTAATGGACTAAATGAAAAGAAGCATCAGAGTGGGAGAGTTTACTTCCTCTGTAAGAGGCTTTTACATTTTTCTTTATCAGAGACTGTCAGTGTTCAGGACAGTTCTAGACCATGTACATATGGAGAAAGTTGTTTTGTTGCAAATAAATTGAGCATCCCATAATTCCTATTCCCCATCCGAGTTATTAACCCTACTAAACAACAAACAGCAAGCTCAAAGACTGTTCCTTGTGTCTGGATGGAAGTTGGAAAATGCTTATTGCCTTGCTGTGAGCGAATGGGGAACCCAGTCATCTGCAAGCCCTGTGCGGGTAGTGCTACATTTTTTGGATCCCCTCCACCGCCGTTATAAAAAAATCCAGATTTCTACTTATTTTCTCAAGGCTTTTGCACTATCCCTCCTTCCTTCTCTGTCCAGCACCAATAGTCTTCTTTCAGGCATGAATGACAGTCAAGTCATTCTGCCCATTTTATGTGGACCCAGCCTGTTTACACACTTCCTAGAGCAGCCATTCACAACTGGGGTTCCATGGAAACCTAGGGTACCTCCAGAGTTTGTTAGGGGTTTCTTGAGCTTGATGGTGTCTGCATAGTTCCAGGACTAATGCCACTTGGCAAAGCTAGAAGTATGACACCAATGATCTTTCTAGCTGTCCGTAGAGTGGAATTTTGATCACCACTGCAAGAGTTGTATTCTTCCTATTGACAAAACCAATATAAAAAGCAATTTTGCCAATTATACCTGATGAATTTGGTTTTAGTAAGGGTTCCCTGAGAACTGAAAATTATTTTAGTGGTCGAGGTTGAGAAAGGCTGCCCTAGGGGGTCCATCATCATACAGGCTGGGCTCACAGTACTCCAGGACAGGACATCGCTCACACATCAATCCAAGAAGAATGCCCAATCCCACCACCACTGGAAGAAGAACCGGAAAACTGCAGACCAACAAAAAAGGTTTATTGAGCACAAAGCATACAGTAACAATGCCAAACAAGACATTGCACATTTTTACACACAGATATCCAATGCTACCAACATTTTTTATCTAAAAAAAGAAAAGAATACTCAATGTTGCAAACAATAAAAGGTGCACTCGTGCGCCATCATGAATTACAATACCCAACACCGCAATGTTTTCCTTGGCCTAAGACATCGTCTCATTTTGCCAAAGGGGACTGAATTCAATAAATCCAGACGCTCGCTGGAGGTATTTGGCTTTCCAAGTTTTCTGAACGAGGTTGTACATTGGGAAAGATTTGTGGCCATTTGTCTAAACTTCTCAACCACTCCCATCTCTACAACATAGACACTATGGGGGTTATTTACTAAAGGAAAATCCACTTTGCACTGTAAGTGCACTTGGAAGTGCAGTCACTCATGGGCGTCCGCAGAACTTTTTACAAGGGGGGGGCATCATTTTAAGGCCACTCATGCTCCGCCCCTTTTCGACAATCTCATGAAAATCTTTCCACTGGAAATACATATGTGTTATATAACAGATAATTCATCTTCACTTTGTATTGGAAGTTACTCTGGTGGCTGTGTTCCATGCCCATATAGCCTAGAGAATGTACATCTTTTTACATTGCAATACATCTGTTGTGGCCATATTTTGATCTCATACTATCACTGTATAGGCTGTTTTCATCAAGATAAAAATATGGCAACAACAGATGTATTGCAATGTAAAAAGATGTACATACTCTAGGCTATATGGGCATGGTACGCAGCCACCTGAGTAACCTTGCGGAAGCCCATGCTTTCAAAAATACCAGCCTCACAGCATTATCATACCAGCCCAACAGCATAACGTCATTATTTTCGTGTTCATGAAAAGGAAAACCATACATTTTAAAGCATATTTGATGAAGAGCGTAATATATATATATATATATATATATATATATATATATATATATATATATATATATATATTTATTCAAATTCCAGTTAATAGTGGTAAGTGATCAATCATCAAGGGGGACCCCAGGAACTCAGAACGTGGGGGGTCACCTTCTGCAGAAAGAATACTCTAAGGTAAGGGGGGGTGGGTTACTAACATAAGGAGGAAACCCTTAATATCAGTGCCCCTTACATTATCACATTCACTCCCCCCTTACATCAGTGACCCCCCCCCCCGACTGGCCTGGCGGTGCTTTCACTGACCTCCTCTCAGGTGCACTGTGCAGGGCTCAGTCAGTCGGCTCCAGCTTGGTGGCTCTGGTTTTATCCTATAGTCTCCTGTCCACAGTCCACACAAGTCTGACTTTTCCCATGACTTTTCCCACTCTTGACTCCTCTCCAGACTCCCTCAGAGACTGCAGACATGCTACAGGAGATGGTCAGAGACTGCAGACATGATGCACGAGCTCAATGCAGCCTCACCAGTGCCCATCAAATGCAGCCTCACTGAGCCCACCAAATGCAGCCTCACTGTGCCCACCAAATGCAGCCTCACTGTGCCTATCATTGAAGCCCCTCCTGTGCCCCATGTCCCAGTCTGCAGTCCCTGTCTGTGGGAAGGTGTGTTGTTGATGCTTGGTATGGTACCTTGCATGCCAGCAGGAAATCCATGACGGGCAGCAGCAGGCAGGGTCTGTTCTCGTTTTGGATGGGGATGGTGCTCCTTCCAGAGGATCTGTCTGCTGTGAGATGGAGCGGTCCCTGGCCACCTGCACCTTCAGCCGTCCTCATTTTCCGGCCCCAGTCAGCCTGTCCTCTTGTCCTGGGGAAGTGGAGAGCACTGAGTGGGAGTTGGAGAGAAGGGGGGGCCTACTAGAGAGTAAAGAGTACTGGCGGGATTGGAGAACACATGGATGGGGGCAAAGAGAGAGGGGGAGTGGAGATCACAGGGGTGGGGAGCAGAGAGCACTGGGGGGGAACTTGAGAGCACTGGGGGGGCCAATAAGAACAGGGTTAGAGAGCACGGTAGGCTGAGAGCACTGGGGGGGCTAAAAGTGTGGGGCGGTGAAGAGCACTGGGGGGGCAGAAAAACAGGGGTGGAGAGCACAGGGCTGGAGAGTACTGGGGGGGTACAAAGAGCAGGAGGGAGTGGAGAGCACCAGTGGGGGCCAGAAAGAACAGGGGTGGAAAGCACGGGGGATTGGAGAGCACTATGGGGGGTGGAGAGCACTGGTAGGGTTGGAGAGCACATGGGTGGGGGCAAAATGCAGGGGTGGAGAGCACGGAGGGTAGAGAGCACTGGGGGGGGCTGGAGAGCACCAGGGGGGCAGAAAGGACAGAGGTGGGGAGAATGAGGGGGGTTGGAGAACACTGGGGTGGGGGCTGGAGAGTGATGGGGAGAGCTGAAGAGCACTGGGGGGGGGAAGAACAGGGGGGAGAGCACGGGGGGAGAACAGGGGGGGAGAGCACTGGGGGGGAGTGGAGAGCACAGGGGGGGAGAAAGAACAGGGGGGGGGGGAGAACAGGGGCGAGAGCACTGTGGGGGAGTGGGGGGAGAACAGGGGGGAGAGAACTGGAGGGAGTGGAGAGCACTGGGAGGGAAAGAACAGGGGGGAGAGCACTGGGGAGGAGAACAGTGGGAGAGCACGGAGGGGAGAGGACTGGGGGGAGTGGAGAGCACTGTGGGGGGGGGGCACTGTGGGGAATGGAGAGCACTGGGGGGAACAGGGTGGGAGAGCACAGGGGGGGACAGGGGGGAGCACTGGGATGGTGGCTAGAGAAGGATGGGGAGAGCTGGAGAGCAGGGGGGGGGGGCAGGAGAGTGTGGTGGTGGAGGAGAGCACAGGGGGGCAGGAGAGTATTGTGCGGTGAGGAGCACTGGGGGAGCAGAAAAACAGGGGTGGAGAGCACGGGGGATGGAGAGTACTGGGGGGGTACAAAGAGCAGGGGGGAGTGGAGAGCACCAGTGGGGGCCAGAAAGAACAGGGGTGGAAAGCACTGGGGACTGGAGAGCACTATGGGGGGTGGAGAGCACTGGTAGGGTTGGAGAGCACATGGGTGGGGGCAGAATGCAGGGGGATTGGAGAGTACAGGAGTGGGGATTGGAGAGTGCTGGGGGGAGCCAAAAAGAAGAGGGGTGGAGAGCACTGGGTGGGGGCTGGAGAGCACCGGGGGGCAGAAAGAACAGGGATGGGGAGAATGGGGGACTGGAGAGCACTGGGGTGGGGGCTGGAGAGTGATGGGGAGAGCTTAAGAGCACTGGGGGGGGGGAAGAACAGGGGGGAGAGCACGGGGGGAGAACAGGGGGGGGAGTGGAGAGCACAGGGGGGGAGAAAGAACAGGGGAGGGGAAAGAACAGGGGCGAGAGCACTGTGGGGGAGTGGGGGGAGAACAGGGGGGAGAGAACTGGAGGGAGTGGAACGCACTGGGAGGGAAAGAACAGGGGGGAGAGCACTGGAGGGAGTGGAGAGCACTGGGGAGAAAGAACAGGGGGGAGAGCACAGGGGGGGGGGAACAGGGGGGAGCACGGAGGGGAGAGGACTGGGGGGAGCGGAGAGCACTGTGGGGGGACAGGGGGGAGCACTGGGATGGTGGCTAGAGAAGGATGGGGAGAGCTGGAGAGTTAGGGGGGCAGCAAGAACAGGGGAGGAGAAAACTGAGGGGGCAGGAGAGTGTGGTGGTGGAGAGAGGGGGGGAGGAGAGTGTGGTGGAGGAGAGAGGGGGGGGCAGGAGAGTGTGGTTGTGGAGAGGAGAGTGTGGTGGAGGAGAGAGAGGGGGGGCAGGAGAGTGTGGTGGTGGAGGAGAGCACTGGGGGGGGGGGGGGGCAGGGAGCACAAGGTGAACTGGGGACAGTAAAATAAGTTGGATAGGAGAATCGGCAGGGGGCCCCCTGCAGCCCCCCCCCCCCCTCGATCCTCCTATCTAGGCACTGTGGCACATAGGGCGGGCTGTACCTGCAGCATCTCCTTCTCTTGATCAGAGTGCTGGATGGCTCTGTGTACTGCGGCCGCTCTGTAACATGGCCCCGCCCCCCCCAGACCGGCTCATGTGATAAGGGGAACGTTGATTCTCTTTACTATCACACGAGCTGGACTGAGGGGGCAGGACTGTGTTACAGAGCGGCCGCCGAACACAGAGCCATCCAGCGCTCTGATCCATAGGAGTCGGAGAGGGCGGGTGATGCAGCCGCCAGCGGACAAAAAAAAGTGAAAAAAAATGCAGCATGGCGGCGGCTACGGCACCTTGGGGATTCCAGGGGGGGGGGCACTTGACCCCCCTTGCCCCCTGCTGCGGACGCCCATGCAGTCACTGAAGATCCGAGAGGGACATGCAAGGAAAATAAAAAAATGCATTTTAGCTTGCACATGATTAGATGATAAAATCAGCAGAGCTTCCCCTGATTTCAGGTTTACCCCTTTGATTTAGAGCAGGGATATGCAATTAGCGGACCTCCAGCTGTTGCAAAACTACAAGTCCCATCATGCCTCTGCCTCTGGGTGTCATGCTTGTGGCTGTCAGAATATTGCTATGCCTCATGGGACTTGTAGTTCTGCAATAGCTGGAGGTCCGCTAATTGCATATCCCTGATTTAGAGGGACTGCATTTCCAAGTGCAATTTCAGTGTACTTTCAAATGCACTTGCAGTGCAAAGTGGATTTTCTTTTTGTAAATAACCCCCTATGGGGTTGATTTACGAAAGGCAAATAGACTGTGCACTTTTGCAAATGCACTTGCTCCAGAGCTTAGTAAGAGCCATTTCACACTGCCAGCGTTTTTCAGGCGCTACATCGCTAAAAATAGCGCCTGTATAGCGCATGAAAAAAGCGGCTCCATTCGCGCTGGAGTGTTGCACTGGCAGAGTGTCACAAAAAGTCCTGCCAGCAGCTTCTTTGGAGTGGTGAAGGAGCGGTAAACTCAAAAAAAAAATACTCAATCACGTGCAAGAAAAAAAAAAGCAGCATTTTTGCTTGCACGTGATTGGATGATGGATGTCAGCATTTACTAAGGCCTGGGGCAACTGCACTTGCAAAGTGCACAATCTATTTGCCTTTAGTAAATCAACCTATAATTATTCTGTAGTCCAAGTAAAGAACTAAGAGGTCCAATTGGACTCCTTGAAATAACACAGGGAACGTGCACAGGACAGCTCTGAATTTCAAATTTTATTAACAAGTATATTTTGCAATTGTGAAACAAGTATAACAAAATCTCCTAATGGTATACAGCATTTAACAGTCCAAAAGGTAGAATGTAAGAGAAATTTATTGTTATGATTTGCATACACTGTAAATAATCAAAAATATACATTTCACTAATTAAAACCCTTTGCTAAAACTAATCATTAGAGTACACAAATGCCCCACACCAAAATCATTAATTTTATGGACATTATTTTTACATCCATTTCCTGTTTCTTGTGACACTGTTGGGCTTCACTTTTGTTGAGAAAAAAAATCATTCCCCTCGGGGTGATCTAAGTACATTGCAGGGATTTTAACAAACTTTGTTGCAGATTCCTACTTTTTGCTATTCTGAAGAAATAGCTGTTTGTCTGTGTTCATGAGTGAATGTGTATGGGAGTGATTTTATAATTATCATTTAGCTGCTGCACTTGAAGGGTTCTAATGTGGAAAGTGGCAGGGTCTGCATCCCTTTAGACGCGATTTCCCTTTGGGAGTATCTCACCAAAAATGACATTTTTGTTGCAGATGATGCCCCAAAATCTGACTTGTATCTTAGTGTAGGCTTCTGGGAAAATCAGTGAGCCAATCACACAAGCAGTAAATTACATTTCTGGGGGCCGTTCTGTACACCATCTGTGTACAGAATGCTTCCAGGCTGCCATATTGCATTTCATTTTACAGAAAAATATAGCGCTGCAGAGAAAAGGAAAGGTCATTTTTAATAACATGTCATTACAATATGACTTGTGTAACAATTGTACATACTGTATATATATTTTTTTTATTTTTTATATTTTTATATGTCAGCAAAAATCCCCCCACAATAACACTGAGCACTAATCTGCAGGATTACCACCTTCATCTTAAATTCCCCCTCCTCCCAGTACAAATCCAACCCACTGCTGAAATCCTCCCCCCCCCGCTTACCACAAATCTTTGACCCCTCCATCCCCCCATCTCAAATGCCCCCCCCAAAAAAAATTCCCCCTCCTAACACAAATCTACTACCCCGAAAATTTCCCCTCCTAGTACATATCTTCTCCCCTCCTCACTTCAAATTCCTCCCAGCACAAATCTTCTCCCCCCTCTCATCACAACCCCCCCCCCCCCCCCCGGATGAGCATTCTTAGCACCTCCTCAAATTTCCCCTCCTAGAACAATTAGTTACCCCCGCCACCCCAAGTTCTCCCTTCCAACACAATCTCCTTGTGTTGCCCCCCCACCTCACATGATACCACAGTGCCCAGGGCAGCTGCCCCTCCTGCCCCCCCCCCTTTGTCCTGGCACCAGCCGTGCTGCTTTTCCTGCAGGCTTCACCTTGGCTCTCTCAGGTGAGTGGTGGGAGAGCCCTACTGAATTGGGGGGCTCCTGTGCTGTGTGCAGGGCTCTGTAATGTATATGCACTTCTGAACTGTAAAGGCTCTCTATACTGTGGTGGGGCCCTGTACTGTATGGGGCTCATATACTGTGGAGGCTCTCTATACTGTGGTGGGGCCCTGTACTGTATGGGGCTCCTATACTGTGGAGGCTCTCTGTTCTGTGAAGGCTCTCTATTCTGTGGTGGGGCCCTGTACTGTGTGGTTGGATCTATACTCTACGGGGCTCCTGTACTGTAGTGGGCCCTGTACTGTGTGGGGGATCTGTACTGTATGGGGCTCCTATACTGTGGAGGGGCCCTGTACTGTGTGGTGGGATCTGTATTGTATGGGGATCCTATACTGTGGTAGGGCCCTGTACTGTGTGGTGGGATCTGTATTGTATGGGGATCCTATACTGTGGTAGGGCCCTGTACTGTGTGGTGGGATCTGTACTGTATGGGGCTCCTATACTGTGGAGGGGCCCTGTACTGTGTGGTGGGATCTGTACTGTATGGGGCTCCTATACTGTGGAGGGGCCCTGTACTGTGTGGGGGATCTGTACTGTATGGGGCTCCTATACTGTGGAGGGGCCCTGTACTGTGTGGTGGGATCTGTATTGTATGGGGATCCTATACTGTGGTAGGGCCCTGTACTGTGTGGTGGGATCTGTATTGTATGGGGATCCTATACTGTGGTGGGGCCCTGTACTGTAGTGGGCCCTGTACTGTGTGGGGGATCTGTACTGTACGAGGCTCCTATACTGTGGAGGGGTCCTGTACTGTGTGGTGGGATCTGTACTGTATGGGGCTTCTATACTGTGGAGGGGTCCTGTACTGTGTGGTGGGATCTGTACTGTATGGGGCTTCTATACTGTGGAGGGGTCCTGTACTGTGTGGTGGGATCTGTACTGTATGGGGCTTCTATACTGTGGTGGGGCCCTGTACTGTGTGGTGGGATCTGTACTGTATGGGGATCCTTTACTGTGGTGGGGCCCTGTACTGTGTGGAGGAATCTGTACTGTATGGGGCCCCTATACTTTGGAGGCTCTCTATACTGTGGTGGGGCCCTATACTGTAAAATTACACTTGCGAGCCCAGCACTAAGAATACATTTTTACTCTATTATTCTAATGATGGAATTTTCAAACACATAGAAAGCAGCATGGAGGGGCTCAGTGAAGGTGGTGGTGAAGGTGTGGAGGTGTCTGATGGGGTCATACAGCTGGTAGAAGGAGAGACGTCCCTCATCATAATCCAGATAGATCCCGACACTCTTTAGAGAAGAGTTGGAGTTTATTTTATTAACAGTGTCTTTGTGCCGGGCTTGGAGACAAGTTCTATGAGTCAGACCCCATGACTTGTCATTATAACCAATGAAAGATTCAATTCCATCTGACTTCCTCTCTATGCTTTGAGCGGCCACCCCAACCAGCCATTCCTTCGCTCCACTCACATCCACCTCCCAGTAATGTCTCCCTGATGAGAAGCTCTGTCTACTTAGTACCTGTCGGACTGTAAACCTCTCTGGATCATCCGGTTTGTTTTCTGGTTTATTGCTACCAGAAGCCGATTTGAGATTTTTCGATATAAAAGTGCGATTGCTGGCTGTTTTTACATCCAGTAGGATGTCTGATTTCTCCATTATTGAGAATTGTCTCTTTATCTTCAGATCTATCAGACTGTCGGTAAAGTGGAGAAGTCCTCTGTGGAGCATCTGTGAGATCATTCCTTCATCCAGACATCCAGCATCTCTTAGATCATCGCTCCTAGTAATGATGTCATCACTGATCATTTCTTTCTTTAGCACAGTTAATGGATCTGTGATGTCACACACAGCCTCCATGTCATTAATCTTCCTGGACAGCTCATCCTTCTGTGTCTCCAGCTTCCGGATCATATCACAGACTGACTGGGAGATCTTCTCCTCCTGTCTGGAGACCTCAGTCAGGACTTTCTTCTCTACATCATCCAGATGTCTCCTGATGTCTCTAAACAGCTCAGTGACTCTCCTGGTGACATCAGCTGCTTTTCTTTTCTCTCCCGTCCTGTGATTTTCCAGATTCTGGATACTCTTCTCAGTCTCTTGTCTCTCATTGGTCAGTTTCTCAGTAACATCTTTCAATTTCTCTTTCTTCTTCTCAGAGGCCACATTCAGAAGCTCCACCTGGTGTCCTTTGTGGTCTCCAGCCACCCAGCAGGACATACAGATACAGGCACTGTCCTCTGTGCAGTAATATTTCAGGATTTCTTCGTGGATGGGACATTTTCTGTCATCAAATGATGTTGTGGGTTCAGTTAATATGTGGTGCCGTGACTTACTGTGATTACTTAGGTGCATATCACAAAATGAGGCCTCACATAGCAGACATGATTTAGTAGCTGGTACAGGAGGATTACAGTATGTACAGGAGACCTCTGTGTCCTCCGGGTGAGCAGATCTGAAATTATCCACAATGTTACACAACTTCCTATTCTTCTCCAGTGGAGGGCGCTCTGTATACTGCTCTCTGCACTCCGGACAGGAATAAACCGCAGACTTTTCCTGTGTATCCAGCACAGTCACTATACAGCCCTGGCAGAAGTTGTGTCCACATTTCAGTGATATGGGCTCCTTATAAAGGCTCAGGCAGATGGAGCAGCTCAGCTCCTCTCTCAGGCTAGAAGTCGCCATTCTGGTGAAAAAATAAACTTCTACAACTTGGTTCAGAAGAGAAGCTGGGAGCGGCTGATCTCTCCCGTACACGCAGATGAATGTGAAAATATTTCTGTGAACGCTTATCAGGAAGTGAGCGTCATACAAAATGAGATCCTCCCTGTTCACTTAACTCTCTATTTCTTCTAGTTTGATACAGCGAATCTACATGATATTGGTTGAGGAGGTCTTGCACACGGGGCATTCTTACAGCTGTTGTTAGCAGCGTCTTTTTTTTTGCAGCTTAAAAACGCCTCTCCATGTTATTCTATGTGTCCATGCACACGCAGGCTTATAGGAGCTGTAAGTGACATAAGAGGTTTCAAGCTGCAAAAAAACCCAGGGCCAGCGTGTTCTGAGGACCGGTGTTAGCCCTTGCACACGGTCGGAGATTCCGTCGGAATGTGTCCTATAGGATCGTTTTGTCGGATATTCCAACTGTGTGTGGTCTCCATCGGACTGTTTCCGTCGTAATATCCGACGGACCAACTTTTCCAACTTGCCGGTAAAATTTTCCGACAAAATGCTCCTATCGGACATACTCCGATCATGTGTAGCCTACTCCGACGGACAAAGTGCCACACATGCTCAGATCAAATTCCTAGGCCAAAGCTATTGGCTACTAGCCTGAACGTAGTCCCGTCGTAACAAAATAACATCATCACGTTATGTACAATTGGATTTTCCGACAACTTAGTCCAACCGTGTGTATGCAACATCACTTCCGGACCTCTTCCGGAATTAATCCGTCGGAATTACTCCTACGGATTTGGTTGTCGGAATCTCCAACCGTGTGTACAAGGGCTATGAGCTGTAAGAATGTTTGACGCTGGTAAAAAGCTGCTAAACATGGCTTGACGCTGGATTCGTTAAGCCTCGTCAATCGTTTTCTTTTTTTACATGTCAAAACCAATGGTTCCCTATGAGAGCCCATTGATTTGTATAGAAGTCGCACCAGAAGTGGGATCGTGATGATTCCACTTGCGTTGCGGCTTGTGCATTGAGGATCTTGAAGCGGAACCCCCCACCAAAATTAAAACAAAAACAAAAATAACGTGGGGTCCCCCCCCCCAAAGATGATACTAGACCCTTATCCGAGCATGCAGCATGGAAGGTCAGGAAAGGGGGTGACGAGCCAGGCCAGGGATTTTCTTGAATCCCTTGGCCTGCTGAGAGAGCCTATATATTCAGGTGGAGTCAGGTGATCTATGTTCCGTGCCACCTAGACGGGCACATCTGGCTGAGAGGCTGTCTGAGGGCCTATCCAGAAGCGAGAGAGCAGCGTAGAGTTGGGATTGCAGCTTGCAGTCCAACCAGAAGTGGATACGCAGATATCGTGTGGCATAAAAAGTTGCAACAACCAATGCTAATTTTGCCATGTATGTGAGAACAGTCAAAATTGAAAATTGCCTTGGATGGCAGGTGGTAAAGTGTATATAAACCTAACTAGCAAAAAAGAAAAAAAGATATGTCACATTGTTTTTTTTAGATTATGTATACAATATATCTGCTTTCCTGTGCAGGTTTGTTTTATTTGGCTGTAAATGCTTGCCCCAGCCATTTCCTGCAACATTACCTTTTTTATGGTCTACATGTAGTGGGAGTGTTGTCAGCCGAATCAGCATGTTCCCATCCAGAATCCGCTTCTGTCTTGTATTTAAAGCGGAGTTCTGCCTAAAAAAAAAAAAGAAATAAAAGTCAGCAGCTACAAATACTGACTTTTATTAATCTGACGCTTACCTGTCTCAGGGTCCAGCGATGTGGAGAATCGAAGCCGGCATTGTAACTGTGGGCGCCCGGCTGTGGCTCCACAGCCGGGCACCCACTCCACGTGCACGAGCTGTGCGTCGTGACTGGCCGGGCAATCATCTGTGACCTGTGACGTGTCCCAGATGATTGCCGAGAGGGAAGGGGGAGAGGTGTTCTTCCTTCCAGGTGCCGCGGTGTGCCGGGAGGAAGTGGGAGCTGGGACTCTCTAAAAAGAGGTTCCCCCCCCCTCCCCCCCAAAAAAATGACATACCAAATGTCAGGAGGTCATCGCCCTTAAAGCGTAAGTTCCATTATTGGGTCGGAGTTCCTCAAAGGATATACACAGATAACAGTACAGCCCTGGCTAAAACTTTTGAGAATGAATATATAAATATAAATTTTTACAGTCTGCTGCCTCAGTTTTTATGATGGTAATTTGCATATACTACAGAATGTTATGAAGAGTGAGCAAATGAATTGCTATTAATTGCAAAGTCCTTCTTTGCCATGAAAATGAACTTAATCCCATAAAAAAAACATTTCCACTGCATTTGGCTGCCCAAGAAAGTCCAGTAAGACGGCTTTCACACCAAGCCGCCCATAGCATCGGCGGTAAAACGCCGCTGTTTTTAGGAGTGTTTTACCATCGGATTTGCAGCGCATTTCGGCCACTAGCGGGCGCTTTTGCCCCCCCACTAGCGGCTGAGAAAGGGTTAAAACCGCCCGCAATACGCCACAATAGCTGTATTTTGCCTGCGGTATTGCAGCACTGCCCCATTGATGGGGAGCAGCGGTGGAGGAGCGGTAAACACACCGCCCCTTCACCGCTCCTGACAGCGGTGGCAGGACTTTTCCTGACGTCCTGCCAGTGCACCGCTCCAGTGTGAAAGCTCTCGGGCTTTCAAACTGGAGACAATGGAGCAGTAGTTTGAGGGCGGATTGCAGGCACTATTTCTAACGCTATAGCGCCTGCAAAACGCCCTCGTTTGAAAGGAGTCTTAGCGTCAGGACCATCTCCTACAGTTGATTCAGCTGCAGGATCAGGGCACCACCAGTGCAGAGCTTGCATCAACACCAAGGCAGGTGTGCTTGCATCTGAGGTGAAGATTATCTGGTGTCAAGAAGGGCAGCAAAGAAGCCACTTCTCAGGAAAAACATCAGGGACAAATTGATATTCTACAAAAGGTACAGGGATTGGGCTAACAGAAAGACCCACTCTGGGTGTATGAGCCACGATATCTCCTCCCCCAACAAGTAATGGGTGCCGGCTCAGTATGCAAGTAGCATATAGCAGAAAAAGTAATCCAGATGGCCGCACTCCAACAAAATTCTCTTATTAATAACAATCTATACAGCAAAGAAGGATAAACAGATCCTTTTATCCTTTTTTGCTGTATGGATTGTTATTAATAAAGAGAATTTTGTTGGAGTGTGGCCATCTGGATTACTTTTTCTGCTATATATTGGACTGCTGAGGACTGGGGTAAAGTCATTTTCTCTGATGAATCCCCCTTCCGATTGTATGGGGCATCTGGCAAAAACCTTGTCGGGAGAAAAAAAGGTGAGCGCTACCATGAATTCTGTGTCATGCCAACAGTAAAGAATCCTGAGACCGTTCATGTGTGGGGTTGCTTCTCAGCCAAGGGAGTGGGCTCACTAATAATTTTGCATAAGAACACAGCCATGAATAAAGAATGGTACAAAAACATCTTCAGAGAGCAACTTCTCCCAACCATCCAAGAACAGTTTTGTGACGAACAATGCCTCTTCCAGCAACTAAGCGGCTTGGGGAACAAAACATCAACATTTTAGGTCCATGGCCAGGAAACTCCTCAGATCTTAATTCCATTGAGAACTTGTGTTCAATCCTCAAGAGGCAGGTGAACAAAAAAACCCACAAATTCTGACAAACTCCAAGCATTGATTATGCAAGAATGGACTGCCATCAGTCAGAATGTAGCCCAGAAGTTGATTGACAGCATGCCAGGGCGAATTGCAGAGGTCTTGAAAAAGAAGGGTCAAAACTGCAAATATTAAAACTTAATGTAATTGTCAATAAAAGCCTTTGACACTTGTGAAATGCTTGTAATTATACTTAAGTATACCGTAGTAACATCTGACAAAAAGATCTAAAAACACTTGTAGCACCCTGATGTTTAGGCAGGGTTGCTATCAAATTTAGTTACCAGGTGATAGTTACCTTGGCCAATTGTTAGGAGATCAATTGATTTCACCTTAATTCTGGACTTGCTGCACTTCTCTCTTCTGTCACTAGGTGGTATTGTAGCTGGTGACATTAGATAGGACAAGGGTATACCAAGGACAGATTAGAAATAAATGGGGTGTCTCAGCCAATGGGCAGGGTTTTTTTTTTTGGTTCCCTCTGCCTGCTGGGAGAGTCTATTTATTTGGGTGAGGTGATTGGGGTTCTGTGCCACCTGGATGGGTGTTTGGGTGGATGTGTGTTGTACTGCCCCAGGCTGCTAGGTCAGAAACCTAAGGCCTATCCTGGGGACTTCTGGCTGCTAGGCTGTCTGAGGGCTTATCCAGAAGCAGGAAAAGCAGTGGGTTGGGACTGCAGGCTTGTAGTCCAACCAGAAGTAACGGTTCAGACAGCCAGGGAACCAGTGGTGGTCAGAGGTAGAGGGGAAG
This sequence comes from Lithobates pipiens, assembly GCF_037356315.1. Taxonomy (NCBI): domain Eukaryota; kingdom Metazoa; phylum Chordata; class Amphibia; order Anura; family Ranidae; genus Lithobates; species Lithobates pipiens. Next base: position 326,442,396 of record NW_027507784.1, read on the forward strand.
CTCTCGCCAATAAGGGACCATCCACCTTGATACCGGAGACCACTGTGAGTAAGCTAAGGCAAGTATCAGCGCAGACTTCTTTCCAACCAGGGATGGTGAAGAAGTGGTGAAACTTCAGCAAGTGCCAAGTCAGGGACCCAGTGTGACAGCAGAGGTGAAGTTTGTGGGGAATCAGTGAGTGCCAAGTGAGGGACCTAACGTGTCAGCGTGGGTGAAGCTTGAGGAGTATCTGTGATTGCCAAGCCAGAAATCCAGCAGAAAAGCGGGGCTGGCGCTTGAGGAAGATACTCAGTGCTAAAGTGAAAGAGCTCAAGGGATCCAGTGGCTAGTGGATCTGAAGTCTAGTGAGAGACTGGGAGCTCATTGAGTGAAGACCTACACTAAGTGAATGTGGGGTAATCTGAGAACTGTTTGTGTTGAAAATAGTTGGATATAATTAACTTTAGTAACAGCTACAAGATTGTTGCCATAGGAGACAGCGGCCCTACCTATACAGAAGTGGTGTCCAGCTGGAGGCCTTCACCTGATAGCTGTATGCCTATAGAAGTCTCGGAGTCTGCTAATCATCTTTGCACCTACCTAAGGGTGTCCTGGCCCTAGCCCACAGTTCTGTTTAAGAAACAATAAATCTCTTTGCATTCAAAAAGTGTCTGGCGCCCACCTGTTCATCTTGCATTACACCCACCATGCCTTGTAACCCACTCTATGCTGAAGGATGTCAGCTGTCCCTAACTCTGGAGGTAACCATTAGGCCTGAAGAGGCCCAGGACTTTGATACATTTGGCGCCCAACGTGTGGTACACCACACGTAAAATTGTATATAATGTCTGTTATTTGCCCTTGTGTGAACTGCCACTTGCTCATGTATATGTTATGCATATTTGCTTCATGTGGTCACATGTATTGTATTATTATTCCTTTAAGCCCAACTTCAGCCTTTTGAAAGAATTTAACATTTTTTATATGTTTTGTATAAATAAATGTATAATTCAGTTTTGGCTGCAATACTCACTCTGCCGCAACCAACTATCCTCCAGCACCAATCTTCTTCTGGGTTGAACAATGCCCAGTGTTGTTTCAAAAGAGGGGAAAAAAAGGGATTGATTTACTAAAACTGGAGAGTGCAAAACCTGATGCGACTGTAATTTGTTCAATTAAGCTTTGACAATAAAAACCTGGAAGCTGATTGGTTTCTATGCAGTGCTGCACCAGATTTTGCATCAGATTTTAGTAAATCAACCTCAAAGTGTGCCACAAAACCCTCCTCCCTCCCAGTAGTCTGAATAAGAAAGATTTGTGGGTGGTATCTGATGACATTATAGTATATCACAGAGATATCTCCATCACACACCGGACCTATACACATCCAATCACTGGCTGCTTGAGCAACTGGTGGATAGTGCCACAGAAATCAGTTAAAAAATATATTGTTCTGTCAAAAAATGTCCGCCTATCGAATAGTGTCCACTGTGTACTGAGCAGGCGGGGCGCTTGCGCAGTATGGAGTACAAGAATATTCGGAAAATCTCAGAAGATGAACGGCGCCTGCGCCGTGAGTGCAGGTGCAAGCCCCACCATCCAAGTGGACATAGGGCTGCACCTAGAGGGCCCCTCGCAGGCTCGCTTCGTTCGCCACGCTTTGCTCGGCTTTTGTATTCTAACTCTATGTCCACTTGGATGGTGGGGCTTGAACCTGGACTCACGGTGCAGGCGCCGTTCATCTTCAGCTATTTTCGGAATCTCCTTATCATGGGTACTGCGCATGCGCAGTACACTGCGGACACTATCCGACGGGGGACAGTATTTGACTGGACACCAGTACACCTCAGCCTTCTGAAATAAGAACCATCCTTACTGATGTTTTTTCAGCATGTCATGAAGCAAATTGCAACATTTCGGAACCGCCATGGGTTCTTTCATCATACAAAGTGACCGTCCTTAATTGCAGCAGATTACAGCTGAACTCCAGGATAAGAAAATATTGTCTAATTATATTATATATATATTATTATAGCAAATATGGTCTAAATAACAGGAACCATGTATTCTTCCATGAATCTTGGTGTGCTTTGTATATTTCTTCCAGATCTGTGCAGTAATCCAGTGTGAGACTTTACCTCTGTGCAGAAGCTTCCTGTAATAAAGACCGCTCACTGCTGCTCTCATTCCTTGTGCAGGGTGACCGGTCTTGTCTCCACCCCCTCCTGTCGTTTTCTGTAGGCAGCCTGTAGTGGGTGGAGCCTCCTGGGTCCCTCCCACAGCTCTCCTCTCTGCACAGGGTGTATACGGCACAGTGATGATATCGCCACCACTAGAGAAGTGTTTGGTTTAAATTTTTTTTTTTTGGGCTTTAATATTTTTAATGCAAGCCATTTAAATGACAAAAAATACAGGGATACATTTAAATGAATTAAGTACTCCGTTTTGATTATGCTGATCATAGGTATGTATTTAGAAGTGTGGTTACATTTAGTAGGAATAATTCTAGATTACTATTGGAAAGCCTTCGTACATCAGCAAAAATTCTAGTTACAAAAGAGTTTATTCACTTTCTGATGGATATTTACTAGACAAATAAAGGATGTATGTGTAGCACATCCCTGAAGGGGCTGCTGATAATTTTGATCCCCCTCTTCTGCACAACGAGGCACACCAAGTCTTCACAAGCACTCAGAGACAGGGAACGGTCCGTGGCTTTGTTTTTATGTTTTATTAGGGAGTTCAAACTTGAATAGGGGTGGGAGATTATGGAATACCCACTTGACTTGAACAACTTCAGGTTCAACTTCCTATATACCGTCTCTATATACAGCTTCCTCTTCTTCGGCCATCTGCATGCACATGGTTCCTGCTGGCACACTCCTTGAAGGGAACTGACAGGGCCTGACTGTCAGCCCAGCAATAGCCCATTACAGGCAGGACCTTGCAGTCCCTTGAAAAAACAGCACACTGGAGTGACACAGCTTAGACTTTCATATCACTTCCTCACTGTGGTCACTGGTCCTAACTCTCCAGGCCAGTCCTCCAGATGGACTCTTCACCAGCCCACCCAACTGACTGTCACTAGCCCACCCAGCTGACCCTGCAGGAGATCTCCCAGGGAAAGGATGAAGACTTGGCACACCATGGTCTTCATGGAGAACTGGCTAGATATGGCAGTCTCCCCCCTTGTGAGTTCCCAGTAGTGTTGCTCTACTCAACCTGTCCTCTCTCTTGTTTCCGTGCCTCCAGCAAGGGCTTCCTCCTTGTGTAATTGCAGGTTCTTCCCAGCAGCCAGGGTGTGGCCTAAGAGCCCTGAGGGCCACCAACAGCCTCCACAGCACTACATGGCCCATGTCTATTTATGAGGTGAACCTGCCCCCTGCCAGCCCTTTGCTGTAGATTGGCCCAAGGTCCTCATAAATATGCACGACAGCACCTCCTGCCCTCTAGTTCTAGAAGTTTCTACAAACTTCTGGACCAGGGGGAAGTGCCAGAGAGAGCTGCCAGGTGAGTTATCCAGCCCTGAACTTGAGTGATCCTGACCCAATTCACAGCTTAGGCTTAGCCCTGAGCTAACTAAATTTACCTACAGTAACAAACCTACACTATTTCTAGCACACAATAGAGGGTGTTACATTTTTTTATAGAGACACAACTCTCTTATACATCAATTTACTATCCTAGTTCCGTCTAATTTGGGCCACAAAAATGTATCTACAGCTCAAAAATAACTCTTCTGTCTGTCCTTTAGAAGGGTAAGCAGTAATTTGGTATGAACCTGGGCAGGACCAAACCCAGGAGGAAGCTGTCATTCCTCCCCACTGCTGCCCAATCGACTGTGTCCGGGGCATTCCCCGCACCATAGCTGCACATACACAAATGGGTGGGCTGCCAACTCACAGCATTTTTGTAGATTGAGTGGTATCAGCCCTGCCAGTTTTCTTTTGCTAAATTTCTCGACCACTTCCACTCCTTTCATCACAATAGTATTCCACAAATATTTCTGTAGTTCAAGCTAAGAAGTAGCTCCTTGAAATAACACAGGAAAAATCCACAGGTCATCCATGAATTTCAAATATTATCAGCGGGTATTTTTTGCACTGTGGTCACATAGAGCTTGTAGCACCATTTAAAGGAGAAGTATGGGAATGCAAAAATAGGTAGTACATGCTACCCTCATACCTGCATTGCAATTCTTTCTTTCTTCAGTCCTTTCGTTTTTGCAGAATAGTCTTTTGAAAAGTCCAGTAGCAGCCTCTAACGGTTCTTTCTCTCTCTCAGTTCAAAGGTTTCCAGGGGGTGGATACAGCTCCACAATCCAGCCTCTTCTTCACTACCTCCCTCTGGAGGACATGTGGGTGTACTTGGTGAAGAGGTGCACACCCAGGCTGCTATCTAGAACAAGCACGTTCTTCGTGTGCCTCTAGTTTCCATGGCAGTGTGTCCCCAGCTAAAACACAGGAGCAGAGGCAGCATGACAAGCAGTGAAGTCCTCATCTTTACCTGGCTGTTATCTGCAAGCTCTCCGCTGCGAGACTCTGACACCTCTCCCCTGGGCTTTGATGTTCCTGTGTCCTCCGTATCCCTCCTCACTCATTCAAAGTCCATGTCAGCATCTCCTCCAGCCTATGGGGGGAGGGGGGAGAGTCACTGAACAGTTCTCATGTCCAGCAATGAACACAGGTGATCTCTCTACACATAACACTGTGTTATTACAGAAGAGGAGACATGGTGAGGAGCATAGTGACCTGTGCCCTGTGTCTGTTCTCTGAAATAAACACAGTGCTATGTATAGAGAGCATACCTGTGTACAGTACATAGGAGAGGGAGACTGAAAACTCCCATACATCTAAAGTGACCCCCTGATATGTCTCCAGAGTCTCCTGTATTGTACGAAAAAATTCATCCCTCCCATCACTGATCCCATCCCCCCCACCACCATCCCTCTGCCATTGATGTCATCCCTATCCTCCCATCATCCCCATCCCCTGCACTCCTATACAGTCTTATCATCCCCATCCCCTGTACTCCTATACAGTCCCATCAACCCCCTCACCTGTACTCCTATACAGTCCGATCATCCCTATCCCCTGTATTTCTTTACAATCCGATCATCCCCATCCCCTGTACTCCTATACAGTCCCATCAACCCCCTCACCTGTACTCCTATACAGTCCGATCATCCCTATCCCCTGTATTTCTTTACAATCCGATCATCCCCATCCCCTGTACTCCTATACAGTCCCGTCACCCCCCTGTACTCCTATACAGTCCTATCATCCCCTGTACTCCTATACAGTCCTGTCATTCTCTGTACTTCTATACAGTCCTGTCATCCCCATCCTCTGTACTCATGGGCGTCCGCAGCAGGGGGCAAGTGGGTCTAGTGGCCCCCCCCTGGAATCCCCAAGGTGTTGCAGCCGCCGCCATGCTGCATTTTTTTTACTGAGTCCACTAGCGGCTGCATCCTCCGCTCTCTCCTCTGGATCACAGCTGGCTGGCTCTGTGTTCGGCGGCCGCTCTGTAACACAGTCCCGCCCCCCAGACCAGCTCGTGTGATAGTAGAGTGAATCAACGTTCCGCCTATCAGATGAGCCGGTCTGGGGGGGCGGGACTGTGTTACAGAGCGGCCGCCGAACACAGAGCCAGCCAGCGTTGTGATCCAGAGGAGTAGATGCCCATCTGTACAGCCCGCCCTGTGTGCAACAGTGCCTGGATAGGAGGATCGAGGGGGGGTTACAGTGCACCCCACCAGTGCTCTCCTCCACCACCACACTCTCCTGCCCCCCCCCAGTGCTTTCCTCCACAACCACACTCTCCTGCCCCCCCGTGCTCTCCTCCACCACCACCACCACTCTCCTGTCCCCCCCAGTGCTCTCCTCCACCACCACACTCTCTCCTGCCCCCCGTGCTCTCCTCCACCACCACACTCTCCTGCCCCCCCACAGTGCTCTCCCCCCTGTTCCCCCCCAGTGCTCTCCCCTCGTTCCCCCCAGTGCTCTCCACTCTGCCCAGTGCTCCCCCCCTGTTCTCCCTCCCCCACAGTGCTCTCCACTCCCCCAGTCCTCTCCCCCAGTCCTCTCCCCCCCGTTCTCCTCCCCAGTGCTCTCCCCCCTGTTCTCCCCCCAGTGCTCTCCCCCCTGTTCTTTCCTCCCCAGAGTGCTCTCCCTCCCTGTTCTTTCTCCCCCAACTGCTCTCCCCCCTCAGTGCTCTCCTCTCTCCCAGTGCTCTCCCCCTGTTCTTTCTCCCCAGTGCTCTCCACTCCCCCCAGTGCTCTCCCCCCTGTTCTTTCCCCCCCAGTGCTCTCCACACCCCCCAGTGCTCTCCCCCCTGTTCTTTCCCCCCCAGTGCCCTCCACTCCCCCCAGTGCTCTCCCCCCTGTTCTTTCCCCCCCAGTGCTCTCCACTCCCCCCAGTGCTCTCCCCCCTGTTCTTTCCCCCCAGTGCTCTCCACTCCCCCCAGTGCTCTTCCCCTCTGTTCTTCCCCCCCCAGTGCTCTCCACTCCCCCCAGTGCTCTTCCCCTCTGTTCTTCCCCCCCCAGTGCTCTCCACTCCCCCCAGTGCTCTTCCCCCCTCAGTGCTCTCCACTCCCCCCAGTGCTCTCCACTCCCCCCAGTGCTCTCCCCCTGTTCTTCCCCCCCCCAGTGCTCTCCCCCCTGTTCTTTCCCCCCCAGTGCTCTCCACTCCCCCCAGTGCTCTTCTCCCCCCAGTGCTCTCCCCCCTGTTCTTTCCCCCCAGTGCTCTCCACTCCCCCCTGTTCTTTCCCCCCAGTGCTCTCCACTCCCCCCAGTGCTCTCCCCCCTGTTCTTCCCCCCCCCAGTGCTCTCCACTCCCCCCAGTGCTCTCCCCCCTGTTCTTTCCCCCCCAGTGCTCTCCACTCCCCCCTGTTCTCCCCCCAGTGCTCTCCCCCCTGTTCTTTCCCCCCCAGTGCTCTCCACTCCCCCCTGTTCTCCCCCCCAGTGCTCTCCCCCCTGTTCTTTCCCCCCCAGTGCTCTCCACTCCCCCCAGTGCTCTCCACTCCCCCCAGTGCTCTCCCCCGTGTTCTTTCCCCCCCCCCAGTGCTCTCCACTCCTCCCAGTGCTCTCCCCCCTGTTCTTTCCCCCCCCAGTGCTCTCCCCTCCCCCCAGTGCTCTCCCCCTGTTCTTCCCCCCCCCCCCAGTGCTCTCCACTCCCCCCAGTGCTCTCCCCCCTGTTCTTCCCCCCCCCCCAGTGCTCTCCATTCCCCCCAGTGCTCTCCCCCCTGTTCTTCCCCCCCCCCAGTGCTCTCCACTCCCCCCAGTGCTCTCCCCCCTGTTCTTTCCCCCCCCAGTGCTCTCCACTCCCCCCAGTGCTCTCCCCCCTGTTCTTTCCCCCCCCAGTGCTCTCCACTCCCCCCAGTGCTCTCCCCCTGTTCTTCCCCCCCCCCCTCCAGTGCTCTTCAGCTCTCCCCATCACTCTCCAGCCTCCCATTCTCCCCACCCCTGTTCTTTCTGCCCCCCTGGTGCTCTCTACCCTCCATGCTCTCCACCCCTGTTCTTTTTGGCTCCCCCCAGCACTCTCCACTCCCCACCCCTGTACTCTCCACTCCCCCTGCATTTTGCCCCCACCCATGTGCTCTCCACCCCCCATAGTGCTCTCCAGTCCTCCATGCTTTCCACCCCTGTTCTTTCTTGCCCCCACTGGTGCTCTCTAGCTCCCCCCATTGCTCTCCACTTCCCCCTGCTCTTTGTACCCCCCAGTACTCTCCAGCCCCGTGCTCTCCACCCCTGTTTTTCTGCCCCCCCAGTGCTTTTCAACACCCCACACTCTTAGCCCCCCCAGTGCTCTCAGCCTACCGTGCTCTCTACCCCTGTTCTTATTGCCCCCCCCCCAGTGCTCTCAAGTCCTCCCCCCCAGCGCTCTCCGCTCCCCACCCCTGTGATCTCCACTCCCCCTCGCTCTTTGCCCCCACCCATGTGTTCTCCAACCCCGCCAGTACTCTTTGCTCCCCCTTCTCTCCAACTCCCACCCAATGCTCTCCACTTCCCCAGGACCAGAGGGCAGGCTGACTGGGGCCAGAAATTAGGAAGGCTGAAGGTGCAGGTGGCCATTGACCACTCCATCTCACAGCAGACAGATCCTCTGGAAGGAGCACCGTCCCCATCCAAAACGAGAACAGACCCTGCCTGCTGCTGGCCGTCATGGATATCCTGCTGGCATGCAAGGTACCGTACCAAGCATCAACAACACACCTTCCCACAGACAGGGACTGCAGACTGGGACATGGGGCACAGGAGGGGCTGCAATGATGGGCCCAGTGAGACTGCATTCACGGCACAGTAAAGCTGCATTTGATGGACACAGTGAGGCTGCATTTGATGGGCACGGTGAGGCTGCATTTGATGGGCACAGTGAGGCTGCATTTGATGGGCACAGCGAGGCTGAATTTGATGGGCACAGCGAGGCTGCATTTGATGGGCACAGTGAGGCTGCATTTGATGGGCACTGGTGAGGCTGCATTGAGCTCTTGCATCAAGTCTGCAGTCTCTGACCATCTCCTGTAGCATGTCTGCAGTCTTTGAGGGAGTCTAGAGAGAAGTCAAGAGTGGGAGCACCGCCGGGATGGGGGTCATGGGAGAAGTCAGACTTGTGGGGACTGTGGACAGGAGACTATAGGATAAAACCAGAGCCACCAAGCTGGAGCCGACTGACTGAGCCCTGCACAGTGCACCTGAGAGGAGGTCAGTGACAGCACCGCCAGGCCAGTCGGGGGTCACTGATGTAAGGGGGGAGTGAAAAGATAATGTAAGGGGCACTGATATAAAGGGTTTCCTCCCCACCTTACCTTAGAGTATTCTTTCTGCAGAAGGTGGTCCCCCCCACGTTCTGAGTTTCTGGGGTCCCCCTTGATGATTGATCACTTACCACTGGAATTTGAATATATATATATATATATATATATATATATATATATATATATATATATATATATATATATAGCCCTATGTGATTTCATATCAAATACTCTCTTTATCAAATGTGCTTTAAAATGTATGGTTTTCCCTTTCATGAACAAGAAAATAATGACGTTATGCTGTTGGGCTGGTATAATAATGCTGTGAGGCTGGTATGAAATTTTTTCCAGGGCTGGTTTTTGAAAGCATGGGCGTCCGCAAGGTTACTCTGGTAGCTGTGTTCCATGCCCATATAGCCTAGAGAATGTACATCTTTTTACATTGCAATACATCTGTTGTTGCCATATTTTTATCTTGATGAAAACAGCCTATGCAGTGACAGTATGAGATCAAAATATGGCCACAACAGATGTATTGCAATGTAAAAAGATGTACATTCTCTAGGCTATATGGGCATGGAACACAGCCACCAGAGTAACTTCCAATACAAAGTGAAGATGAATTATCTCTTATATAACACATATGTATTACCAGTGGAAAGATTTTCATGAGATTGTCGAAAAGGGGCGGAGCATGAGTGGCCTTAAAATGATGCCCCCCCTTGGAAAAAGTTCTGCGGACGCCCATGTCTGTACTCCTAGCAGTGTGAAACCAGCATATGTAAATGGAAGGCTCCGTGACTTCAATCACATAGAACTATCTGCATAGCCAATATAATGATGAAATCACAATATTAGCTCTAATTGTTTTAAAGTAAATGCAGGCAATGCTGACAGAAGCCGGTTCTGTATCTTACTTTAAAATTGTATTCTTTGCATTATAATTTTAGCAGGAAAGTAGAATATAATCCACTGTACAGATCACTATCCCTGACATCTACACTCACCAATGCCTGCTGTGAATTCTGAATGTGTGCTGAGATTGTTCTGCCTGCAACAGAGGGGAGGGGGGGGGGGGAGGAGGGGGTGGGGAGCAGCTCTTTGTGTTGTGTGAAGTCTTGGAAAGTCTGTAGCCCCTCTCATAGGTAATGAACTCTCTTTTAACAGAAACAGTGCACTTCTCAGAGGGCAGGAAAGATTTGTAGATACTAGCAGCTCATAAGGATTAGGATTAAGCAAAACAATTTCCCCGCCAGGGTTCACAGTATGGGAGCAGGTATATGTTCACTGATCCATAAGTATAGGTATAGCAAAGTATGACACCACTCAAGTGACATTTTCCTGAAGTCTTTTTTGTAATTATCAAACAAATATAAAAAAATCTCCTGAGAATATATCTAATAGTCCAAAAGATAACACATAATGCCGCGTACACACGACCAAACTTACGTCCGACAGACTTCCGAAGGAGTTCTGCCGGAGTTCCGACAGAGTTCTGACGGACTTTTCGATTGAGCGGACTTGGCCACACACAATCACACCAAACTCCAATGGATTCGAACGTGATGACGTACGACTGGACTCGAATAAGGAAGTTCATAGCCAGTAGCCAATAGCTGCCCTAGCATCGGTTTTAGTCCGTCGGAATAGCATACACACGAGCGAATTTTTCGGAAGGAACTGGGTCCGGCAGAGTTCTGGCGGAAAAATTTGAAGCATGTTCCATTTCTAAAGTCTGTCAGACTTTTGCGAATCAAAAGTCCGTTGCAGCCCACACACGATCGAATAGTCTGACGGAATCATTCCGTCAGACTTTGGATGTTGAAAAGTCTGCTCGTGTGTACGGGGCTTAAGAGAAATGTATTGTTAGGATTAGGGATGAGTTTCGTGTTCGAGTCGAACATACGTTCGACTCGAAACATCGGCTGTTCGCCCGTACAGTATACATCTGTATATACCCCTTTATCTCTGGTGTTCTATAAAAAAGGCATCTGCAGGAGTTAGTGGGTTTTTTTTGTGCCACCAGCACAATATACACCTGTAGCTACCCTTTATTGCTGTTCTCTAATAGAGCCATCTGCAGGGCTTAGTGGGTGTTGTGTGACTCAATTACAGTATACCCCTTTATCTCTGGTGTTCTATAATAAAGGCATCTGCAGGGCTTAGTGGGTGTTGTGTGACTCCATTACACTGCTGTTTTACCCAACTTCCTTCAGGCCATTACCATGTCTGGAAGGCCAGCAAGGAGAGGCAGACAGGCGCGAGCCGATAAAAGAGGGCAAGCAGGCTCTGTGTCTAGAGACAACAGTGCTGGTCGTGGACGCGGTGCATTGTCATCAGCACGTGGCCATGGGACACGCTTGTCCTTCTTTTCGGCAGCTGGACATGTTGAACCGCAACATGCCAACGACTTGGTAGAGTGGATGACCAAGCCCTCTTCATCCTCCTCATCCTCTCTCACCCAGTCTCAGGGTACTAGCAAAGCAGCTGCCAATGCATCGTCTTCCCTCCTCTCAATGTCATCATCAGTGACTCCTTCCCTAGACCCACCACGTCCTCCTAAGGAGTCTCCTGAACTCTTTGAGCACAGTGTTGGGTACATGCTCCAGGAGGATGCCCAGTGTTTTGTGGGCTCTGATGATGACACTCAGCTAGAGGAAGGCAGTAGCGTGAGCGCAGAGAGAGGGGATGCTCAAGAAGGACAGCAATCTGGCAGTCATGTTCCACAAGCTGCAGCATACTGCCAGGTTTGCTACAGCGATGAAGAGGGAGGGGATGATGAGGGCACTGACTCCACGTGGGTGCCTGGTAGGAGAGAGGAGGAGGAGGAGGAGGAGGCACATGTCCAACGAGGCAGGATGCCCTCCGGGGGCCAGCTTAGGGGAAGCACACCGACTGAATCACACCGCAGAGCTCCGCCTGTGCAGGGCGCTGCCTCTGCGCGTTATTCTAAAAGTTCTTTGGTGTGGGCCTTTTTTGAGACGAGTGCATCAGATCGCACTGCTGCTATTTGCAACATATGTCTCAAGCGTATCTCGCGTGGCCAAAACATCAGCCGCTTGGGCACCACATGCTTGACCAGACATATGTTGACCTGCCATGCAGCTCGTTGGCAAGCGTACCTCAAAGACCCACACCAAAGAACAAAGCGGACCTCTCCTTGCTCCTCATCAGCTGGCATCTCCAACCCCACTAGACCTTCAGTCCTCTCTGAAACCTGCTCTGAGAGGAATGAAGGTGTAGAATTAGGTGTGTCACAGCCAAGTGCTTCCGGGAACTCTGCTAGCAGTACACCCATGTCCGATTATAGCAGGCAAATGTCCCTGCCCCAGCTGCTGGACCGGCGAAAGAAGTTCACTGCCAGCCATCCACATGCCCAGCGGTTGAATGCTAGCTTGGCTAAATTGCTAGCACTTCAACTACTGCCTTTTCAGTTGGTAGACTCGGCCCCCTTCCGTGAATTTGTACAATGTGCGGTTCCTCAGTGGCAGGTCCCCAAACGCCACTTTTTCTCACGGAAGGCGATTCCGGCTCTCTACCGGCATGTGGAAGGTAATTTCCTTGCCTCGCTGGACAGGGCGGTCAGCGGTAAGGTGCATATTACCGCTGACTCATGGTCCAGCAGGCATGGGCAGGGATGTTACCTGTCTTTCACGGCCCATTGGGTCACTCTTCTGGCAGCTGGGAAGGATGCAGGACAAGGTGCAGTAGTGTTGGAGGTTGTTCCGCCACCACGCCTCCAAAATGCTACTATTGGTTGTGACACACCTCTCTCCTCCACCCCCTCCTCTTCTTCTTCCTCCATGGCCTCTTCCAGTGCTCTGTCCTCAGAACCAGCGGTGCTCCGTAGGCGTTCCAGGGGCTACGCAAGTACGCAGGAAAAACGATGCCATGCCGTGCTTGCGCTGGTTTGTTTGGGGGACAGGAGCCACACTGGGGCGGATGTTTTGTCAGCTCTGCAGGGGCAGGCCGAGAGGTGGTTGACGCCATGCCAGCTTAAGCCAGGAATGGTGGTTTGTGACAATGGCACCAACCTCCTCTCCGCCCTCCGACAGGGACAACTGACCCATGTGCCCTGTGTATCTCACATCCTTAACCTGGTGGTGCAGCGGTTCTTGGGCAGGTACCCTGGCTTACAGGATGTACTGAAGCAGGCCAGGAAAGTCTGTGTGCATTTCCGCCGATCATTTAATGCCTGTGCTCGGCTGGCTGAGCTCCAAAAGGAGTTGAACCTGCCCAAGAACCGCCTTATATGTGACATGCCCACCAGGTGGAACTCAACGTTGGCCATGCTGCAGTGGCTGCACACGCAGCAGAGGGCCATCAATGAGTACCTGTGCGACTACGGCACCAGGAAAGGGTCAGGGGAGCTCGGTTTTTTCTCACCACGCCAGTGGGGCATGCACTGTCCTGTCACCGTTTGAGGAGGCCACAAGGATGGTGAGCAGTGACAGTGCATGCATCAGTGACACTGTACCTCTTGTCCACCTCTTGGAGCATACGCTGCATGGAATAATGGACAGGGCACTTGAGGCAGAACAGAGGCAGGAAGAGGAGGACTTCCTTGCCTCTCAAGGCCCCCTTTATCCAGACAGTGTTCCTGCTGTGCCACCCATCACACAGGAAGAGGATGAGGAGGAGGAAGAGGAGGAGGAGGATGATTGTGTCAGCATGGAGGTGGAGGCTGGCACTCAGCAGCAGCAGCAGCAGTCTTGTAGGGATGATTTACAGTCCCAAGAAACACGTGGACTTGTACGTGGCTGGGAGGAGGTAGCTGCGGATCATGTTGCCCTTAGTGACCCAGAGGACTCCGGACCGAATGCCTCAGCTAACCTACGCTGCATGGCCTCCCTGATCCTGCAAAGCCTGCGGAAGGATCCTCGTATTCTTCGGATCAAGGAGAGGGACCATTACTGGCTGGCCACTCTCCTTGATCCACGGCACAAGGGTAAGGTTGCCGACCTTATCTTGCCATTGCAGAGGGAGCAGAGGATGAGACATCTCCGGGAGGCCTTGCAGAAAGGTCTGTGCAACGCGTTCCCAGAGACTGGGAGGTTACAAACTCCTGGTCCTGGACAACGTGTTGCTGAGGCATCGGTCAGAAGGAGCGGTGGAGAAGGTGGCCGTCTGACTGATGCTTTCAGACAATTTTTTAGTCCGCAGCCCCAAGGTATGATCGGTTCCAGCAACCATCGCCAGCGTCTGATTTACATGGTGCAGGAATACCTAGGGGCAAGGTCAGACTTGGACACCTTTCCCACCGAAAATCCTCTGGCTTACTGGGTCTTGAGGATGGATCACTGGTCAGAGCTTGCAGAGTATGCAATTGAGCTACTGGCCTGTCCTGCATCCAGCGTTCTTTCGGAACGCACCTTCAGTGCTGCTGGTGGCTTTGTTACCGATCACAGGGTGCGCCTGTCCACCGAATCAGTTGATCGACTGACCTTCATCAAGATGAATCAGTCTTGGATCACCCACAGCTACCAAGCACCTGAAGCTGATGTAACCGAATAATTTTTTTGGAAATATCACATCCCTTCAAGACTGCCTATGCTGATGCTGAGTGACTGTCCTGTTATGTTGATTGTCTATCCTCTTCCTCCTCCGCTGATATGTTGGAAGAACATTTCTGGCTCTGGGTGATGCCATTAGCCCAATTTTTCTGCCGCTGTTTAACAGGGGCGTTTAAGTACAATTTTTGATGCAATGCTTTGCAGCAAGGCTAATTCCTGCAATAAAACTAGAGTATATGGGAGAGGTTGCAGTGTCATGGCACCAGCACCAGTGCCTAAGGCCCAATTTTTCTGCCCCTGTTTAACAGGGACATGTAATTACAATTCTTGATATATTTCACAGGAGGGCCCGTTCCTGTGCCCACCCAGAGTAACTGTGAGGACTTATAGTGTTGTGGCACCAGCACCACAACCACCAAAGGTCAATTTTTCTACCACTGTTCAACAATGGCATGTAATTACAATTCTTGATATAATCGTTCACAGCAGGGCGCTCCAGCGCCCACCAAGAGTCACTTTGAGGGCTTACAATGTTGTGGCAAAACCAACACCTTGTTCCGCCATTTCTGCAGAGCATATAGGGCAGGCCCCTACTTTCAAACATCCAACTTACAAACATCTCCTACTTACAAACGAAAGGAGACAACAGCAAGTGAGATGAAAAAAGATGGACGACAAAATTATACAGGGGTGATAACCCTTCCCTATGTTTTCCAAAAAGCTTAAAAATTGATTTTTTGACTGGAGCTACACTTTAAAAATGTACCGATTGAAAATTACAAACAGATTCAACTTAACACAACAAACCTACACAGTCCCTGTCTTGTTTGCACCGCCTGTATACTGCTGTTCTAAGTATATAGGGCCTGGGGGGGCCACACGCATTTCCTTTTTTTAATATGGGTACTGGGTTCCCCTTAATATGCGTACAAGACCCAAAGGGGCTGGTAATGGGCGGGGAGGGCTACCCATGCCATTTTTCTCAATGGTTTTCAACCATATTGCAGGAACCAGATATAACATTAAAACCGCAAGCAGTTTTCAATGATGTTATTTCTGTTTAATGTCATTTTGTGCAGGGACGGTTCTAAACACGGGAAACACGTGGCACTTCACAGGCATACTACAGACACCCCCAGGCACCATATTTAAAGGAATATTTCACTTTTTTTTTCACTTCAATCATCATTCAAATCAGTGCTCCCGCCAAAACGGACATTTTTAAAAACATTTTAGGCATTGACCCATGTCCCCTGGGGCAAGAGCCAGGTCCCCAAACCCTTTTTAGGACAGTATCTTGCATATTAGCCGTTAAAATTAGCACTTTTAATTTCGAACGTTCGAGTCCCATAGACGTCAATGGGATTCTAAAGTTCGTTTGAATTTGGGGTCCGTTCGAAAGTTCTGGTGCGAACCGAACCGGGGGGGTGTTCGGCTCATCCCTAGTTAGGATGTGGATTCACCATTTAACGCATTTTGCTAAAACTAATCACCAGAGTACACAAATCCCCCATGTCAAAATCATTAATTTTATGGACATTATTTTTACAACAATTTCCAGTTGCTTGTGACACCATTGGGCATGTTTAAAACCAAACAAGGTGCAATTATTGGAGAAGTGCAGCAATTGGTAACATCCAGATAAGTGAATTCTGATTGGTTACTGTGATATATGGTACCGTAGATCATATATGGTACCGTACAGATAATCTTTACAGTCTGCACTGCACTATTAAATAAAACGGCTTAACAATGTGTTGGGCTTAACAATAAATCCTGTACTGTGGTGGGGCTATGTACTATGTAGGTGGGCTCCTGTACTGTGGTGGGGGGGGGGGGCTATGTACCATGTGGGTTGGCTCCTGTACTGTGGTGAGGGACTATGTACCATGTGAGTGGGTGCCTGTACTGTGTGGTGGCTCTGTATTTTGGGGGGGTATACCATTTGGGTAGGCTCCTGTGATGTGTGGGGGCTCTGTACTGTGGTGGAGGGCTATGTACCATGTGGGTGGATTCCAGCACTGTGTGTGGGCTCTGTATTGTGTGGGCACCCTCTGCTCTGAGAGGCTCTGTACTGTGGGGTTTGGTGGGTTATTTTCTGGGATAAGGATGAGCTCAGGCGTGTTCGCATGCTCCACGTGCAGAGCCCGCCAGGAAGTCGGAGCAGCGCTGCTCTAATCACAGACAGTGAGACATTGCCCCGATGTACGGCTGCAGAGATCGGGCAATGTCTCACTGTCTGTGATTAGCGCAGCATTGCGCCAACTTCCTGGCGGGCTCTGCACGTGAACCATGCGAACACGCCTGAGCTCATCCCTACTCTGGGACCCTGAGAAAAACAGCCTTGAGTATGGTCATAGTTTCAAGATTTTATATAATTGAAACTGATCATTTTGCCTCATCAGTGCATTATAAACAAAATGTAAATGCATTTGTTCCCTGATACTGAGATTTCAGGAGAAAATTTATATCTAATTGATATAAAAAAGGTGGTTGGATTAAGCTATGTCCCTCTTGTAAATTGAATAGGTGATCTAACACTGGAAAACCCAGAACAAATGTTATACATTCTTATTACATTATTCTAATGATGGAATTTTCAAACACAAAGAAAGCAGCATGGAGGGGTTCAGTGAAGGTGGTGGTGAAGGTGTGGAGGTGTCTGATGGGGTCACACAGCTGGTAGAAGGAAAGACATCCCTCATCATAATCCAGATAGATCCCAACTGTCTTTAAAGAAGAGCTGGAGTCTAATTTTTTAACATAGTCTTTGTGCCGGGCTTGGAGACCGGTTCTTTGTGTCAGACCCCATGATTTATCATTGTAACCTATGAAAGATTCAATTCCCTCGGTCTTCCTCTCTATGCTCTGAGCGGCCACACCGACCAGCCATTCTGTTGCTCCGTTCACATCCACCTCCCAGTAATGTCTCCCTGATGAGAAGCTCTGTGTACTCATTACCTGTCGGACTGTAAACCTCTCTGGATCATCCGGTTTGTTCTCTGGTTTATTGCTACCAGCAGCTGATTTGAGATTTTTCGATATAAAAGTGCGATTGCTGGCTGTTTTTATATCCAGTAGGATGTCTGACTTCTCCATTATTGAGAATTGCCTCTTTGTCTTCAGATCCATCAGACTGTCAGTAAAGTGGAGAAGTCCTCTGTGGAGCATCTGTGAGATCATTCCTTCATCCAGACATCCAGCATCTCTTACATCACCACTCCTAGGAATGATGTCATCACTGCTCATTTCTTTTTTTAGCACAGTTAATGGATCTGAAATCTTCCGTAAGTCCTCAACTTCATTAATTTTCCTGGAAAGCTCAATCTTCATTTTCTCCAGCTTCCGGAACAGACCACAGACTGACTGGGAGATCTTCTCCTCCTGTCTGGAGACCTCAGTCAGGACTCTCTTCTCTACATCATCCAGATGTCTCCTGATGTCTCTAAACAGCTCAGTGACTCTCTTGGTAACATCAGCTGCTTTTCCTTTCTCTCCCGTCTTGTGATTTCCCAGATCATGGATTCTCTTCTCAGTGTCTTGTTTCTCAATGTTCAGTTTCTCAATAACATCTTTCAATTTCTCTTTCTTCTTCTCAGAGGCCTCATTCAGAAGATCCACCTGGTGTCCTCTGTGGTCTCCAGCCACCCAGCAGGACATACAGATACAGGCACCGTCTTCTGTGCAGTAATATTTCAGGATTTCTTCGTGTATTGAGCATTTTCTGCCATCAAACGATGTGGTGGGATCAGTTAAAACGTGATGCAGTGACTTACTGTGATTGCTTAAGTGCATATCACAGAACGAGGCCTCACAGTGTAGACATGATTTAGTAGCCGGTACAGGAGGATTACAGTACGTACAGAAGACCTCCGGGAGAGAAGATCTTATATTATCCACAATGTTACACAACTTCCTGTTCTTCTCCAGCGGAGGGCGCTCTGTATACTTCTCTCTGCACTCCGGACAGGAATAACTGGTAGACTTCCTCTTCTGTGTATCCAGCACAGTCACTATACAATCTCGGCAGAAATTATGTCCACATCTCAGTGATATGGGCTCCGTATAAAGGTTCAGGCAGATGGAGCAGCTCAGCTCCTCTCTCAGAGTAGAAGTCGCCATTCTAGGGAAAAAATTAAACTTTTGCTACAACTCGGCACAGAAGAAAAGCTGGGAGCGTCTGATCGCTCCCGTACAAGGCACGGAAATGAATGTGAAAGCAATTCTGGAAATGCTCCTCAGGAAGTGAGCGTCATGAACAATGAGATCCTCCCTGTTTAACCCTTTATGTGCTCTGCTTGGACACTAGGGCTGAAACCAATGATTACTTTCATACTCGATTAGTTGGCTGATTATTGCTTAGATTAATCGGTTAATAACCTTAAAAAAAAAGTGTGGTGTATATTTTAGTTAATATGTAAAGTTTAAGAAAAGGCAATTTATTCCTAAATATCTCTATACGCAGGGGTAAATATAAATAACCAACTATATGGTTATGGAGTAAAATCTTTAACCCACTCTGAGAATAACAAACAATAGGAATTTTCATAAATTACATAAATTTCATAATTTCATAAATTTCAGAAATTACATTGATTTTAAAACAGAATGTTAAAAGCAAGTGAAAATTTCAAACATTCTTTCATTCAGCGAATGTACAAAGATTTTTCGCATTAATAGTCTCATCTGAAAATTGATCCGTGTGGCCAGCATAAGGCTCAGTACACACCTATGCCGTTTTCTTTTGATCAGTTTACGCAGTGCTTTTTGCTGTGCATGTTGATTTTTTTTTTTACTGCGATTTGCTTTTTTTTATGTCTTTTTTAGGCCAATTTGTTGTTGGGCAGATTAAAAAACACAAATTGCTGCAAAAACGCACGACGTGCTTTTTTGCAGATTCTCCATTGAAGTCTATCGAACCAAAAAAGCACTGTTTTGCGTTGGAAAGGGTCAAGGAACTTTTTCAAATATGCAGCAGCTGAAAAAAAGCATAGATGTGAACGTTAAATGAACTGTAGTGCGTTTCTGCAAAAAGCACCAAAAAACCACATGGGTGGGAACAGGGCCGTCTTTAATGTTGATTGGACCCTGGACAAAAATTTTCTTGGGCCCCCCCCCCCCCCCCCATGCAATTTTGCTCTCCACCTGCTCTGAGACACACAATAAATAGCAACCAGACTCAAAATCTGTTTACTGAATCAGATCAGGCAGCGATTGTGCTTGTTTGCCAGAGGTTATAGTGTACCATTACCGCTCTCTGACTGGTTGCTAGAGGTTACAGCACATGATTTCAACTTGGTGACTGGTTGCTAGAGGCTACTGCACATCATTACAGCTTACTGATTGGTTGCTAGAAGTTACAGCACATCATCTCCTCACTGCCTGCACACCATAGACTGGGGAGGTGAGGGGACCCATGAAAAAACTCTTATGTCGCACACACACGACCAGACTTTGACAGCAAAGAACGAATCAGCCGGACAAGTCGACTGTGTGTGGGCTTCATTGGACCTTTTGCTGTCTAAAAATCAGACGAACTTTAGATTTAAAACATGTTTCAAATCTTTCCGAGGGACTAGAGTCCGGTCGAAAAACCCGTTCATCTGTATGCTAGTCCGGACAAAAAACAACGATAGGGCAGCTATTGGCTACTGGCTATGAACGTCCTTATTCTAGTCTGGTCATACGTCATCACATTAGAATCCGTCAGACTTTGGTGTGGTTGTGTGTGGCAAAGTCCGTCGGAACTCTGCCGAAAGTCCATCGGGAAGACCGTCGGACCTAGTCCGTCAAAGTCCGGTCGTGTTTACGTGGCATTAGCGATCCTGGGATCAGTGGCAGGGTGAAGGGGAGGGTGTGATCAATGTGTCAGGGCTGGCTTACCCCTTCCTTCTCTGGGCTGGCCGGTCAGCTGTCGGCTAATTGCCAGCTCTCTTCTCTCTCCACAGTTACCAGCTGTTCCCGATGATGCTCGTCTGACCTGCCTATTTAAAGCCTTCCAGCTCACTTCTCTGCCTTCGTGTTGGTCACATCACAAGGAACCATCTCCTGTGGTTTGTTTCAAGACTGGCTTGCTGACATCTCTCCTGGCTCCTTATCTTGCTTGCAGTTGCTCTCCTTGGATCCCTGACTTCAGGCCTGGCTGATTACTCGATCTGGTTAATGAACTTTGGACTGGCTGACTACCCGAGCTGGTTACTGGACTCTGTCTATGCTTGACTATGCTTTTTCTTTTTACCCTTTTATTTTTATTAATAAACAAGTGTGATTTAATTGTACTTCTGTCTCAGTCTGATTCACGGTTTCTGACACAATGGCAATGCCGATTTCTTTTCACCGACTACCAATATAAATAGGAGTTTCAACACTGGCCACCAATAAAATAGGGGTTTACACTGACCACTAATGTAATAGGGGTTTACACTGACCACTAATATAATAGAAGTATTCACAATAACCACCAATGTAAGGAGGGATTTACACTGACCACCAATGTAAGGGAGGCATTCACACTGGCCACTAATGTGAATAAAATGATTATACACCAAGCAAAAATGTAATGAAATTTACACTGACCACCAATGTAACTGAGACATTTAGGCTCGGTTCACACAAGGGCGACACGACTTCAGGGCGACTTTGTGAGGCAACTTGGAGACGACTTTATAGACACGACCTGGGGCGACTTGGAGGCCAGGCGACTTTTGCTGTGGCCAAGCAGAGAATGAGCTCTGAAGGGGAACTCCACGCCAAAATTCTGAAAAAAATTTGGCGTGGGTTCCCCCTCCGAGAGCATACCAGGCCCTTAGGTCTGGTATGGATTCCAAGGGGAACCCCCTACGCCGAAAAAACGGCGTGGGGGTCCCCCCCAGATCCACACCAGACCCTTATCCGAGCACGCTACCCGGCCGGCCAGGAAAGGGGGTGGGGACGAGCGGGCGGCCCCCCCTCCTGAGCCGTACCAGGCCGCGTGCCCTCAACATGGGGGGATCCTTGGGGGAGGGGGGGCGTGCGCCCCCCCACCCCAAAGCACCTTGTCCCCATGTTGATGAGGACAAGGGCCTCTTCCTGACAACCCTGGCCGTTGGTTGTCGGGGTCTGCGGGCGGGGGGCTTATCGGAATCCGGGAGCCCCCTTTAACACAAGTTTCGGGCAAAATCCGTTTGAAAAAATCTGATGGATTTTGTGGTCGGAATGTCCGACCATGTGTATGGGGCATAAGACATTTAGTAACATAATGGAGTTAAAAAAAATAAAAATAAATTAGCCCTTCATAGTACAAAAAGAGCAAATAATCGCTACTGTAATGCCGCGTACACACAATCGGAATTTCGGCCAGCAATAGACCGATGAGAGCTTTTCATCGGAAAATGCGACCGTGTGTATGCTCCATCAGAATTTAGCTGTCCGAATTCCCGCCAGCAAAAATTTGATAGCATGTTCTCAATTTTCCTGACGGAAAAACTTTCCGTCAGGAAATTCCGATCGTGTGTATGCAATTCCGACACGCCAAAAATCACGCATGCTCAGATTCAACTACGAGACAGAAGCTATTGGATACTGGCTATTAAACTTCCTTTTTCTAGTCCCGTCGTACATGTTGTACGTCACTGCGTTATAAATGATCGGAATTTGGTGTGACCGTGTGTAGGCAAGACAGCTTGAGCCAAATTCCGTTGGAATTCCGTCGGGAAAACCATCCGAGCTTTTTCCGACGAGAACTCCAATTGTGTGTACGCAGCATTAGAGCGGAAATTCCGTTGGAATTCCGACGGGAAAACCATCAGAGCTTTTTTCCGTCGAGAATTCAGATCGTTTGTACGCATCATAAGGGGTTCGTTTTTTACGGTACAACAGGGAAAGTAATATTTACAGTAGCGATTGTTTGCTCTTTTTGTACTAGAAAGGGCTACTTTTAGTTTTTTTAACCGCGTTATGTTACAGGCCTTTTAATCGATTATGAAAATATTAATCAATTCATTTCATAATCAATTAGTTGTTGATTAATCGATTAGTTGCTTCGGCCCTATTTGACACAGCAACTCTACATGATATTGGCTGAGGAGGTCTCCTATATTACACGCTTCCCATCCAGCGTACACATTTATACATCCTGGATTGGAAGCAGTTAAACCAGAATCATGAAACGAAACCCGTGAAAGAAATCAGTGCTTAGGGAATAAAAAAGGTTCTAAGATGTAGCAGCTAACACTATACCTTGATACAAGATATACACAAAATCAAATGGAAAAATGCAGCTTTAATGTTACCCTCTTGCCGACCTCCCACAGTACTTTTATTGCAGACGGGTGGCATGTACAGGCAAAGTGACGCTTTGCCGATAATGACACAGGGGCGCCCCCCTGACCGCTGCCCCTACCGGACAAAGCTGTTATGAATCAATGTGATTCATACCAGCTTTTCTTTCATTACTAGTGAGCTGTGATTGGCCCACAGCTATTGCATGGTACCTGGGGCTAATCGCAGCACCCTGTGCCATGTGATTAGCTTTAGTCAATCACAGATCACTAGTATTTGTCATGAACTTAAAGCAGTTGTATAGTCTATTTTTAAACTTGTACCTACAGGCAAAGTCTATAATAAGGCTTACCTGTAGGTAAAAAAAAAAAAATATCTCCTAAGCCTGTACGGTTTAGGAGATATTCCCCGTGCAATGAGCCGCTGACTGTAGCGCATACGCACAGGGGATTCTCGGCTGAAAGCCCAGCAGATGCTGGACCTTGCCGGAAAGAAGTCTCCCATGTGCATGCGTGGGAGTGACGACATCGTGGCTCCGGCCACTCACAGCGCTGGAGCTGCGATACCCGGAAGACACACAGAGGCAACAGGTCAGCTCCCTCGGCATGGACCAGGTGAGTTATCGACGCCTCATTCGAAGGTGAGTATTTCATAATGAGCTAGCTCATTACTCAATACTAGCTCATTATGCCTTTTGCCTTACAGGGGTATTAAAAAAAAAGTGTCAGCGTGTATACAACCGTTTAACCCATTCATGACCGTCCAAAGCATTGCTGGTGCAACCATTTATTTATTTATTTTCGGGGATATTCATTATAGCAAAAAGTAAAAAATATTGCTTTTTTTTTCCAACATTGTCACTCTTTTTTTGTTTATAGCCCAAAAAATAAGAAAACGCAGAGGTGATCAAATACCACCGAAAGAAAGCTCTATTTGTGGGGGAAAAAAAGGACGTAAATTTTGTTTGGGTGCAACGTCGCACAATTGTCAGCTAAAGCGACGTTATCGCAAAAAAATGCACTGTTCATGAAGGGGGTAAAATCTTCCGGGGCTGAAGTGGTTAATTGAAAACAATATAATGAATCCACGTTTCCTGTAAAGTACAATATTAGCCTGTGTTCACACTGCCGTGACTTCCAAAGTCAGGTGGGCATCCCATAATACCCCTATTTCCATCCAAGTTTATTCCCCTCAATAAAACAAAAAAAACAACAACAAAGCACTGGACTGTTCCCTGACTGCTGTGTGCTTGTGAAGATGCGGTGTGCCTGGCTGTGCAGGATGGGGGATCCCTTTCACCAGCATCTGCTGGGGGGGTAGCGATACAACTGGTAGGAAAAATGTCCCTGCGTCTGTGGTGTCGCTGAAGGGAAAATTTGCTCTGATATAGATGAGTTCAGCCAAATCCACCTTGAGTTAGGGGAGGGGTCAAAATCAATCCCCACAGAATTTAACCCTTAATATGGAGCCATCATGGACCTTACAGTCTGCCAAAAGACAAACAAAAAGCACCAAAAAAGAAAAACACAAAACAACAATAGGATACTTTGAATTTTAAGGTTCCACAAGAGGGTGCTCTTCTCTATGTTACAATCATCAGAAAAAGATCTTCTGCTAAACTTCCCACATAAGCGTGCGCACAGGGTGTACTAGGGGTGCCTGGGCACACCCTAATCTCCCTGTGTGGTGCAGATTCCCACTGTTTAGACCTCTGATATTTCACCAAGTCCCCCTAATGGGGCTCCTAAAAAAATTGTAAAACAAAAAAAATTATGAAAAAAAATAAATTGTTAAAAAAAAAGTCTCTGCCCTACTTGATACGGTCCAGTAGGACTCTACTCACAGATCAGAGTAAGGGGGCGATCCCGGGCCCCTTACCACGTGATCAGCTGTCAGCCAATGACAGCTGATCACGTGATGTAAACAGAAGATCGGTAATCGTTTTTCTTTCCCTCTTGCTCTCACTGGCTTCTGTCAGAGGGTCCCTCACACAGAGAACCGCGGCTGCCTCATCTGTGCCCACCAGTGCCACCTATCAGTACGCAACAGTGCCATCTACCAGTGCCCACAGTACCACCTGCCAGTGCCCACAGTGCAACCTACCTTTGCCCAACAGTGCCAGCTATCAATGCCCATCAGTGCCTTATCATCAGTGCCACCGATCAGTGCTGCCTATCAGTGTCACCTACCAGTGCCCATCAGTGCCACCCATCAGTGATCATCTGTGCCCATCAGTGCCACCCATAATTGCCTCCTTATCAGCGCCCATCAGTGCAGCCTCATCAGCGCACATCAACGCACAACACAAGGGAAGCTATTGGCTACTGAACATCCTGTTTCTAGTCCCGTCATACAGTGGTGTGAAAAAGTGTTTGCCCCCTTCCTCATTTCCTGTTCCTTTGCATGTTTGTCACACTTAAGTGTTTCGGAACATCAAACCAATTTAAACAATAGTCAAGGACAACACAAGTAAACACAAAATGCAATTTGTAAATGAAGGTGTTTATTATTAAAGGTGAAAAAAAATCCAAACCATCATGGCCCTGTGTGAAAAAGTGATTGCCCCCCTTGTTAAAACATACTATAACTGTGGTTGTCCACACCTGAGTTCAATTTCTCTAGCCACACCCAGGCCTGATTATTGCCACACCTGTTCACAATCAAGGCATCACTTAAATAGGAGCTGCTTGACACAGTAAGGTCCACCAGAAGATCCTTAAAAGCTACACATCATGCCAAGACCCAAAGAAATTCAGGAACAATTGAGAAAGAAAGTAATTGAGATCTATCAGTCTGGAAAGGGTTATAAAGCCATTTCCAAAGCTTTGGGAATCCAGCGAACCACAGTGAGAGCCATTATCCACAAATGGCGAAGACATGGAACAGTGGTGAACCTTCCCAGGAGTGGCCGGCCGCCCAAAATTACCCCAAGAGCGCAGCGACGACTCATCCAAGAGGTCACAAAAGACCCCACAACAACGTCCAAGGAACTGCAGGCCTCACTTGCCTCAGTTAAGGCCAGCGTTCATGCCTCCACCATCAGGAAAAGACTGGGCAAAAATGGCCTGCATGGCAGAGTTCCAAGGAGAAAACCACTGCTGAGCAAAACGAACATCAAAGCTCGTCTCAATTTCTCCACAATACATCTTGATGATCCCCAAAACTTTTGGGACAACATTCTGTGGACCGATGAGACAAAAGTGGAACTCTTTGGAAGGTGTGTGTCCAAGTATATCTGGCGTAGAAGGAACACTGCATTTCATAAAAATAACATTATACCAACAGTAAAATATGGTGGTGGTAGTGTGATGGTCTGGGGCTGTTTTGCTGCTTCAGGACCTGGAAGACTTGCCGTGATAAAAGGAACTATGAATTCTGCTGTCTACCAAGAGATCCTGAAGGAGAATGTCCGACCATCTGTTCGTGTACTCAAGCTGAAACGAACTTGGGTTCTGAAGCAGGACAATGATCCTAAACACACCAGCAAGTCCACCACCGAATGGCTGAAGAAAAACAAAATGAAGACTTTGGAGTGGCCTAGCCAAAGTCCTGACCTGAATCCTATTGAGATGTTGTGGTATGACCTTAAAAAGGCCATTCATGCTCGAAAACCCTCTAATGTAACTGAATTAGGACAATTCTGCAAAGATGAGTGGGACAAAATTCCTCCAGGACGCTGTAAAAGCCTCATTGCACGTTATCGCAAACGCTTGGTTGCAGTTGTTGCTGCTAAGGGTGGCCCAACCAGTTATTAGATTTAGGGGGCAATCACTTTTTCACACAGGGCCATGATGGTTTGGATTTTTTTTCACCTTTAATAATAAACACCTTCATTTACAAATTGCATTTTGTGTTTACTTGTGTTGTCCTTGACTATTGTTTAAATTGGTTTGATGTTCCGAAACACTTAAGTGTGACAAACATGCAAAGGAACAGGAAATGAGGAAGGGGGCAAACACTGTTTCACACCACTGTACATGTTGTACGTCAATCGGACTTTGGTGTGAGTGGAACTCCGTCGGAAAAACCGTCAAGAGTTTATTCTGATGGAAAATCCAGTCGTGTCTACGCGACATTTTGTGTTCAGAGTAGATGGTTCGAAACTCATCCGGTTCACCAGGAACAGGCCGAGATTCATGTATGGGCAGGCTGAATGTAGTTGTTTGATCAACTTGGTTACAACCATTCTGCCAGATTTTTTTGTGATTATCGCTAGTGGCTGCTATTGGCTCCTTCTGCTGTCAATCACAGCCAGTGAGCCAATGTGGAAAGAGTGGAGGGGGCAAGCAGGGCTCTATGTGTAAAAGGACAGTGTCCATTCACAGGAGTGCGGCTCAGGAGTGAGCCTGATTGAGTGCCCCGTAGCAAAAGGCTTGCTGTTGGGGGCACTCGGGGAGGAGCCAGGATCGCCGGTGGGGGAACCAAAAAGAAGAGGATGGGGGCTGCCTTGTGCAAATCCATTACACAGAGCAGGTAAGTATAACATGCTTATTATTTTAATAAAAAAAAAAAAAATCAAAGCTTTAATATCACTTCAATGAAACCGAGTAAGTAGAGACCTGCTTTGTTACTTTGTATCTGTCTTTCACTTGTGCCAGCTAGAGCTGCTATATTTACACAGCAACTCCCAGATTTCATTTACAAGCTTGGAATTGGCAGCAAGTGGGAAGGGGGAGGGCAGTGCAGCAGTAGCACAGAAGGACTTACATGTTAAAGAGGACCTGTCATCAGATATATTTTTCATGGTAAACACGTGTATTGTATGTGTAACTTTACTGTTTCGTTTTTTATTCAATTAATTAAAGTGTATTTTTTCAAAACAAATTGCGTTTGAAAGGCTGCTGCGCAAATACCATGTGACATAAAATATTGCAACAACCACCATTTTATTCCCTAGGGTCTCTGCTAAAATTATATATATATATATATATATATATATATATATATATATATATATATATATATGTTTGGGGGTGCTAAGTGATTTTCTAGCAGAAAATACTGGATTTTTACTTAAAGCAAGCAACACACATCAGAAAAGATTTAGATCCCTTTCACACTGGAAGCTAAGCTCCTAAAGCGTCCCTGCCCATTGAAATCAATGGGCAGTGCCGCCAAAGTGCCTGCAAAGCGCCTTGGCAGTGGTGATTTGTGGGCACTTTTAACCCTTTATTCAGCCGTTAGCAGGGGTTTAAAAGCGCTCCAGCTAGTGCCCGAAAATGGCTGCAAAAACTAAGGTAAAGCGCCGCTTTACCGCTGACACCCGGGCGCTGTCAGTGTGAAAGGGCCCTTAGTCTTTAAATGGTTAAACTAAGATCTCCTACACACCAGTTCAGTCCTTTTGATAAGTAGAAGCATTGCATCTCTGCTTCTTTTATCAGCCATGTTCTCAGACTTGGCAGGCTGCCCAGATAGGAGAGACAAGTTGCTCCACGGGGAGACTTCAGACGACTTGCATAAACTTCTATTACAGAAGATATTTGCAAGTCGTAGTGAAGTTTTAATTGGCCTAATTTGCAGCACAATCCGCCTATGCAGATTAATTAAAAAAATGACAAAAATCAGCTGATGTATATCGGGCGACCTGTAGTTCTTAAGTCCACTGAGCTCCCAGTCTCTCTCACTAAACCTTCTGATTCACTGCCACTGAATTCCTTGAGCTCCTCCAATCCTTACCGTAGTATCTTCCTCAAGCGTCACCCCCATTTCTCTGCTGGGTCCCTAGCTAGGCACTCAAGATACTTCTAAAGCTTCAATCCACTGCCCTGCTCGGCCCCTGGCTTGACACACAAGCCTGCTCTGCAAGCGTCACTGGTTGGGTCCCTGGCTTGATACCTGCTGAAGTTTCCCAATTCTCCACCGTCCCCGGTTGGTGAGAATTCTGCTCCGGTACTTGCTTCAGCTACTCACTGAGGTCCCTAGTAATAAGGTGGTTGGTCCCTTAGTGGCGACAGCTTCCCCTCTACCTCTGACCACGACAGGTTCTCCGGCCTGCAGAACTGGCACTTTTGGTTGGACTGCAAGCTGCAATCCCAACCCTACGCTGCTCTCTTGCTTCTAGATAGGCCTTCAGACAGCCCAACAGCCAGATGTACCCGGGATAGGCCCAATCTCCGGCCTAGTAGCCCAGGCAATTCAACATACGTCCACCCAGACAGCCGTCCAGGTGACACAGAATAAAGATCACCCGACTCCACCCAAATATATAGGTTCTCCCAGCATGCCAAAGGATTCAAGAAAACCCCCACCCATTGGCTGAGATACCCCATATACCCATAACCTGACCTTGCAGTGCCCTTCTCTTAACTAATGTCACCAAGTGCCCAGCCACCTAGTGACAAAAGAGAAAAGTGCACCAATCGCAGGCTTAGAGTGAAATCAATTGATCCTCAACAACTAGCCAAGGTAGATACTCCTGGCAGGTACATTTAGGAGCAACCCTGCCTAAACACCAAGGTGCTACATCTATGTAGAGCAACCATTTTTTTTTCAGATCCTCAGAGGGCTCTTTGCCATGAAGTGCCATGTTGAACTTTCAGTGGCCAGTATGAGAGAGTGAGAGTGATAACACCAAATTTAACATACCTGCTCCCCATTCACACCTGAGACCTTGTAACGAGTTGCATGAGGGATGAAGGAAAATGTCTAATTGGGCCCAATTTGGACATTCTCACTTAGGGGTGTACTCACTTTTGTTGCCAGCAATTTAGACATTAATGGCTGTGTGTTAAGTTATTTTGAGGGGACAGCAAATTTATTAATGTGAGGGATGTACTCAGTTTTGTGAGACACTGTGTGTGTGTGTGTGTGTATATATATATATATATATATATATATATATACATACACACACACATACTCTATATACTGTATGTATAAATGTATCAAGGCATGGACGTTGTCAGTAGGGCAGTGGACAGTGCCAATCCCTCACTTTGTTCATCCAGAAAAAGAAGGGCCAGGTAAATGACATATTTGCCAGCCCCCTCCCCGCTCTCCATCCTGAAACGATCTTCCACAGCAGGCAACGGGAGAGGAGAGGAGGGGAAGCTAGCAGCACTGCAGGGGGAGGAGGGGACCAGGGGAACACACAGGGAGGCCTGGGCAGCATAAAGAAGAGGAACAGGGACAGGAGGGGTGGCAGGGGCAGCATATACTTGTGCCAAGCCCCAGAATCTTCCCCCTATAGCAGGTGAATGCCAACAGTAGGGAGAAAAGGAGAAGACTGCTTTCAACTGGAGGAAAATACAGAATTGTTCTAAATGCCCCCCCCCCTCCCGGTTCTGGGGGTCAGCAAGGAAGGATTGCTGTCTACTTGTCGCCTGACCATGATCGACACGTAGATCACGATCGATAGGTTGCTGATTGTGTATTAGGGTGTGCTCAGGAACACCTGCCTCCCTCACCTGCCTCCCTTCTTGGCTGTTACTAGGCCAGGCTTGAGACACAACCCTGCCATTAAATGAACCTGGGACATCCTCTCAAGTTCTCACATTCCAGCCCACAGTGTCTGCACCCTGATACTTGTGTTTTTCCTTCACCCATGCAGGCCCGTCTCTACTTCCAGAGGTGCTTGGACAGTAACTGTGCAAGAGGCCACCCTTGTCATCTCAGGATCCGCATACAGATATAGGACAAGTGGTGTCGGCCTTGCCCAGTTGTTGCTGAACTTCTTCACCTCTCCCACCTCTACAACATAGACACTAATTATTCTATAGTCCAAGCGAAGAACTATGAGGGCTAATTAAACTCCTTGAAATAACACAGTGAAAGTTCACAGGACAGCTCTAAATTTCCAATATTATCAACGAGTATTTTTTGCAATTGTCAAACAAATATAACAACATCTCTTAACGGTATATCTACTAGTCCAAAAGGTAGCAAGTAAGACAAATGTATTGTTGGGGATTACATACATTTTAATAATCAAAAATATAAAATTCACTATTTAAAACACTTTTAAATCTAATCACTAGAGCACACAAATTCCCCACCCCAAAATCATTTGTTGTATGGTCATTATTTTTACATCAATTTCCCGTTTCTTGTGACACCATTGGGCTTGTTCAATAAAACCAAACAAGGTGCAATTAGTTGAGCAACTGATAACATCCAAATACATGAATTCTGATTGGTTCCTGTGATTTACTGCACCATACATATCATCATTGTGGTCTGCACTGCACTATTAAGAAGATGGCATGTGTTGGGCTTAACAATAAATCAGGTTGTGGAGTACAGCCATAGATTCAAGCTTGTTTATGATTGAAACTGATTATTTTATCTCATCAATATTTTATAAACATAAATAAATTGTATTTGTTTTCTGATACTGAGATTTTGGATGCCGTTTTTTTATCTGATTGATATCAGACAGGTTACAGGATTAAAGTGACACTAAACTCTGATTTAAAAAATATATTATATTAAGTATTTATTATTAACTTAAAGAGTTTTTTCTTTTGCTTTCAGACTCCTCCAAATCCTTCTTTTTCTTTTATCTTTTTTCTTTGCTACTGTGATCTGACTTCTTGTTAGAAGGAAGGTGGCTACATCCGTTCTCCATGGTCCCGCTATAAATAAGAGCATAGCCACCCTCTTACTCCTGCATTGTACTATGGGATGTGTAATGTACATAGAGCAGTGTACAACGACCACAGCTTATGTGTACTGCTTGTTCCAAACAAACATGAGTGAGGGGAAGAGGTCCAGGAGCTCACAAACAGAAAAAGAAAAACACAGTAAAAAACAATATCATGAAAAATAGATTACAGGCCTTAAAGCGGAGCTCCACCCAAAAGTGGAAGTTCAGTAGACATGTGCACACTGAAATATTTTGTTTCGGAATTTTGTTTTCGTCCGAAAAATAAATGTATTTAGTTACTCCCAAAATTCGTTTTTATTTACTTTGTTTCATTAAAAAACGCATTTGTCCGATAATCCAAAATAATTAAGGTTGAATCTGTCATTGAAGGCTTATGGTGTCCGTCGAAATCTTCATGTCGAATCTTTTCTCTCTATGTTGAATAATTTTGGACTAAGAGTTAGGTTAGGCACATTCAACCTTTTTTGCTATTGTTTCTATAATGTTGAATCTTTTCTCTCTATGGTCAAATCTTTTCTCTCTGTGGAATCTTTTCTCTCTATGTCGAATCTTTTCTCTCTGTGTAGAATAATCTTGGACTAATAGAGCTAAGGTTAGGTACATTCGACCACAGGTTCAAAGGACACAGCTCGCTATTGTCAGCGTCATGTCGAAACTCCTATCTATATCGAACTGTTGTCACAGCGAAAATGAAAATGTCGGTTTTCGGATTCTGCACGTTCGTTATCGTTTGTTAAAACGATAACGAAAATACCCGAAATTCAGAGGAAAATGCATTCGGACGAAAACGAATGCACATGTCTAAAGTTCAGCTTGTTTGCACCCTTCCCTCCCTCCACTTCCACATTTGGCACTTTTTGAGGGGGAGCGGGTACCTAGTTGACAGGAACCCACTCCCACTTCCGACTCAGATCCCTGCGGCGATCAGAACCTGGAAGTTTGCCCCCCTATCCTTCCCCCGCAGGATTTGAAGCTGCAAGGCTTTACCCTCTGTTTCCCTTACTTGCTATGCCTGGGCCTGCACCTAAAGCTGATTGAGGAATTGGTTTGGGTGAGGACATCGCTGAATCCCTGGACAGGGAAGTGTCCATATATTAAAAGTCAGTAGCTACACTATTTGTAGGTGCTGATTTCAATTTGTTTGGGGGGGGCGGCGGGATGGAGCTCCTCTTCAAGTAGTGTATGTGTATGGATTATGTTTGAAAAATAAGCATATTGTTTAATGTCACTTTAAGCTAAGCCCCTCTGGTAAACTGAATAGGTGATCTGACTCTGGAGAGCCCGACACTAAAAAAAATTGTTACTATATTATTCTTATGGTGGAATCTTCAAACACGAAGAAAGCAGCATGGAGGGGTTCAGTGAAGGTGGTGGTGAAGGTGTGAAGGAGTCTGATGGGGTCACACAGCTGGTAGAAGGAAAGACGACCGGCCTCGTATTCCAGATAGATCCCAACTGTCTTTAGAGAAGAGTTGGAGTCTATTTTTATGCCTATGTTTTTGTGCCAGGAAAAGAGAGTGTCTCTTTGAGTCAGACTCCATGATTTGTCATTATAACCTATAAAAGATTCATTTCCTGCAATCTTCCTCTCCATGCTTTGAGCAGCCACCCCTATCAGCCAGTCCTTCGCTCCGCTCACATCCACCTCCCAGTAATGTCTCCCTGATGAGAAGCTCTTTATACTTATTACCTGTCTGCATTTAAACCTTTCTGGAATATCCGGTCTATTCTCTGATTTATTGGTGTAAGTAGCTGATTTCAGATCCTGTGATATAATAATGTAATTTTGGGCTGTTTTTATATCCAGTAGGATGTCTGATTTCTCCATCACTGTGAATTGTATCTTTATCTTTATATCTTTCAGACTGTCAGTAAAGTGGAGAAGTCCTCTGTGGAGCATTTGTGAGATCATTCCTTCATCCAGGCATCCAGCATCTCTTACATCACCACTCATAGGAATGTCATCATTGCTAAATTCCTTCCTTAGCACAGTTAATGGATCTGTGATGTCACACACGGCCTCCATGTCATTAATCTTCTTGGACAGCACGTCCTTCTGTGTCTCCAGCTTCTGGATCATATCAGAGACTGACTGGGAGATCTTCTCCTCCTGTCTGGAGACCTCAGTCAGGATTCTCGTCTCTTCATCATTCAGATGTCTTCTGATGTCTCTAAACAGCTCAGTGACTCTCCTGGTGACATCAGCTGCTTTTCTTTTCTCTCCCGTCCTGTGATTTTCCATATTCTGGATTCTCTTCTCAGTCTTTTGTCTCTCTGTGTTCAGTTTCTCAGTAACATCTTTCAATTTCTCTTTCTTCTTCTCAGAGGCCTCATCCAGAAGCTCCACCTGGTGTCCTTTGTGGTCTCCAGCCACCCAGCAGGACATACAGATACAGGCACCGTCCTCTGTGCAGTAATATTTCAGGATCTCTTTGTGTACGGAGCATTTTCTGTTTTCAAATGTTGTGGTGGGATCAGTTAATATGTGATCCGCTGACTTGCTGTGGTTTCTTAAGTGTTTTTTGCAGAATGAAGCCTCACATAGCAGACACGATTTAGTAGCTGGTGCAGGAGGATTACAGTACGTACAGGAGACTCTTTCCTCCAGGTGAGCAGATCTGAAATTGTCCACAATGTTACGCAACTTCCTGTTCTTCTCCAGCGGGGGGCGCTCTTTATACTTCTCTCTGCACTCTGGGCAGGAATAAATGGTAGACTTCCTCTTCTGTGTGTCAAGAGCAGTCACTATACAGCCCCGGCAGAAGTTGTGCCCACATTTCAGTGATACGGGCTCCTTATAAAGGTTCAGGCAGATGGAGCAGATCAATTCATCTCTCATGCTGGATGTCGCCATTCTGGGGAAATAAACTTCTTCTACAACTCAGCACAGAAGAGAAGCTGGGAGTGGCTGATCTGTCCCGAACGCGGATGTGAATGTGAAAATAATTCTGGGAATTTTTTCAAACAGTAACCTGTGTCTCAGAAAAATTAGATTCTTCCTGTTCAGTTAACTCTTTGTTTGCTCTGGCCTGATACAGAGACTCTACAAAATATTGATGGAGGAGGTCTCCTACATTAAAGTGTAGCTAAACCCAATTATAAAAATAAATGTCACCTTGCTTTTCCAGATTGCTAAAGTATATGTGTTTTCTTTTTTTTATCCTGTTGCAGGTTTGATTGATTAGATTGTAAACACTTGTCCCAGCCATTTCCTGTGATAGGATGACAACGCTGTCTTTTTATGGTCAGCATGCAGAGGCAGTGTTGTCACCAATATCTTTATGCTCTCTTTGTGGACTATAACATAAAATGCACACATGGGGGGGGGATTTACTAAAACTGGTGTAGCTGTGTATAGTAACCAATCAGCTTCTAGGTTCTATCGTCAAAGCCTACTTGAATAAGCTGCAGTTAGAAGCTGATTGGTTACTATGCACAGCTGCACCAGATTCTGAGTGCTCTAGTTTTAGTAAATATCCCCCATGGTGTGCCCACACATCCAGACTCAGCTGCCATCTTGTATTTGCATAAACTTTCTTCACCACTAATGTATATGGTATGTAGTAGGGATGCACTGATGCCATTTTTTTTTTACGAGTACCGATACTTTATTTTAGTACTCGCCAATTACCAATACCTACCCGCAACTGTTTTGTTTTCACTTCACCTGTCAGCAATGGTACAAAGCATTGAAAAGTTATTTACAAATAAAATAGATTTTTTTTTATAATTTTGCGCTTTTTCAATGTGAAATGTGTAAACATATGTTAATATATATGTGTAGCAATGCTCTTTTTACTAGTCTGTCTTTATCTTTTTGAACTTCTAGAACTCTGGCCAATTTCCATTGACTTCTAGGTAAATCTTCTTTCACTAATACTATGTCACCAACTTGTACATTTCTTTTGGGTGTTTGCCATTTATTTCTTAAAGTAAGATTGGCTAAGTACTCTTTCCTCCATCTATTCCAAAACTGTTCTGATAGATATTGAATTCTTCGCCATCTCTTTTTGGCGTATAAATCCTCTTTGGTAAACTTGTCAGGTGGTGGTTGTATTTAATCAGCCTTAAGGTGAAGTAGATGGTTGAGAGTTAAAGGTTCCAAACTTGTTGGATCATTGATGTTGTCAACTGTAAGAGGACGACTGTTAACCATAGACATTACTTCATAGAATAGGGTCCTAAGCATCATCTATTCCTCCGGAGCTCTTTCTCAACACTGAACTTAACACATTTCTTAGCCCTTGTACACACGGTCAGAGATTCGGATGGAATGTGTCCGATCAGACCGTTTTGTCGGATATTCCGACTGTGTGTGGTCTACATCGGACTGTTTCCGTCGGAGTATCCGACGGACCAAGTATTACAACTTGTTGGTAAAATTTTCCAACAAAATGCTCCAATCGGACATACTCCGATCATGTGTAGAGAATTCCAATTGGACAAAGTGCCACGCATGCATAGATCAAATTCCTACACCAAAGCTATTGGCTACTAGCGTGAACGTAGTCCCGTCGTAACGAAATAACGTCATCACGTCGGATTTTCCGACAACTTTGTCCTACCATGGGTATGCAACAGTTTCGGACAAAATCCGTCGGACAAAATTCGACGGACAAAATCCAACGGATTTGGTTGTTGGAATCTCCAACCGTGTGTACAAGGGCTAACAGTTCTGATTTGTCTTTCCCAAACTCCTCCTGTGTGACTTGCATGCGGCACATTCATATAAAAATCACACAGATTCTTTGACAAATACTCAGTTACCTTTTCTTTATCGATCTCTTTTAGAGCTTTCTTCAATTCATTCTTTACTCTGACAAAATTAGATCCTTGCTCAGATCTAAGCTTTCTGACAGTACCCCTAATGGCTATAAAACATCTCAAGACATTAATGAATGCATCAGTTGACATATCTTCTAACATTTCCAGATGAATTGCTCTGGAGCTTAGACATGTAAATATTAGTCCATATCTCTTGTACTCCTTGCGGTTTTGTTTGGTGATGAATGGACCGAAACAATCTATTCCACTATCAAGAAATGATGGTGATGGGTTTACACGATCTTCCGGTAAATCTACCATTCTTTGTTCTTCGGTAGGCCTATGTGCCTTTCTACAGGTTACGCATTTACTTATATACTTTGCTATAACTTTGTTTCCCCTTACTATCCAGTAACCACCTTCTCTCAAACAGTTCTGAGTAAAGCTTCTTCCTTGATGCAAGGATTTGTTGTGGTTGTGATCGATAATCAATCTTGTGAAGGTAGCATTTTTGGGCAGAATTGCTGGATGCTTCACTCTGCTGGGTAACGATGCATTTTCCAGTCTCCCTCCGACCTTCAGTATACCATCCTGTAGAACAAGATTAAGCTTGTACAATAGGTGGTTGTTAGGAAGCCTTTTGGGTTCTTGACTAAGTCTCTTTAACTCTTCACTATAAAATCTCTGTTTAATGAGTCTTATGACTGTTTCTTCAGCTTTCATCCTTTCCTCTACATTCAATGATTCCTTCTTTCCGATTCCCTTTGCCAAACGTTGAATTCAAGCTACTATGTTGATGACCGTATTCCATTTTGAACATCTGGCTAGTCTTTCAAGTATGCCATCTTGACACTTGGTGGCAGTGCTCAATGTTTGTACAATTTTTACTTCTGGATCACCTATAGACAATTCTGTGTGACTTTCACTGGGTATGATTTCCTTTTCTCAAAGGAACTCTGGACCGGTGAACCAGTTAGAATTTTTCAATTCTGTTACATTCAGGCCTCTTGAAGCATGATCTGCTGGGTTATGCTTTGTATCAATGAGATACAAATGTTCCGGAAGTGTTATTTCCCTAATTTTCTGAACTCTGTTGGCGACAAAGACATGGAATCTTCGAGCTTCGTTGTTTATGTATCCTAGGACAACTTGTGAGTCTGTCCAAAAATATTCTTCATCTATTTTTATAGAAGTTACCTTCGAGAACTTTCTTTGCTTCTCCACCAACATATTTCTGAAGGTAGAATAACTTTTCAACTGACCTGGAGCAATAATGCTCAATGATCAAAATAATAAAGCTCAATGTTTCAAAACTTGCCTTCCAGATCTTTAGTGACTGCAGTACATGTGTCCATGTTCCTTACAATATCCTGGGGAGGTGTCGTAGATGACCGCAGGTTGACATATGCTGCCATAAGCTCTGATTCAGATTCTTCTAGTCTCTATCATATCACTCAAGTTTCCTTTTCTTGCTTTAGCCTTCTACGAACATCTTTAATGTAAGATTTCCACCTATCATACATTCTGGTGAACTTTTTTCCTTTTAATGCTGCTTCTTGCTACAAGTTTTCCAGCATCTTTAGGAACGCCTTAGTTCATTTGTTTGGGATGTATTTTTTTGGGCCATGGCCAATGCTGCATCAGACTCCTCTACCTCAGACAGGTTCACTTGCTCTTAACTTAACTTCTATCTCATCTATCTTTGTATCCTCTAACAATGGCACAACAATACTAGACTTATACATCTTACTTTAAGTGCTATAACAATCAATATGACTATTAAGGAGACTTTCACAGGCTTTGGGCCTAGCGGTGGGAAACTAGCTGGCTACAGTGCGTGGCCTCTTTGTGCGTAGCGGTGTAGGCGCTCTAGCTCTGGACTTCGGTCTCCCACCATGTGTCTCTTTTTCTAGGGATCGCAGGAGGGTTGGCGCTCTTTCTGTAACTATCTTGCCTTTGCCGTTCTGCCACTTTAAGAGTCGGCTGCAGATTGACTAAACCACACGTTCTATAGCTTCTATGGTAGCTCGGCCGCTCAAATGCACTCTTCTCTGTGCAAGCTGAGGAGCATTATCGCTTCGCCCTCAAAGGCAACTAATAGTTCCACTTTGGCAGACGCAGCACTATGAAGTGCCTTATGCACTGTGGCATTAGAAGAATTTTAATCTCTGACCTTTTAGTCCAAACAGGACTATCTCTTACCCTATAATTCCTCTAGCACCGTTCTATGGAAGCAGTAGGTTTAAAGAGCACACCAAACCTCTATGATATCTTCTTTATTAACTTCAGCTTTTCTTCATATATAACACTGACAATTTAGCAGCAGGCAGTGCATGTACAAACGTGTTGAATAAAGTATAACAAACAGTGGTTCAACTGTTCAATCTTGTCATTCTACATAAAATGGTAGATATATTTCTCTCTTCAGTATCTGTACTTTCACTTTAAATACTTTAGACACTTTATGATCTCTCTGAGAGGTATATCTGAGGCTCAAGAAATAGTTTTGCTTGTTGGAACGCTTGCTATGATGTTTGTTTGCTTGAACATTTGTTTGATAATGCTTGCTATGGTGTCTGTTTACTTGTTTGGTGGGACTACAAGTGAACACATAACTAGTTCAGTATACAGTTCTAATCACATTGTTTAAAAATGGTAACATATATAACTGTATTAAATACCTATCTTGGCCACTTGCTTCCATAAAACTCAACTCTGGCTGGATCTTTAATCTGTGCAGGTCCTCTCTCTCTGGTGTAATGAGTTCTAGCAATGTGCTGGGTAATTTGCAGACAAAATAATAGGTGTAAGGCTGGCTGTGATTGGCCAAGACTCTTGATCAGTGTGAGATTGGCTGCCATTGGCCAAAATTCCTCTTAAAGGTTTAACTCTATGTTTTCTGGTTTCAATTCTGCTGTGTTGCGCTTACCTTTTACTGTCATATAATGAATCTTAAAAAAGGCATATGTAGCACTGAGCCCCGAAGGAGCGGCTGGGTTTTTGGGCTTACCGTTACCTTCTCCTGCTCATGCTCGTCTAGGGGTTTCCCAAGGTTAATGGCCCAATAAACGATAGAGACCGACACTTGAATCCACTTTAGGGATTTTTATTTGCAAAACTTTAAACAGAACACAGTCTCTCAGAAGGGAATAGAGGGTATGGGTAGTAAAGCTCAGGTACTCTTGGAACTGTTGACACTTGAAATGTCTCTCTCTATACAATCCAGGGAATAGCCATTCGCAACTGGATGTTATAGCTATCTGATAAATCCCCTTTTTGTGGACTTAGCAACTGACAGGTGATTCAAAAGAACATAGTCTCTGCCACAGACTTGGTTGTAACTGAAGGATGAAACTAGGAACGTTCATATGGTACCAGTATCTTGCAGCTGGTCCCAGAAACCGTAAGAATGTGGATTCACTTTGGTGTCCTTTCCAGCTTCGCTTCCAGGTTCCTTCCGAGCAGCCAGCCTCGTGCATGGCCCTCTTCTGAGGAGTCCTCCCCTGGTTACGTTCTCAGTTGCTGGGCCTCTCTAAACCCGAGACATCACCAGACGACCTTGGAACCCTCCTTCCAGTTACTGTGCCTCGGGCTAGCCAGCCCCGAGACTCGGAAACGGATAGATCCGCACCCCAGGCCATGAGGGCCTCTGGGGGCTGGTCAGGAGGACCAGGACAGGGAGTCAGAACATACTTCTGGACTGGAACCCAAAATCACATGACCTCCACACCTTAAGTACCCTCTCCTGGAATACACAGCAAGACAACGTACCCACTGATCGGCTCAGAGAGAGAGATTGGTACCCAATACGTCCAACCAGATTGCGTTCCAATGCCTGGAAAAGGTGACACCCACACCTAGGTCCTGGAAGAACATAATACAGTCCAGCCAAACTGATGCTGAGACCATAATTTACCATAATTAACCCTAAAACCCAACTATGGTCTTAGGAAAAACGAAATTTACAAAAACATAGCATGTGATCTTCAGGAGCTCGGCGCTACACATATGTTTCTCGTTTGCTTCTGTGAACACAATATACAACTGTTACATGACATTCATGTATAAAGTCACGGTAAATAACTCTGTTTTTATCTCTCACATGTAAGCGTATAAACTTTATTAAGGTTATTAGCAGGTCCAGCTGTATATGCATGTAAATCACATTAGCAACCTAGGACAGGTTTTAGCTGGCCAGCTACACCCTCATTGGCGCCTTACTGTGCCCTCATTGCCGCCTTATTGTGCCTTCACTGCCGCCTTATTGTGCCTTCACTGCCGCCTTATTGTGCCTTCATTGCCGCCTTACTGTGCCTTCATTGCCGCCTTACTGTGCCTTCATTGCCGCCTTACTGTGCCCTCATTGCAGCCTTACTGTGCTCTCATTGCATCCTTACTGTGCCCTCATTGCAGCCATTCTGTGCCCTCATTGCAGCCTGTGCCCTCATTGCAGACTTTTTGTGCCCTCATTGCAGCCTTACTGTGCCCTCATTGCAGCCTTACTGTGCCCTCATTGCCGCCTTACTGTGCCCTCATTGTCGCCTTACTGTTCCTTCATTGCCGCCTCATTGTCGCCTTACTGTGCCCTCATTGCATCCTTACTGTGCCCTCTTTGCAAACTTTCTGTGCCCTCATTGCAGCCTTACTGTGCCCTCATTGCCGCCTTACTGTGCCCTCATTGTCGGCTTACTGTTCCTTCATTACCGCCTCATTGTCGCCTTACTGTGCCCTCATTGCATCCTTACTGTGCCCTCATTGCAGCCTTTCTGTGCCCTCATTGCAGCCTTTCTGTGCCCTCATTGCCGCTTGATTGTCGCCTTACTGTGCCCTCATTGCCGCCTCATTGTCGCCTTACTGTGCCCTCATTGCCGCCTTACTGTGCCCTCATTGCCGCCTTTCTGTGCCCTCATTGGCCGCGTTTCTGTGCCCTCATTGCAGCATTTTTGTGCTCTCATTGCCGCCTTACTGTGCCCTCATTGCCGCCTTACTGTGCCCTCATTTTCGCCTTACTGTTCCCTCATTGCTGCCTCATTGTCGCCTTCCTGTGCCCTCATTGAATCCTTACTGTGCCCTCATTGCGGCCTTCCTGTGCCCTCATTGCGGCCTTCCTGTGCCCTCATTGCGGCCTTTCTGTGCCCTCATTGCGGCCTTTCTGTGCCCTCATTGCCGCCTTACTGTGGCCTCATTGCATGCTTACTATGCCCTTATTGCATCCTTACTGTGCCCTCATTGCATCCTTACTGTGCCCTCATTGCATCCTTACTGTGCCCTCATTGCCGCCTTTCTGTGCCCTCATTGCCGCCTTACTGTGCCCTCATTGCCGCCTTACTGTTCCCTCATTGCCACCTCATTGTCACCTTCCTGTGCCCTCATTGTCGCCTTACTGTTCCTTCATTGCCGCCTCATTGTCGCCTTACTGTGCCCTCATTGCATCCTTACTGTGCCCTCTTTGCAGACTTTCTGTGCCCTCATTGCAGCGTTACTGTGCCCTCATTGAATCCTTACTGTGCCCTCATTGCAGCCTTTCTGTGCCCTCATTGCAGCCTTTCTGTGCCCTCATTGCTGCCTGTGCCCTCATTGTTGCCTTTCTGTGCCCTCATTGCCGCCTTTCTGTGCCCTCATTGCCGCCTTACTGTGCCCTCATTGCATCCCTACCGTGCCCTCATTGCATCCCTACTGTGCACCTCGTTGCAGCCTTTCTGTGGGATCATTGCCGCCTTGCTGTGCCCTCATTGTCGTCTTACTTTTCCCTCATTGCCGCCTCATTGTTGCCTTACTGTGCCCTCATTGCCGCCTTACTGTGCCCTCACTGCATCCTTACTATGCCCTCATTGCAGGCTTTCTGTGCCCTCATTGCCGCCTTACAGTGCCCTCATTTCCGCCTTACTGTGCCCTCATTGTTGCCTTACTGTTCCCTCATTGTCGCTTCATTGTCGCCTTACTGTGCCCTCATTGCATCCTTACTGTGCCCTCATTGCTGCCTTACTGTGCCCTCATTGAACCCTTACTGTGCCCTCATTGATGCCTTTCTGTGCCCTCATTGCTGCCTTACTGTGCCCTAATTGTCACCTTACTGTTCCCTCATTGTCATTAAATAAGGGGTGTCATGAAACTTTTTAGATCCACTTGTAATGGTGAAAGAACATCAAGAGCAGGTATTCACTGGGAAGGCACGGAAAGGAAGAGGAAGGAAAGGAGGGGGAGGGAGGGTTGAGAGGTGAAGGGGGAAGACGAGAGGGGGGGGGGGGGAATTTCCCTTTCCCTTCCTTTTTTTATTTCTCTGTCTCTCTCTCTTTTCGCCCCAGGGAGGGGGGGGGGGGGGGGGGGGAGTCAACCACCGAGGAAAACATAAGCTTAAAGGGCAAGAAAGGATGCTTTTATTGTTTATTACTGTTTATACGCGATACATTTAGAATTTTTTTTTGTAATCAGTGGAAAAAAAAAAAGTTTAATAAAGTTTGAATTATAAATATATATATATATATATATGTGTAAAAATATTCACCAACAAAGCAAACAAAAAAAAAGTTTCCATTGTTTATCGTTTATAAAAAGACGTGAACCAAAAAAAAAAAGCAGGAAAATAATAATTAAATGGAGGAGAATAGGGAGTTAATTAAGGCTGATTAGAGTAAATTAAGGGTTAATAAGGGGTTAAACAGAGGAACATTTGTTCATCCCTTTGATCTTCAGATGATGAAACAGAAAGATACAAAAAGAAACAATGTTTCTTTTAATTTTAGTGTTTCAGCATTGTGGCTGCTTTTTTTTTTTTAATCGCTCCAATTACCGGACTTCTTTAACATTTCAACTGCAACAACAGGGGAGACCCACTGACAGCTCTAAGAACGGAGCCTGAAATTATGGGTTTCAGGTATCGGTGCATTTGCAAATACTCTGTATCAGTGCAACCCTAGTATGTAGCATACAAATGGATCTTATAACTTTAGTCCCAGGGCAATATCTCCATGTCTTTGAATAGCAAAGTGCATAGGCATGCACTTATACAGAAAGTTATTGTGTTTATAAAGTCATTTTTGATAGAGTAGGAAAGGGTTAATTTTTTTTTTTTTTAGCCATCTGTGTCCCATTATGGGGAATTCCCTTCACTTCCTGTCCTGTAGACACAACAGGAGGTGAGTTGGATTTTTTCCAATGTGACCGAAATCTCCTCTCAGGCTGTTGTCACCAGAATAATGTTGCCGTTGGCTGATTTCCCCTCTATTTCTTTCCTTGTGATAATTGAAAATGTATTATTTCCCCTCACTAACCTTTCTCTACTCTGTCCAAAACTACAAATAATACTAAAACAACAATCCTGCAGAACAAAATGTGACTTACTAAAGGCTGGTCAGCCCCCTCTGGTTCAGTGTTGCTCCAATACTTGTTATTGTACAATCCAACTGTCGATGCCTGTAGGCAGGATGCTGTGCCGTTGTTAACCCATTTAGGGACAGAGGGTCACAAGGTCTCAAAAAAAGTGCAATATTATCAAAAAACTGTACAGTATCTGGTTTTCACTCTGAAACACATGCACCCTAAGTGATCAGCCTATCCAAGCCATCCTGGGGTTGCCCCGCCCCTACACCAAGAAGGATATGGTGTCCTTTCTTGGCATGGTCAATTACTGTAGGCAATGGATACCTGACTGCTCGTACTATGACAGCATCTTATGTCAATGTACGAATGTCGAGGCGCCCGACCTCATACAATGGAACCCAGAGCTATTACAGGCTTACAAGTCCTTGAAGGGAAACTTAGTTTCGGCTTCCAGTCTGGGTTTATCTGATTATACAAAATGTTTTCATGTGTATGCTAAGGACAATTGTAAAACCATGGTGGTTCTTGTAGCACAGGGACATGGAGAAAACATGAGACCAACTGCTTTCTTTTGCAGAGTAGTTTCTATCCTGGTACAGGGCATGCCAGCTTGGGCACTGGCTGTGTGTGTGATGATAACCTTAGGTCATGACAGTCTTACACACCACACATCTTTTACTACGGGTGTTAAAAAAAACCTCGCTACACAATGTCACAAACAGTAGCGGCTTGTAGGTTTCTTTGGTGGGGCGGCAAGCCAAACCCCTCCGCTCGCTCACTAGCTTCTGGTAGGTTTAGAAGCAATGTGCAGTTATCAGCAGTGCTTACAGTATAGGGCACAGGTCTCTGGAGTATTGTGCGGGGTGCAGGAATCCCACAGGGTTCAGGGACAGGTATTACACAGGGCTCAGGAGTGGGTAACACAACAGTAAAGAGCTCTAACTGCACCCGGTACATAACTTTTCCTTCTATCATTATCCAGGTATCACCATGGGAATTTCTTTTAACCCATTATCACTATCCAGGTACCATCATGGGATTTACTCTGAACAAATTATCATTATCCA
Organism: Lithobates pipiens; assembly: GCF_037356315.1. Lineage (NCBI taxonomy): Eukaryota > Metazoa > Chordata > Amphibia > Anura > Ranidae > Lithobates > Lithobates pipiens. Next base: position 326,486,657 of record NW_027507784.1, read on the forward strand.
AGTATCACTACGGGATTAACTCTGAACCCATTATCATTATCCAGGTACCATCATGGGATTTACTCTGAACCCATTATCATTATCCAGGTACCATCATGGGATTTACTCTGAACCCATTGTCATCATCCAGATACCATTATGGGATTAACACTGAACCTATTATCATTATCCAGGTACCATCATGGGATTTAGTTTGAACACACAATCATTATGCAGGTACTATCATGAGATTAACTCTAAACCCATTATAACTATCCAGGTACCATCATCCAAGTAATTCCCATGATGGTACCTGGATAATGATAATGTGTTCACTCGCTCATCCATGTCTATGGACCTTGCTTTGGTCCAAATCATTTGGTGGAGGGGGGATTATGGTGTGGGGTTGCTTTTCAGGGGTTGGGTTTGGCCCCTCAGTTCCAGTGAAGGGAACTCTTAAGGCGTCAGCATACCAAGACATTTTGGACAATTTAATGCTCCCAACTTTGTGGGAACAGTTTGGGGATGGCCCCTTCCTGTTCCAAAATGACTGCACACCAGTGCACAAAACAATCTCTATAAAGACATAGATGAGCGAGTTTGGGGTGGAGGAAATTAACTGGCCTGCACAGTCCTGACCTCAACCCAATAGAACACCTTTGGGATGAATAAGAGCAGAGACTGTGAGTCATTCCTTCTCATCCAACATCAGTGCCTGACCTCACAAATGTGCTTCTGGAAGAATGGTCAAACATTCCCATAGACACACTCCTAACCTTTGTGGGCAGCCTTCCCAGAAGAGTTGAAGCTGTTATAGCTACAAAGGATGGGCCAACTCAATATTGAACCCTACAGACTAAGACCGGGATGCCATTAAAGTTCATGTGCGTGTAAAGGCGGGTGTCCCAATACTTTTGGTAACATAGTGTATTTTGTTATAGGAAAACTGATTTTTTTATATATCAATTCACAGTCCTGGTTCTTTCAAACTCGGGCCACACACATAACTACAGTTCTAGAATAACTCTTCTAAATCTTGTAAATCCTTTATATGGATAATGTCCATAAAGAGTACTATGCCAGTTTATAGTTGCACTTCACAGTTCTTTTTTATAATAAACATTAAACTGACTCATACCTGAGCAGTCCATTCCTAGCAGATGGAACCAAATGTTAAGACAAATCAACAGATACAGAGATAGCAGTAGCTGAATATATATTTAAATCATAACTTTTTCTATAAAACTGCAGTTTGTCCCTTCCCACCTCCTGCCTCTAAACTCAAGAAGAAAAATGTTATATATTGTAGATTACTAGTCATTAGGTGTGGTGACTGCATTCATTTTCCAGGCTTTTTTTCCTTTCACCTGGTGATCCTGCCAATACCACACTTCCTGTCCTACGGTGATAATCCTCACCGTACTATACCTGTATCTATGGAGGAGCCGAGTTGTCACCCTGGGACAGGAAGTGTGTTAGGACTACAGAACGCCTCCTCTCTCCTCATCTTCATAACATGGGGAGAGGGGGGGGGGTGTAACCCACAGAGATAACTGGGAACAATGTAACTAATAAAAGTGCAGCACAAACAGATAGCACAGGAAGTTTTCAGATGGCAGGATCAACATGTATGCTTTGGACTCATTGCACAGATATAACAAAATGCTTTCAATGGTATATTTATTGGAACAAAAGGGAGAAAAACAGGAGAAGCTTGTTGTTGGGTTCTACACACCCTTTAAAATGATGTACATTCTTTTCAACCAATAGGAAGGTTCAGAACCCATGATTTGTTAGTGTGCCGCTCAGGATCGATCACTGTGGGGAGTAGTGTGGGTGATGCCACATCCACTGTTCCATTCCATTTTATTTTGTCCTAAATAGCTGTTCCCATCCCCCTATCTTCATTTCATTCGCTTACTCAATATAATCCCTCACACCCATATACATTTGTATCTTTTATCCACATATCCTTTGCCATCTCACTCTTTTATCTCACATACACTTGTTATTATCATTCCCTCCACATTCACTTCTCATTTTTCATTTTTATTTTATTTATTATTATTTACATTTTTTACTACTATGTTGATATTAATTTTCATATTTTTATTTTTCATTTACATTTTTACTAATTTTTTTTAATTATTTTTTTTTTTTTTTTCCTTTATCTGAGTCTTATTTTGACTTTTACATTCATCCTTCCCATATATATATATATATATATATATATATATATATATATATATATATATACACACACACATAACCTTATTTTTTTTCACACCCATCTCTATTTTATTGATTTTTTTCTTATTTACAACTCTCATTTCCCTTTACATCCTCTTTTCCTGATTTCAGTTTCCCTTTCACCCCTTCCCCACCTCACCTCATTATTCCTCCCTTACAGCCAGAACGATCAACCACACACACATACAGGCTTATTTACTCCCCACACGCATTGGGATCTTGCAGTGAAACGCGTTGGGGGCGTGGCCTGGCGGGAACCCAGGCGGAGGTGGTCTATCCCATAAACCTCACAGGACACTGTGGATATGCGGCACCAGGGATCTTTTCTCTCATCCTTCTAGGAAGGTTCAGGAGTTGGTATAGTTTAGAACAGGGATCTCCAAACTACGGCCCTCCAGCTGTTTTGGAACTTCACATCCCATGAGGCATTGTACAACTCTGACATTCATAGACATGACTAGGCCTGATGGGGATTGTAGCTCCTGAATAACTGGAGGCCGTAGTTTGGAGACCCCTGGTTTAGAAAAACCTTAGTGTTTGTAGGAAAAAGAAATCAAACTACATATACAGTACTTATACATTTTTCTTTCACAATATTTTTATTGAATAAAATATATATACTACAAACTAATAGGCCTTTTACATGGTATAACCAGTAACAACAAAGAAAGATGAAAAGTAACCAGGTGAGGGTACCTCGGTACTATATCGGTCTGTTAGGGCAGTGGTCATCAACCCTGTCCTCGGGGCCCACTAACAGGCCAGGTTTTATGTACCCTGTTTCCCCGAAAATAAGACCTAGCGTGATTGTTGGTGATGGCTGCAATATAAGCCCTACCCCCCACAAATAAGCCCTAGTAGGTCTTATTTTCAGGGTGGTGCTTATTTGGGAGGTAGGGCTTATATTGCAGCCATCACCGACAATCACGCTAGGTCTTATTTTCGGGGAAACAGGGTATTACCTTGGGTAGATGCAGACCAGAATGCTGCAATCATTAAGCAGCAAATTATATCACCTGTGATGTATTTGAGTTATCTTGCAAACCTGGCCCGTTAGTGGGTCCTGAGGACAGGACTGATGACCACTGTGTTAGGGTAATAGCGAACCACGCTCAATGGTCTAATGGTCAAAGTCTAGAGCAGTGTTTCTCAACTCCAGTCCTCAAGGAGCCCCAACAGGTCATGTTTTCAGGATTTCCTCCAGATGAAACAGCTGGGGTAATTACTAAGGCAGTGAAACTGATCAAATCACCTGTGCAAAATAATGGAAAGCCTGAAAACATGGCCTGTTGGGGCGCCTTGAGAGCTGGAGTTGAGAAACACTGGTCTATAGAATACACTAAGCAAACAGTATTTCAGAAATCATCATGTAAAAAATACCACGCACTACCTGAGATTGATCTTTGTTCATTTGTAAAGATAAAGTCCAAGAGCCCTAAGAGAAAAAAAAAGGGTGGGGGGGCGACTATCTTGTAAGCCTCCTGATGTACAAGGGGGCCGCACCCACCCCAAAAGGCAGATAAGCTATATAAATAAAAAAATGTAACCCAAAAGTGTGGTCAGAGCAGTTAACAGACTCAGCGTACTTGCATCTGGTGGCAAATACCTGAAAATAAATAGAAAGAAAAAGTTAAAAAAAAACTGAAAAAAGAAAAGAACAAGGAAGAGAAGGAAACCAAAGAAAGAGGAGTCACGAAGACTTGCTTGACTTGCAGGTGCAGTTCAAGTTAACAATTAAGCTCCTTGAGAACACATGGAAAAAGCACAGCTTCGAATTTCAAATATTATCAACAGGTATTTTTTTTTGCAATTCTGAAACAATTATAATAAAATCTCCTAATATCTAAAATTCCAAAAGGTAGCAAGGAAGGTAAATGTTTTGTTAGGATTTACAGAGACGTTAAAGTGGTTGTAAAGCCTAAGGGTCTTTTCACATGGGCTGTCCATTCAGGTCCACCTGTCAGTTTAGCAGGCGGACCTGATGGGACCCTGCATTGTCCTCTATGGAGCGGCAGATGTCAACAGACATCCAATCCGATCCTGCCGGCAAAAAACAGACGGATGGTGGACCTATTTTCCATCTGTCTGGCAGGTCGAAATTAGATGGGAGCGGATGAAAACTGACAGGCGGTTTTCCAATAGAGGAGAGTGGGACCGTGTCTGTGCCCACTCTGCATAGCGGAGAGGAGCGAACTTCTAGACATGGACGCGTCAGATGACGTCAGAGTGACAAAACGCATAGAGCGGAGCCAACACACGTTCTTGCATCACTTCGGGTCATCGGCAATAGTGTCAGCAAAACATGCTTAATGCCCTGTACACACGGTCAGACTTTCAGATGGAAAAGTGTCTAAATGTGAGTACATTTCCACATATTTTCACTAAAATAAAAGGTTTAATAGTATTACACTATTGGGATCCTTCTCTCCTTTACATGGTACATGAGTGGAATACTACCAAAATATCTTGGGTTGGCCAGGCTCTCAGGGTGCTACACAGTGTAAAATACTGTGAATGCTTTATACCCCAGGCGGGTAAGAAAGTTCTGGTGAGTGCAGTCACAATAGGAGCACGGATAAGTCATGTATGCTGTGATCACCTTTCGAAGGGAAAATTTGATCAGCGCCATCCTAATATTTTTTCACCAGCACAAAGCACTTTATTGGACATCATTACTTAATGCAACGTGATTTTTATACTTTATATAATTAACTTCATTCATATTTTGCATCAGGATTTTTATGTTCACTATTTGTATGCACATATTTGCACATGATTGTATATTAAGTTCACTTTTATATCACTATTAGTTGTTATTTTGGTATAGTGGCATGTGAGCGTATTTGATTGTAGTAATTTTGAATCACTGAATTTTATTATTACATCACTATTATTCAATTTTTAGTCAAGTTAGCATTCTATTTATTAATGAACAGCGCCACACCTACTTTATTTTTTATTTTTTCCTAGGACATGTCATCTGCCTGCTCAGTAGGGATCAGCGGAGAGATCCCCCGCTGAGCAAGCAGAATCCATAACACGGAGGCACCCGTGTGAAAGGACCTCTAAGGTTTTTTTACCTTAAAGCGTTACATTGAGTTACTGCTAATGACTGGGTGAGCTAAGGGGTCTTGGATAGTGCTGGTTCTGGACAAAGGAAGCATTTACGGTGGACATGTTAAGTACGGGGGTCCGTCACACTATGCATTAACCACTTGTGGACCGCCTCACGGGGATGTACGTCCTTTTTTTGAAGAGGGATATCTCGGTAACGGCAGCAGCTGCTGCCACAACCGAGATATCCATCTCTTCAGGCAGCGGTCGGCTGTACGATAACGGTGGTCTCCGCGGCGGATTTGCCGCGAGATCACCGCTATCGGCGGCGGGAGAGGTGCCACCCCCCCTCCTGCCGCCCTCCCGCACCTTCCGCTGCTTACCGGAGCCGTCGGTAGCGGCGGAGGCGATCGGGTCCTCTTCCTAGCTGGGCATAGAGACAAGTGAGGCTAAGATGGCCCCCACTCGTCTCTATACCATAGGAGGGCGGAAGCGACGTCAAAACGTCACTTCCGCCCATACCTCTTAAAGGTATATTTTTTTTTAAATGTCAGATTTTTTTTTTTTTTTTTTTTTTTTGCATTTTAGCCCAAATATGAGATCTGAGGACTTTTTGACCCCAGATCTCATATTTAAGAGGACCTGTCATGCTTTTTTCTATTACAAGGGATGTTTACATTCCTTGTAATAGGAATAAAAGTGATCCATTTTTTTTTTTTTTTAAAACAGTGTAAAAATAAATAAAATCAATTAAAATAAATAAGAAAAAAAAATATTTTTTTTTAAAAACCCCCCGTCACGTCGAGCTTGCGCACAGAAGCGGGTGCATACGTGAGTAGGGCCCGCATATGAAAACGGTGGTCAAACCACACATGTGAGGTATCGCCGCGATCGGTAGAGCAAGAGCAATAATTCTAGCCCTAGACCTCCTCTGTAACGCAAAAAATGCAACCTGTAGAATTTTTTAAATGTCGCTTATGGAGATTTTTGAGGCTAAAAGTTTGACGCCATTCCACGGGCGGGCGCAATTTTGAAGCGTGACATGTTGGGTATCAATTTACTTGGCATACCATTATCTTTCACAATATAAAAAAAAATTGGGCTAATTTTACTGTTGTCTTATTTTTTTATTCAAAAAAGTGCATTTTTTTAAAAAAAAAGTGCGCTTGTAAAACCGCTGCGCAAATACGGTGTAAAAAAAAGTATTTCAATGACCGCCATTTTATTCTCTAGGGTGTTAGAAAAAAAACAATATAAAATGTTTGGGAGTTCTAAGTAATTTTCTAGCAAAAAAAAACAGTTTTAAACATGAAAACACCAAGTCTGAAAAAGAGGCCTGGTCCTTAAGTGGTTAAGGTAAAAAAAAACTTCTGTGCTGCATGTGTCCCCCCCCCCCTCCCCAGGCCCCCCACTTATACTTTCTTGAGTCCCATCTTGATCCAGCGATGTGCATGAGAGCTGCGGCTCTCCCGCCTCTCCTCACAGCACAGACTGATGGCCAATGGCTCACACTGCTGTCAATCAAATTCTGTATGAGTGTGGGACCAGGCCAACCTGGCCTGTGTCAATGGACACAGACACGTGTCCCCCCATAGGAAGTAGTACTTCCTATGGAGGCAATGAATGAAGAGATGGAGCCACGAGAGCTGGCGGCGGACATGAGAAGAGGAGGGTCAGGGCTGCTCTGTGCAAAACCATTACACAGAGCAGGTAAGTATAACATTTTTGTTATTTTAAAGAGAAAGAAGGAACCTTTAATATTACTTTAAACAACCAAACATATAAAATCCACTCTTGAAACCACTTTGGTAAATCTAATCCCCGTAGCACACAAATTCCCCCATGCCAAAACAATTTATTTTATGAACATTATTTTTACAACAATTTACAGTTTCTTGTGACACCATTGAGGTTGTTTTTAACTACTTGCCTAGCAGGTCAATTCTGACACGTCTCAAGTACATGTAAAAATCAGCAATTTTTTCCCTAGAAAATTCCTTACAACCCCCAAACATTGTATTATTTTTAAGCAGAGGCCCTAGAAAATAAAATGGTAGGTGTTGCATTTTTTTTGTCACATGGTATTTGCGCAGCATTATGTCAATTGCAATTTTTTTTTGACAAAATACACTTTAATGAAATTTTGTGAACACGAACACAATAAAATATCCAATTGTTTAGTAAAACATAAAGGATGTTGTTACGCCGAGTAGATACCTATCATGTCACGCTTTAAAGTTGTTTACGCCCATGGACTATTGCCAAACTACGGTACCTAAAAAATCTCCATAGGTGACGCTTTAAAAGCCTTTACAGCCTACTAGTTTAGAGTTACAGAGGAGGTCTGGTGCTCTTTCACAGAGATACTTCACATGTGTGGTGCAATCACCATTTACTACGTATGTGTTCACATTTGTGCATAATAATATTTTATTACTTATTTTAATAGAAACTGTTTTACACTGTCCCCAACAGTGGCGGCTGGTGCTGTATATTTTGGAGGGGCGGCAAACAAGACACCCATTGCCAACCCAACCCCACCCCCTGCTGGTGGGTCAGTCAGTCATCCAGTCAAATCAACCACCCCTCGTCGCTCGCTCATCCCCCCCCACCAGCCCCGCACTTACCCCCTCTAGTTCCTGCATCTCCTCCTCAATGGCTTCCCTCGGGCCAATCAGGTCTTAAGACCCGCTTCCTGATTAGCTGGGAGGAGAATCAGGAAGACAATAGCGAATACTAATTCGCTATTGTCATACAACTGGGTGGGCTGTGGGTGCAGTGATCTGCGCCCCCCCCCCCCCCCGAGCCCACCCTTTTTTTAAGCCAATTAGAGCTTCAGGCTCTAATCATGTGCTTAAAAAAAAAAAAAAAAAAAACATTGGTATCTATGCGTCCGGTGCCCTGCATGTAAATTAGGGGCCGGACACATGGATTAGGGGGGCGGCGCCCCTGCGCCTATAATGACGGGCCGCCACTGGTCCCCACTTTCATTTTTTTATAAACTTGATTGCTATAAAAAGGGATTAACATTATCCCTTGTGATAACATGGGCCAAGACAGGTCCTCTTTATGGAGAGATCTGAGGTCTATTAGATACCAGATCTCTCCTCTAGCCTTCAAAGCATCTGATCAAACTGAGATCGGTTTGATCAGTTTTCTTACAAGCTGCCAACAGCAGGTAAACTAAAGGCCAAAATCAGAAGTGAAGAAATTCTGGTCACTTCTGGCTCACAGAGCTGGAATGTCAGTTCCTCTCTCTCCCCTATTCAGTCCACAGGATGACGCCAGTGGGAGGAGTCCTGAGCTACCTGATCAGATGTGAGCGTGGGAAAAGCGGCGGCAGGAGGGGAGCACACCATTCCCCCACCTGTACAAGTGATCAAGCGGTTATATAGCCTCTCAAATCACTTCTACATGAAACAGCATCGCTGGCTGAAAATGTTGTACCAGGATCATGCCTGTAGCTGCAGGTATCATCCTGGTACAACCACTTCAATGCTAGGATGTTATATGATGTCCACCCAGGGAAAAGTGGATAGTAAAATATAATAAAACCAAAGAATGTACAATTAGTGGAGAAGTGCAGCAACTCATAATATCCAGATAAGTGAATTCTGATTGGTTCCCGAGATTTAGGCCTCATGCACACGAGACGCAGATGAAACCTCTGTTAAAAAAAAGCTGAAACGCGCGTTTAGAAACGCGCGTTTTGCCGCGTTTGCATGTCGCGTTTAGACGCGTTTAGACGCGTTTGCGTTTAGACGCGTTTATAAAGATAACATCATGTAGACCCTCCCCAAGCTCTCAAAGCATTTTTTTTAACTATTTCTGCTATTTTGATCAGAGTGAGCAGCAGCAGCATAGAGAGCAGTTGTACACTTGCATTTGCCGTGTCACTTGCCACGGCACCTGCCACAAGTTGTGGATTGTCCACTTGCCACGTCACTTGCCACAAGTTGGGGATTGTCCACTTGCCACATCACCTGCCACGTCACCTGCCACAAATTGTGGATTGTCCACTTGCCACGTCACTTGCCACATCACCTGCCACGTCACTTGCCACGAGATGTGGATTGTCCACTTTCCACGTCATCTGCCATGCCACCTGCCACAAGCTGTGGATTGTCCACTTGCCACGTCACCAGCCACATCACCTGCCACAAGTTGTGGATTGTCTACTTGCCGCGTCACTTGCCACATCACCTGCCACGTCACTTGCCATGTCACCTGCCACAAGTTGTGGATTGTTCACTTGCCACGTCACCTGCCACGTCACCTGCCACAAGTTGTGGATTGTCCACTTGCCACGTCACTTGCCACAAGCTGTGGATTGTCCACTTGCCACATCACTTGCCACGTCACTTGCCACGTCACCTGCCACAAGTTTTGGATTGTCCACTTGCCACGTCACTTGCCACGTCAGCTGCCACGTCACTTGCCACGAGATGTGGATTGTCCACTTTCCACGTCATCTGCCATGCCACCTGCCACAAGCTGTGGATTGTCCACTTGACACGTCACCAGCCACATCACCTGCCACAAGTTGTGGATTGTCCACTTGCCACGTGACTTGCCACATCACCTGCCACGTCACTTGCCACATCACCTGCCACAAGTTGTGGATTGTCTACTTGCCGCGTCACTTGCCACTTCACCTGCCACGTCACCTGCCACAAGTTGTGGATTGTTCACTTGCCACGTCACCTGCCACGTCACCTGCCACAAGTTGTGGATTGTCCACTTGCCACGTCACTTGCCACATGCTGTGGATTGTCCACTTGCCACATCACTTGCCACGTCACCTGCCACGTCACTTGCCACGTCACCTGCCACAAGTTGTGGATTGTCCACTTGCCACGTCACTTGCCACATGCTGTGGATTGTCCACTTGCCACATCACTTGCCACGTCACCTGCCACGTCACTTGCCACGTCACCTGCCACAAGTTTTGGATTGTCCACTTGCCACGTCAGCTGCCACGTCACTTGCCACATCACCTGCCACGTCACCTGCCACAAGTTGTGGATTGTCCACTTGCCACGTCACTTGCCACACCACCTGCCACGTCACTTGCCACGAGATGTGGATTGTCCACTTGCCATGTCACTTGCCACGTCACCTGCCACGTCACTTGCCACGTCAGCTGCCACGTCACTTGCCACAAGATGTGGATTGTCCACTTGTCACATCACCTGCCACATCACTTGCCACATCACCTGCCACAAGTTGTGGATTGTCCACTTGCCACATCACCTGCCACGTCACCTGCCACAAATTGTGGATTGTCCACTTGCCACGTCACTTGCCACGTCACCTGCCACGTCACCTGCCACAAGTTTTGGATTGTCCACTTGCCACGTCACTTGCCACGTCAGCTGCCACGTGACTTGCCACGAGATGTGGATTGTCCACTTTCCACGTCATCTGCCATGCCACCTGCCACAAGCTGTGGATTGTCCACTTGACACGTCACCAGCCACATCACCTGCCACAAGTTGTGGATTGTCCACTTGCCACGTGACTTGCCACATCACCTGCCACGTCACTTGCCACATCACCTGCCACAAGTTGTGGATTGTCTACTTGCCGCGTCACTTGCCACTTCACCTGCCACGTCACCTGCCACAAGTTGTGGATTGTCCACTTGCCACGTCACTTGCCACAAGCTGTGGATTGTCCACTTGCCACATCACTTGCCACGTCACCTGCCACGTCACTTGCCACGTCACCTGCCACAAGTTTTGGATTGTCCACTTGCCACGTCAGCTGCCACGTCACTTGCCACATCACCTGCCACGTCACCTGCCACAAGTTGTGGATTGTCCACTTGCCACGTCACTTGCCACATCACCTGCCACGTCACCTGCCACGTCACTTGCCACGTCAGCTGCCACGTCACTTGCCACAAGATGTGGATTGTCCACTTGTCACATCACCTGCCACATAACTTGCCACATCACCTGCCACAAGTTGTGGATTGTCCACTTGCCACGTCACTTGCCACGTCCCCTGCCACAAGTGGATTGTCCACTTGCCACGTCACTTGCCACGTCACCTGCCACAAGTTATGGATTGTCCACTTGCCACGTCACATGCCAGTCACCTGCGACAAGTTGTTGATTTTCCACTTGCCACGTCACCTGCCAAGTCACTTGCCGCGTCACCTGCCAGGTCACTTGCCACGTCACCTGCCACAAGTTGTCTATTGTCCACTTTCCACGTCACTTGCCACTTCACCTGCCACGTCACTTGCCACAAGTTGTGGATTGTCCACTTGCCACATCACTTGCCACCTGCCATGCCACTTGCCACAAGTTGTGGATTGTCCACTTGCCACGTCACTTGCCACAAGTTGTGGATTGTCCACTTGCAATTGCAATTGTTTAAAATATTTTTCTAATGGTTTTTCATCATTTGCAATCATTTTTGAGATTTTTAATGTAAAAAAAAAGGTCACCTTTAAAAACGCATATAAACGCAAACGCGGCTAAACGCGGTAGCGGCGTTTTGCCGCGTTTTACCGCGTTTTGCCGCGTTTTGCGTCTGAAACGCAGAAATTTTTGTTTCTGAACGCATTTTTTTGCTTCTGGAAAAACGAGATTAAACGCAACTGCATATAAACGGAAAAAAACGAGACTGTGTGCATGGACACATAGGATAACATTGAATGAGTTCAGGTGCAGTTGAAAAAACTGTCCAACTGCATCTGAACGCGCGTTTAACTGCGTCTCGTGTGCATGAGGCTTTACTGCACCGTACACATCGTCACTGCGGTCTGCACTGACGGTGTGTGTTGGGCCTAACAATAAATCCAGTTATGGAGTGCAGTCACAGTTTTAAACTTGTATATGTTTGAAATTGATAATTTTACCTCATCAATACTTTATAAACATAATTAAATGTATTTGTTTCCTGATATTGAGATTTAGGATGCATTTTTATCTAAATGTATTTATTATTATTATTATTATTTATTTTATCTAATTTATAATACACACACACATACACACACATATACACACTGTATATATTTATTATTGTGTATTCTCAATACAGAAAGTCTCTATTTTCCCTTCTATTGCTCTCAGCTTCCTCCAAATCCTTTTTTTTTTTGCTGCGGTGATCTGTCAGGCCGCGTACACACGCGCGGACTGTTTGCCCAACTTTGTCCGTCAAACAGTTTCGGCAAACAGTCCGCTCAAAATTAGCATGGACGGACATGGCCACACACGACGGACGAACAGTTTGCTGAAACCGTGCGCGATGACGTGAACGGCACGTACGACGGGACGAAAAATACGACGTCCTATACACTGCATTGTAACTTTCGGCGTGAAAATCCTTTCTGAGCATGCGCGGAACTTTGTTTGACGAACAAGCCTACACACGAGCGGACTGTTCGCTGAAACAAGGTTTCAGCGGACAGTTTTTCGGAAATTCCGAAAAACCTTGTCCGTCCAACTGTCCGCTGAAACTGTCCGCTGAAAGCCCACACACGAGCGGACTGTCCGCCCAAACACTGTTCAGCGGACAAAGTTGGGCGAACAGTCCGCCCGTGTGTACGCGGCCTCAGAGTGGCTATGTTTGTTTGTTCTCCATGGTCCCATTGTAGGGTTGTCTCCCATGTAGCCACCCTCTCTTTCTCACTCCTGAGATGGACTATGGATGTGTAGTGTGCATAGAGCAGTAGCATGCAATGTTTGTTCCAAACAAGGGAAAATGAGAGGTTCGGGAGCTCACATTGGATGTTACAAGGAGGCAGAAAAGAGAGATTATAGGCCCATTAAGTATTGGATGTGTATGGATTATTTTTGAAAAATAAGGATATTGTTTAGTGTCACTGTAAACTATGCCCCTCTTGTAAACCGAATAGTTGATCTGACTCTGGAGAGCCCAGCACTAAGAATACATTGTTACTATATTATTCTTATGGGGGAATTGTCAAACACAAAGAAAGCAGCATGGAGGGGTTCGGTGAAGGTGGTGGTGAAGGTGTGGAGGTGTCTGATGGGGTCACTCAGCTGGTAGAAGGAAAGACGTCCCTCATCATATTCCAGATAGATACCAACTGTCTTTATAGAAGATTCGGAGTCTATTGTTATTCCTGATTTGTTGTGAATTGTAGTGAGAGTGTCTCTTTGGGTCAGACCCCATGATTTGTCATTATAACCTATATAAGACTCATTTCCATCTATCTTCCTCTCTATGGTGTGATTGACCACCCCTATCAGCCATTCCTTGGCTCCGCTCACATCCACCTCCCAGTAATGTCTCCCTGATGAGAAGCTCTTTGTACTTATTACCTGTCTGGATATAAATCTCTCTGGAACATCCGGTTTATTCTCTGGTTTAGCGGTGTAAGTAGCTGATTTCAGATTCTGTGATATAATAATGCGATTGCTGGCTGTTTGTATATCCAGTAGGATGTCTGATTTCTCCATCACTGAGAATTGTCTCTTTATCTTCAGATCTATGAGACTGTCAGTAAAGTGGAGAAGTCCTCTGTGGAGCATCTGTGAGATCATTCCTTCATCCAGACATCCTGCATCTCTTACATCACCACTCCTAGGAATGATGTCATCACTGATAATGTCTTTCTTTAGCACAGTTAATGGATCTGTGATGTCACATATGGCCTCCATGTCATTAATCTTCCTGGACAGCTCATCCTTCTGTGTCTCCAGCTTCTGGATCATATCACAGACTGACTGGGAGATCTTCTCCTCCTGTCTGGAGACCTCAGTCAGGACTCTCTTCTCTACATCATCCAGATGTCTCCTGATGTCTCTAAACAGCTCAGTGACTCTCCTGGTGACATCAGCTGCTTTTCTTTTCTCTCCCGTCCTGTGATTTTCCAGATTCCGGATTCTCTTCTCAGTCTCTTGTCTCTCATTGGTCAGTTTCTCAGTAACATCTTTAAGTTTTTCTTTCTTCTTCTCAGAGGCCACATTCAGAAGCTCCACCTGGTGTCCTTTGTGGTCTCCAGCCACCCAGCAGGACATACAGATACAGGCACTGTCCTCTGTGCAGTAATATTTCAGGATCTCCTGGTGTATGGGACATTTTCTGTCATCAAATGATGTGGTGGGATCAGTTAATATGTGATCCGCTGACTTGCTGTGGTTTTTCAAGTGTTTATTGCAGAACGAGGCCTCACATAGCAGACACGATTTAGTAGCTGGTACAGGATGGTCACAGTACGTACAGAAGACCTCTGTGCCCTCCGGGTGAGCAGATATGAAATTATCCACAATGTTACACAACTTCCTGTTCTTCTCCAGTGGAGGGCGCTCTGTATACTTCTCTCTGCACTCCGGACAGGAATAATTGGTAGCCTTCCTCTCCTGTGTATCCAGCACAGTCACTATACAGCCCCGGCAGAAGTTGTGTCCACATTTCAGTGATATGGGCTCCTTATAAATGCTCAGGCAGATGGAGCAGCTCAGCTCCTCTCTCAGGCCAGAAGTCGCCATTCTAGGGAAAAAAATAAAAATGAAGCTACACAAGAAAAGCTGGGAGCGGGTAATCTGTCCCGTACACGGAGGGGAAAGTGAAAGTATTTCTTGAAATGCTTCTCAGGAAGTGAGCGTCATATATATAAATAAGATCCTCCCTGTTCACTTAACCCTTTATTTCCTCTAGTCTGATTCAGTGAATTTACATAATATTGGTTGAGGACGTCTCCTATATTAAACCGTAACTTAACCTAACTAGTAAAAAAAATAACAGTGTGTTTTTGTTTTGTTTTTTCGATTACTCCAGTATATATGCTTTCTTATTCCTGTGCAGGGTAGATTGATTCGATTGTAAACACTTGTCCCATCCATTTCCTGTGATCAGGTGACAACACTGCCTTTTATGGTCGTTAGGCAGTGCCCAAAGCTATATGCCCCCTTTGTGGACTAGAATATTAAGTGCCCGGTGCGCCTATCCATCAAGCTGCTATCTTGTATTTGCATGAACTTTCTCAGCAACACCTACTACACCTGTGATTGGCATATAGCATACAAATGGATCTTAGAACTTTAGTCCTGGTCATGTCTGCGGGTCACAAAGTAGCAAAGTGCATAGGCATGCCCTCGTACAGAAAGTGTTACTAAACCCACAACAGTAAAATCAGTGTATATATTCAGTAAAGCATGCTTGTTATACTCATTGTGGATCCCAAGGGGTTAATCCTCTGCATTGTGTATAAAGGCTGTTTGATCTTGTCTTCTCTGATCCTCCCCTTCTTCCACTAACTCCAATGTATCTCCTGATATTTACAGAGCCAGAGGACAGGCTGCACATGCTCAGTTTGGTGTGTATTACTAGAGTTTTTTTTTTTTGGGAAAGTGCATGTGATCAGCACAGGGCCAATCCAGCACTGGCCAGATAGAAGGTTAGGGGTCCTGCATTCTCATAGGACAAACATGGGAGAATAAAAATAACTCCTACAAGCTTTAACCAGACACTGATAGAACTGACTAGACTGCTCTAACTGCTGATGAGAAAAAGGTATTTTTCAGAATTTTATATTTACTAAAATAATTGCATTTACATGTTGTGTGTAGTGTGTGAGACCCAATATACTGAATGCAGGGTCCTGGGTTTAGTAACACTTTAAAGCATAGGTCCTGCTCAATCTGTGGCCCTCCAGCTGTTGCCAAGTCCCTACATGCCTCTGCCTTTGAGAGTCATGCTTGTACCTGTCAGTCTTGCAATGCCTTGTAGGACTTGTAGTTCTGCAACAGCTGGAGCACCACAGGTTGAGCACTCATGCTTTAAAGTATATCTAAACCCAATTTGGATACAGTAGGAAAGGGTTAATTTTTTTAAGGCATCTGCATCTCATTAGGGAGAATTCCCCTCACTTCCTGTCCTGTAGGAAGTGAGAGGAAGGATTTCCAAAAACTTTGCATAGCAATTCGCCCAGTAAAAGTGAATGTGCGAATGGGTACAAAAATGTATGTTGGGCTATTTCCTTTGCTGTTTGAATGTTTTCCATTGATTTTAAATAGAAAATGTTGCACTTGCCGATGAGAGGAAATTTTTCCAGTGTGAGAGAAATCCCCTCTCAGGCAGTTGTCGTCATTCGCAGATTTCCCCTCTATTCCTTTTTTTGTGACAAATCAAAATTTAGCGTTTCCCTTCACTTTTAGCTTCAAGGAAAGTGATCAACGTAGTTACATAGTCGAGATGAAAAAAGACACAAGTCCATCCAGTTCAACTACAAAAAAAAATCATACAATCCCATATACCCAATCCTACACCCACAGCTGATCCAGAGGAAGGGGAAGAACCCCAGCAGAGCATGATCCAATTTTCTAAAGCAGGGGAAAAAAATCCTTCCTGATCCCCCGAGAGGCAATCGGATTTTCCCCGGATCAACTCTGCCTATAAATGTTAGTGCCCAGTTATATTATGTACATTTAGGAAAGTATCCAGGCCTTTCTTAAAGCAATCTGAGCTGGCCCGAACCACCTCTGCAGGGAGTCTATTCCACATTTTCACAGCTCTTACTGTGAAGAAACCTTTCCGCATTTGGAGATGAAATCTTTTTTCCTCTAGACATAAAGAGTGTCTCTTTGTCCTCTGTGTTGAGCGTAAAGTAAATAACTCAACACCAAGTTCCCTATATGGACCCCTTATATATTTGTGCATGTTGATCATATCCCCCCTTAATCTCCTCTTATCAAGAGTGAATAAATTCAGTTCCTCTAATCTTTCCTCATAGCTGAGCTCCTCCATGCCTCTTATCAGTTTGGTTGCCCTTCTATGCACTTTCTCCAGTTCCCCAATATCCTTTTTGAGAACTGGTGCCCAAAACTGAAAGGGTAACCCAGATGAGGTCTTACTAATGATTTGAACAGGGGGGCAAAATGATATCTCTCTCTCTGGAGTCCATACCGCTCTTAATACAAGAAAGGACATTGCTCGCTTTGGAAACTGCAGCTTGGCATTGCATGTTATTATTGAGCTTATGATTTACCAAAACCCCCAGATCCTTCTCCACTATTAATCCCCCCAGTTGTACCCCCACTAGTATGTGTGATGCATGCATATTCTTAGCCCCCAAGTGCATAACTTTATATTTATCAACATTAAACCTCATCTGCCACATAGTCGCCAAATTAGACAGAGCATTGAGGAAGGCTTACAAATTGGAGACATCCATTAAGGACATTATTCCACTGCATAGCTTGATGTCATCTGCAAAGACAGAAATGTTATTTTTGATCCCAGACCTAATATCATTTATAAAGATATTAAAAAGTAAGGGTCCCAGCACTGAACCTTGGGGTACACCACTGATAACCTCAGACCATTCAGAGTAAGAATCATTAACCACTACTCTGAATCCCTGTGCTGTGCTGACATCCTCCTGGGGCTGTACCTCTGCTGTGCTCAGTATGTCAGTACAGCACAGGAATGGTGGAAACCCCTCATAATGAGCACAGCAGAGGTACAGCATCCGGAAGAAATCAGCACAGCACAGGGATGGTGGGAGCCCCTCATAATAAGCAGCCCCAGGAGGAAGTCAGCACAGCACAGGGATGGTGGGAGCCCCTCATAATAAGCAGCCCCAGGAGGAAGTCAGCATAGTACAGGGATGGTGGGAGCCCCTCATAATAAGCAGCCCCAGGAGGAAGTCAGCATAGTACAGGGATGGTGGGAGCCCCTCATAATAAGCAGCCCCAGGAGGAAGTCAGCACAGCACAGGGATGGTGGGAGCCCCTCATAATATGCACAACAGAGGTACAGCCCCAGGAGGAAGTCAGCATAGCACAGGGATGGTGGGAGCCCCTCATAATAAGCAGCCCCAGGAGGAAGTCAGCATAGTACAGGGATGGTGGGAGCCCCTCATAATAAGCAGCCCCAGGAGGAAGTCAGCATAGTACAGGGATGGTGGGAGCCCCTCATAATAAGCAGCCCCAGGAGGAAGTCAGCACAGCACAGGGATGGTGGGAGCCCCTCATAATAGGCAGCCCCAGGAGGAAGTCAGCACAGCACAGGGATGGTGGGAGCCCCTCATAATAAGCAGCCCCAGGAGGAAGTCAGCACAGCACAGGGATGGTGGGAGCCCCTCATAATAAGCAGCACCAGGAGGAAGTCAGCACAGCACAGGGATGGTGGGGGCCCCTCATAATAAGCAGCCCCAGGAGGAAGTCAGCACAGCACAGGGATAGTGGGAGCCCCTCATAATAGGCAGCACCAGGAGGAAGTCAGCACAGCACAGGGATGGTGGGAGCCCCTCATAATAAGCAGCCCCAGGAAGAAGTCAGCACAGCACAGGGATGGTGGGAGCCCCTCATAATAAACAGCCCCAGGAGGAAGTCAGCACAGCACAGGGATGGTGGGAGCCCCTCATAATATGCACAACAGAGGTACAGCCCCAGGAGGAAGTCAGCATAGCACAGGGATGGTGGGAGCCCCTCATAATAAGCAGCACCAGGAGGAAGTCAGCACAGCACAGGGATGGTGGGAGCCCCTCATAATAAGCAGCCCCAGGAGGAAGTCAGCACAGCACAGGGATGGTGGGTGCCCCTCATAATAAGCAGCCCCAGGAGGAAGTCAGCACAGCACAGGGATGGTGGGAGCCCCTCATAATAAGCAGCCCCAGGAGGAAGTCAGCACAGCACAGGGATGGTGGGAGCCCCTCATAATAAGCAGCCCCAGGAGGAAGTCAGCACAGCACAAGGATGGTGGGAGCCCCTCATAATATGCACAGCAGAGGTATAGCCCCAGGAGGAAGTCAGCATAGCACAGGGATGGTGGGAGCCCCTTATAATAAGCAGCACCAGGAGGAAGTCAGCACAGCACACGGATGGTGGGAGCCCCTCATAATATGCACAGCAGAGGTACAGCCCCAGGAGGAAGTCAGCATAGCACAGGGATGGTGGGAGCCCCTCATAATAACTGAGTCATCGTCAATGCGACGACAACTAAATCGGAAATTCGTAAACAAAAATTCGTATTGCGTACAGAATTCGGACGCATGGCAATTTGTATTTCAGATCCTCCCGAACGTACGAATTTTGGGAAACGAATCGCACATGTCTACAATTTACCACGTGATCACGCCTTCCAATGACACCGCCCTTATAGTGTGTAATTTTGTAGGTTGTTAGTTTCACTTTGACTTAATTGTCTGTGCTGCATTATTTTGCAAAATATTCCTCAAGATGTTGTGACTATTTAAATCCGTAATAGACTGTATGTATGTGGGCGCAGTGCTTTTAACTAATGTTAATTTCCTCAGAAAAATGGTCAGACCTCAAAACCATATTCTGTTAGTGTCTCAAATTAAATTGAACATACATGTGTTTTTTGCTTTCTTTGCTACAAATTTTATTGGTCAACAAAACAGGACTTGGAAAAGAGCAAAATTTTATTTTATTTTTTTTGTTTTGCAGATGCATGCTCAATCCAAGTAATGCATTTTACACTACCCCCCCCCCCCCCCCAAACAATTTTTTAATTGAACAGATTTCCCAGCTACAGCTTAACTAGGCTGATTGCCATGGTATTTGTCTAAAAGCTACTTTCATGGTGCTTTCATGGTAGCATATGCATGGATTGTGCATATGCTGCCATGGATAGACACCGGGAAAGGAAAATTAGGGAGCGGTAAGTATTCAATTTTCCATTTTAGAGCAGTGGTTCTCAGCCTCAGTTCTCAAGTACCCCCAACAGGACATGTTTTGGGAATTTTATCTTGGCTAAAATAGCTGTCCAAAATACCAAGCCATTGACTGATTTAACCACTTAACAACCGGCCCATAGCCAAATGACGGCTACAGGGCGGTTGTTTAACTCTGGGAGGACGACATATGACGTCCTCCCAGAACTCCGCTCTCGTGCGCCCCCTGGGGCGCGCACTCGAGAGCATCCGTGGAGCATCATGGATGGATCACGGTAAACGGCCACTCATCGCGACCGTTTACCACGTAAGCGCTCCGTCAAATGACGAATTGATCACTTGTAAACAAACCGGCGTCATGTTATGACGCCGGTTCCTCCCTCCCCCTCTCTGTACCGATCGGTACAGCGGAGGGTGAAGAGATCGGTGTCAGCAGCGCTGTGGGCTGCATCTGCAGTGCCCGCATCGCTGCTCACCGAAAATTAACCCCTCAATTCCCTGCCAATACTCTGCAATACTCTGCAATACCCTGCAACACTCTGCAATACCCTGAAACACTCTGCAATGCTCTGCAACACCCGCCAATACCCTGCAACACTCTGCAACACCCGCCAATACCCTGCAACACTCTGCAATGCTCTGCAACACCCGCCAATACCCTGCAACGCCCGCCAATACCCTGCAATACCCTGCAACACTCTGCAATGCTCTGCAACACCCGCCAATACTCTGCAACACCCGCCAATACCCTGCAACACTCTGCAATACCCTGCAACACTCTGCAATGCTCTGCAACACCCACCAATACCCTGCAACACTCTGCAACACCCGCCAATACCCTGCAACACTCTGCAATGCTCTGCAACACCCGCCAATACCCTGCAACACTCTGCAACGCCCGCCAATACCCTGCAATACCCTGCAACACTCTGCAATGCTCTGCAACACCCGTCAATACTCTGCAACACTCTGCAACACCCGCCAATACCCTGCAACACTCTGCAATACCCTGCAACACTCTGCAATGCTCTGCAACACCCACCAATACCCTGCAACACTCTGCAATGCTCTGCAACACCCGCCAATACCCTGCAACACTCTGCAATACCCTGCAACACTCTGCAACACCTGCCAATGCCCTGCAACACTCTGCAATACCCTGCAACACTCTGCAATGCTCTGCAACACCCGCCAATACCCTGAAACACTCTGCAATGCTCTGCAACACCCGCCAATACCCTGCAACACTCTGCAACACCCTGCAATGCTCTGCAACACTCGCCAATACCCTGCAATGCTCTGCAACGCAATACTCTGCAACGCCATACTCTGAGATACCCAGCCATAGTCGGTGATACCCTGCATTACCCAGCCATAGACTCCCCCCCTCCCGCCGCCCTCCGGTGCTTCTACCGACTCGCCAATACGATCAAAGCCAGAATCTTTTTTTTTTTCAGGCTTCCCAGCTTAGAGGTGAGATGTGGGGTCTTATTGACCCCATATATCACTGTAAAGAGGACCTGTCATGCCATATTCGTATTACAAGGGATGTTTACATTCCTTGTAATAGGAATAAAAGTGATCAAAAAATTTATTTTTGGGGAAAAAAATGTCAAACTAAAATAAATTAAAAAAAAAAAATTATTGTTCATTTTACTTTAAGCGCCCCTGTCCCCATGTGCTCGCATGCAGAAGCGAACGCATACGTAAGTCCCGCCCACATATGAAAATGGTGTTCGAGCCACACATGTGAGGTATCGCAGCGAACGTTAGAGCGAGAGCAATAATTCTAGCCCTTGACCTCCTCTGTAACTCAAAACATTTAACCAGTAAAAAAAATTTAAATCGTCGCCTTTGGGGATTTTTAAGTGGCGACGTTTGGCGCCATTCCACGTGTGTGCAATTTTGAAGAGTGACATGTTAGGTATCTATTTACGTAACTTCATCTTTCACATTATGCAAAAATTGGGCTAACTTTACTGTGTTTTTTTTTTTTTTTTTTTTTTTTAAGCACAAAACTTTTTTTTCCAAAAAAAGCATTCGAGAAATTGCTGCGCAAATACCGTGCGAGATAAAAAGTTGCAACGACCACCATTGTATTCTCCAGGGTGTTTGCTAAAAAAATATATATAATGTTTTGGGATTCTATGTAATTTTCTAGCAAATAAATGATGATTTTTACATGTAGGAGAGAAATGTCAGAATTGTCCTGGGTGCTCCAGAACGCCTGATGGCGCTCCATGCATGTTGGGCCTCTGTATGTGGCCACACTGTGTAAAAGTCTCACACATGTGGTATCGCCGTACTCAGGAGTAATAGCAGAATGTGTTTTGGGGTGTCATTTGTGGTATGCATATGCTGTGTGTGAGAAACAAACTGATAATATGACAATTTTGTGAAAAAAAAAAAGTTTAAAAAATCTTGATTTGCAAAGAATTGTGGGAAAAAATGACAACTTCAAAAAACTCATCATGGCTCTTACTAAATGCCTTGGAATGTCTTCTTTCCAAAAAGGAGTCATTTGGGGGGTATTTGTACTTTTCTGGCATGTTAAGGTCTCAAAAATTGAAATA
Source organism: Lithobates pipiens (assembly GCF_037356315.1). Classification (NCBI taxonomy): domain Eukaryota; kingdom Metazoa; phylum Chordata; class Amphibia; order Anura; family Ranidae; genus Lithobates; species Lithobates pipiens. Next base: position 326,509,136 of record NW_027507784.1, read on the forward strand.
GGCCGTCAGTACTTCAGGTGTGATCAATTTTCAGATATTGGCACCATAGCTTGTGGACTCTATAACTTTCACAAAGACCAAATAATATCCACCACTTTGTACTTATTTTTACCAAAGATATGTAGTAGTATAAATTTTGGCCAAAATTTATGAAGAAAAAATTACTAATCTGCTAAATTTTATAACAGAAACAAAGAAAAATTCTTTTTTTTTTGCAGAATTTTCGTTATTTTTTCTTTTATAGCACAAAAAATAAAAAAACTCAGCGGTGATTAAATACCACCAAAAGAAAGCTCCATTTGTGTGAAAAAAAGGACAAAAATTTCATATAGGTCCAGTGTTGCATGACTGAGTAATTGTCATTCAAAATGTGAGAGCACCGAAAGCTGAAAATTGGTCTGGTTATTAAGGGTGTTTAAGTGCCCAGTGGTCAAGTGGTTAAAGCACCTGTGCAAGATGAAGGAAAACCTGCAAACATGACCTGTTGGGTGTACTTGAGCACAGGGTTGAGAGCCACTGATTTAGAGCACTGAGCTCAAATCTAGTGCAAGACAACCCTATTCTAATTGTGGGCATTTGAGGGAAACCAAGTGAGTGTTGGAACCCCCTGCTTGTCTTTAAGTTGGGCTTTGTCACTTTTCTGAAAATTGGCTTTACTTCCTGTCACATAGCCAAACAGGAAGTGAGGGTAAAACCCTACCAATGTCTTTCCTTGGGGACCCACACAGTTCAGTCTAACTAGTGTCCCCATTAAGCAAATTTCACTCAAGCACTTTGCTGTGTACACCCCAAATTATTATGTCTTTTGGAGTTTATTAAAGGCAAATGCACTCTGCAATACAATTGTAGTCGCTGTAAATCTGAGGGGAAGCACTGGTGATTTTATCATGCAAAAATGTTTGTTTTCCCCTGCTCCCCATATTGCTTTTATGATTATAACATTTTTGTGATCACTTTTTTATCTCGTGGTTTTTTGATATTTTTTTATCTAATAAACCATTTTGGTTGACCTGCGCCATGTGGAGCTCCTTCTTTTTTTCCTCCATATTTGTGGATTGATGGTCCTCCTTCTCCTGCCATCCATTGTGTGGATCAATCTTTTTGCCGCCTATCTGGAACCATCTGTCTTGAATGGTCATCCAACCACAATCGGATTGTAAGTGCAGCCGTGACATCGGCATCACTCCTGGCCACGTTCCATCACTGAGGATCCAGTATGTTAAGCGCATTAGGCGCACTGCCGTACGGTATGCGTGTCCATCTGGTGCGGTAAGAGTACCCATCTTCACATTTTGAATATTCTCAAGATATACTGTTGATCATCTACATTTTTGATTTACCCATCATTTCTGCATGCCCTGCACTTCAGTTTGAGATCCAAGAGAAGTTCTCTATTTTAGGACATCGCACTTGTGGACACTTTATGGGTTATTTGGACCACTGTGGTTCACCAGTATCAATTTAATACACTGTTTTGATTGTATTTTTCACATATCTTTTCACCTGACCGTCAAGGTTTTGACAGGTTGAACTACCAATTATCACTGTTTAGCGCTACATTTAAATTTTTTTTTATTGTATTTTGGACTTTGTTCGTGTGTAGCTGCTTCTCACATTTGTGACACTTTATTTTTGGGTTTGGCGCAGTATTTTCACTCCTTTTAAACCTTCCCATAGACACACTCCTAAATCTTGTGGATGGCCTTCCCAGAAGAGTTGAAGCTGTTATAGCTGCAAAGTGTGGGCCAACTCAATATTGAACCCAATGGACTTATGCCTCATACACACGCTTAGATTTTCAGGCGACCGAACGTTTGTTTTTGTTTTTTTGTGGCATGCTAGTCTCATGTCAAAAGTGAAGAGGCTACTCACAATACAAAAATTATCATACGACAGAATACAACGTCAGAGGTGATGTAATGCGTTGAATAGTTTTTTTTTATTCTTTTGGTTTCTGAGCATGCGTAGTCTTGCTCTTACAATTTTTTTTTTTTTCATACAAAAACCATACTAATGAAATGCAAATCAGATGTTGAGTTCACATCCGACAAATTTTATAGTCTGCACATCCAGCTTTTGTCTGACGAAAAAGCGAAATCGGCTGTCGAAAGCAACGTCCTAACGATCCAAAAATCAGCAGACAGCTTGTCGTGTGAATTTTTCCACCTTATTTTCGTATCGTGTGTAATGGCATTCCAGCCTTAAGGCCCATAAAGTTCATGTGTGTAAAGGCAGGAGTCCCAATACTTTTGGCAATATAGTGTACAGTATATTGTACTGGCTGGACCTTCCCAATCACCAGGAACATGTTATCAGATATCAAAGCTTTATTTTAACACATATATGAGAACATTTAAAAATGAAATTGCTGAACTTGTTATAGTGAGTACATTAGGTTTTAATACATGTAGGTTGGCATGGTAAATTGGCTACAAAATTGAGGTTACCTATAAAATACATAGTTGGTTGAAAAGCGAAAGATTCAGTTATCATATGCCCACCCAAAACTATAGGTTGGCACCCATTTTCATCTAGGCCCCTTTCGTTCAGAAATGGAATCAAGTCTGTAGTTCAAAGGTACTATGTTTCCCCCGAAAAATAAGCCCAGGTCTTATATATATTTTGGCAACAAAAGATCCAGTAGGGCTTATTTTCAGGGTAGGGCTTGCCATGTGCTGTTGTCCCTCCCTGACTGTCAGGAATCCCCAGTGGCCAGTGGAACTGAGTTAAAAGTGCCTGTAAAATGCACTGCATTACAGTACTATACAATGTAAACTGTGCATGTCTCTGCAATCCACCGGTGACAAACACTGTACCTTCCTACAGCGTTTCTCTGCGCTTCTGTGACCCGCTTGATTGGTCTTCTCCGCTGGCAGAAGAGGAGGAGTGCAGTGGGGGATCAACTGAACATCAAGTGGAACCGCAACAAAGGTATTCACCACAAACAGACCAGACACTTGCAGTCTAGACCACACAACACTGTAATACAGTACATTTTAGGACTTCACAACTCTTCCAAATTAGGGCTTATTTTGGGAGTAGGGCTTATATTGCAGCCCTCCCCAAAAATCACAGTAGGGCTTATTTTCGGGGTAGGTCTTATTTTTGGGGAAACAGTTTTTGAGACATACAGGGGTATATTTAAAAAAAAAAAACAAATTCATAGAAACTCGCCCGGTGAATGTGTACCACCTTACTAGCTAGGTTTAAAAAATACGTGTTTCTAACTTTCTATAGTACAAGTTGTAGGATGTGTCTTTGCAGTATATATTGGCAAGCATCAAGGATTAAAGGAAATGTGTCTGTGTGGTTAAGCTGGCTGCAAGAATACATGTTAGCAATGGAAGTTCTGTGATATGAACTATACAAGGTGCTGTATATACTAAGAGCAAAATATCATTGTTTATATTGCTTTTTTATACAATAGCTGACCACTGTAATATTATGAATATATATCTCTCATACCACAATGAGGGTGAAAAGCCTTGCAGGTTACTAATGTCAATACATTCACTGATTTCACTGCTCAACTTTCTGAAATAAAAATGCTATTGGTGAGGTCAGACGAAAAAACAGAAAAGAGAGCGCACCAGCCTTGTGCATTATCCTTTGATACATTTATTAAAGCGGTTCTCCACCCAAAAGGGGAAGTTCCGCTAATCTGATCCCTCCTCCCCTCCAGTGCCACAATCGGCACCTTTTAGGGGGGAGGGGGGTGCAGTTACCTGGATAATCCAGGTAACTGCACCCACTTCCGGGACGGACCGCCACAGACCCCCGCAGATGCCCCCCCCCCCCCCCCGTTGTGTTCTGGGAAACACACAGTTCCCAGGACACAGCGGGGAACAGAAGAGACGTGCAGCGCGACTCGCGCATGCGCAGTAGGGAACCGAGCAGTGAAGCCGCAACGCTTCACTTCCCGATTCCCTGACAGAGGATGGCGGCGGAGGCAGCAGAGAGATGAGCGATCGCTCGTCCTCTGCCGCCGACATCGCTGGACCCTGGGACAGGTAAGTGTCAATTTATTAAAAGTCAGCAGCTGCAATATTAGTAGCTGCTGGCTTTTATTTTATTTTTTTAGGTGCAGAACCGCTTTAAGAAGAAAACATAATTAAGAGCTACTCACAAAGGTAGAGAGAAAATCACACTTGTATCACTCCTTGGTTTGTGACAGTCCATGTACTGATGGCAGTCTGCAGATCCTAGGGAGAAGACGTACTTTCTGACGCATTTTGAAGGCTCTGAGGAAGAAGGCTAACTTTCTAAACACGCCAGCCAGTAGCAGTCCGTTTTTCTTAATAAATGTATCAAAGATCATGCACAAGGCTGGTGCACCCTCTTTTTTTTTTTTTTTTGTCGTCTGATAGCTAGGATACCACTATCCAGGGGGGCAGTAAGGCCAAAGGCTATTGTCCACCCCGAACTTTGGACTGTCTGGCTAACACATTTGTGCGCAAGAGTATTTGTTATGCTGTATTGAATATTGGTGAGATCAGCATGAGCATAGAACACCGGTCTCATAGCCGATAGCATGAGAGACGGGAAGAGAGCGCCATGGGGCAGATGGTGGGCACTTAAATTTTTGGCAGATTTAGATCAATTGAAAGGCTCTCAGCCATCCATATGCTATAAGTTTATAGTTTCATAGAGTAAAAGAATGCAATCACCATAAAGTTTACCAGCCCGGTTTGTGACATCACTGCCCCACCTTTCCACCCCCTCCAAAATCAGAGAATGCCTTATAATCATTTAAAGATGCAAGGCTTTCACTGTTTGGCAGCAGTGCTAAGCTAGCAACACCCTGTGGTTGGGGTTGCCACCTCATCCCTTTAAACCTGAACACGTATGAATTACACAGGTTCTGAGGCTAATTTAATGCTGATAAGGCAACAAGTGAGTTTAATTACCACCTTAATCCGCAACAGAACCCGTGTAATATGTGTTTGATTTAAAAGGGATGAGGTGGCAACCCTACCTGTGGTTACTATGCAAAATTGCATCCTCTCTGCACTGGACACGGAACAGTCACTACTGTTATATCTGGACCAATGCAACTATGCAAAAAAATAAAATAAAAATCATAGTTGTAAAATGTACCCTTTCTGGGCCCCAGACAGACACAGAGCCCCCCGCCCCTTTTTGTTTGTCTTCAATAAAAATTGATGTCCCCTTTATGGAAAAGTATAACATAGTCACTTTATATACTTTAAAATCCTCAACAAAAAAAAACAACAAATAACATTACATTTAACTGACCTGAGGTCACTTTTGTACGTCAGTAAAAATTTCCTAAAAGGGTTTACCCATAATGTAGTCTTGCAAGAGGTCCCATTCCAAAATCCGTGGGCAATAATATGACATTAGGAAGGTGTGATGATTACATGTCTACATGCATATGGTCCATAGAGTATTTGCTGAAATATTATTTTAGGATGGTGATTCCAGAACCGTCATATACATAGAAGGCAGCATTGAGGGGATCGGTGAAGGTGTCTAGTGGGGCCACACAATTGGTAGAAGGACAGACGTCCAACCTCATATTCCAGGAATATCCCAAATGACCGCACAGGGGAATCCGTGGAGATTTGGGTTTTAACATTGTTGTGCCACATGCTAAGGTTGGCATCTACACCTAAACACCAGGATCTCTCATTGTAACCAATGCGCGAGTCGTGTCTTGCTGACTTCCTGTCCATATTATTATAGGCAACGCCAATGCTACATTGTGTTCACCTCCACCTCCCAGGAGTGATTCCCCGATGAGAAGCTGCACTCGCTTAATACATGGTGGGATCGGAACCTCTCTAAACCAATGTCTCTAGTCTGACGTTTTTTTCTGTATAAATGGCAGATCTGAGATCATCAGATAGATAGATACAATATTTTACAATGAGCTGTCTTTATGTCCAGGGTGACCTCTGATTTCTTCATCTTTGGAAAGGCATCCTTTTAGGATCTGTTTATTTAGAACATCAGAATTGTAAGGCCGCGTACACACGCGGGGACTGTTCGCCCAACTTTGTCCGTCAAACAGTTTCGGCAAACAGTCCGCTCAAAATTAGCATGGACGGACATGGCCACACACGACGAACGAACAGTTTGCTGAAACCGTGCGCGATGACGTGAACGGCACGTACGACGGGACGAAAAATACAACGTCCTATACACTGCATTATAACTTTCGGCGTGTAAATCCTTTCTGAGCATGCGCGGAACTTAGTTTGACGAACAAGCCTACACAAGTTTTACGGAATTTCCGAAAAACCTTGTTCAGCGGACTGTTCACTGAAACTGTCCGCTGAAAGCCCACACACGGGCGGACTGTCCGCCGAAACACTGTTCAGCGGACAAAGTTGGGCGAACAGTCCCCGCGTGTGTACGCGGCCTAAGAGTTCCTTGTGCAGCATCTCAGAGATTGGGGTTTCATCAAACATATCACCACTTATTTGGCCGTGTTCAACATGGAAGATCCCGGGGGGGTGGGGGGACCCCCATGCAGTTTTGCTCTCCACCTGCTCTGAGACATACAATAAATAGCAGCTAGACTCAATCTGTTTACTGTATCAGATCAGGCAGCAATTGCGATTGGTTACCAGCGGTATCATTACTGCTCAATGACTGGTTGCTAGAGGTTACAGCACACATTACGGCTCACTGATTAGTTGCTTGAGGTTACAGCAAATGATTTCTGCTTATTAATTGGTTACTAGAGATTACTGTAAAGCAATACTGCTCACTGATTGGTTGCTGGAAGTTACAGCACATCATCTCCTTACTGCAGGGGAGCATGATACACATATGAATACCACCTTTATTTACATATCAATGCTGCCAGCTGCATCTATTTACTTAGTAATGCCGCCACTATTTACATATGAATGTCGGTTATTTACATGTAAACACAGGGTCTGCAGGTGAGTTATCTGTACATAACAATAGGGCAGAGCTGGGCAGCATTAGTACCAGCACTTCACACTGAGATATTGGGACTAAAACTTCAAGGGACAAGGGAATTTACACTGGGATAGTTGGCAAGTATGAGGCAGCTGCTTTGGGCCAAACAACAATGACAGGGCCCAGGGCAGCTGCCCCTTTTGCCCTGCCTTAAAGACGGTCCTGCAGCTACGTAGCAGAGCAAACAGATGAGGGCGTCATCCTCTGTGCAGTAATGATCCTGGAGCTGCCGGTGCTCGGTACATTTCCTTTTCTCAGGGAATGCAGTGGGCTCTATCAGAACATGTTCAGGTCCAGTACTGTGCTTTGTTAGGTGTTTGCCACAAAGCGAAGCATCACAATGCAGACATGTCTTCTCTGCAGGGGCATGGTCATCACATTATGTACAAGGGACTATCTGTTCCACTGACATCTGCATTTTCTTATGGGGCGTTGGCGGGTGTTGTTTAAATTGTGTCCTACATTGTGGACAGAAATAAACTTTAGAACTTGTCTGGGTGTCCAGTTCATACAAAATACAAAGTCTGCAGAAGCTGTGTCCACACAGCAGTGACACCGGGTCTGTATAGGCGTCCAGGCAGATGGAGCAGCTCAGATCTTCCTTCACAGCTGCCATTCTGTTAAATACACAATAGAAGGAAATGCACTGAGTACACAGTGTACAAGGGGTGGGAAATTAACCACTTTCAGGGTAAGTAAGATTAAGAAATTGCAATTGTAGCAATTTATCCGGCAATAGAGATAGAGAAAAAGAAATATAGATACTAGGTTTATCCAGTCCTGTTATAACTCTTCCTTTTACAAATATCACAAATTTCAAACCCCAAACAATTTTTGTGTAACAAGGTCTCCAGTCTCCTTAAGCTTAAAGTGATTGTAAGGGTTTGTTATTTTATTTAAATTTAAATATCATGCTTACATCCACTTTGCAGCTCAGTCCCCCGGCGGCTCTTGCAGCTCCTCCCCACATTAGATATCCCCCTAGGAGAACAGCTCTCCTGAGGGGGTTACCCTGCAGGCGCGCTCCCGAGTCCAGCATGCTGCCGAATGTATGACTCGGCTCCGTCCCCCCCGGCGCTCACGTCCTTGGATTTGATTGACAGCAGCAGGAGCCAATGGCTGCACTGCTATCAATCTATCTGTTTTTCTTGTGCAGAGACAGCATGTCCCCGCCAGGTCAAGTTCCAGGGCTCAGGTAAGTAAAATGGGGGGGGGGGGCGCTCACTGCCAGGTGTTTTTTCACCTTGATGCATTGGATGGTTTACACTAAGTTTTACAACCCCTTTAATGAGAACCTGCAGAACCAGAGATAGCGGACATCCTTCTGTTTTTGGGCGTAGTGGGTGCAAGGTGGATAAAGTTATTGGGCGCCAGACACTTCTTGAATGCAAAATATATTTATTTCTCTTCAAACTTTTATGGGGGAAAGAGGGTTGGGGCCAGGAAGTCCAATTAGCAGACTGAGGCTTCAATAAGGGGACAGCCATGCAGGGAAAGGTCTCAGTGAGCAGTCACATCTGCATGTGCAGGAATGCTGTCTCCTATGGCAACAGTCTTTAACAGTTCCTAACACCCACGTAACAGTTCTTTCACCTTCACTACAACTTCTCCTTGTAGTTCTTCAGCCCACTGAGCTCCCGGTCTCACTAGACCCTCTGATTCACTGTCACTGAATCCCTTGAGCTCCTCCAATTTTCATATATCCTCTCAAGTGTCACCACTGCCTCTCCGCTGGGTCCCTAGCTTGGCATTCCCGATACTTCTCAAGCTTCACCTCACTGGCCTGCTTGGTCCCTGGCTTGACACACAAGGCTGCTTTGCAGGCATCACTTCTGCTGGTTGGGTCCCTGATTAGATCACCGTCTGAAATTTCCCGATTCTTCACCGGCCCCGTTCAGTGAGAATACTGCTCCGGTACTTCCTTCAGTTACTCACTGTGGTTCCTAGTAATAAGATGGCTGCACCCTTAGTGGTGACAGCTTCCCTTCTACCTCCGCCCACTGACAGGTTCTCCGACACACGCAATCCCAACCCTACGCTGCTCTCTTGCTTTTGGATAGGCCCTCGGACAGCCTAGCAGCTAGACACCCCTGGTATAGGCCCAATCTCTGGCCTAGCAGCGCGGGGCACATGACAGACGTCCACCCAGACAGCCATCCAGGTGGCACAGAACCCCGATCACCTGACTCCATCCGAATATATAGGTTCTCCCAGCAGCCCAAGGAAATCAAGAAAACCCCTGCCAATGCGCTGACATACCCCATACACCCATAACCTGACCATCTATCTAATACCACCAAGTAATCGGCCACCTAGTGGTAGAAGAGAAAAGTGTAATAAGGCCAAACTTCGGGAGAAATCAGTGGATCTCTAACAAGCAACCAGGATAACTATTCCTGGCAAATTTGTGAGGAGCAACCCTGCCTAAGCTTCAGGGTGCTACATCTTTAAAAAAAAAAAAAAAAAAAAAAAAAGGGACATGTAAAAGTATGGTAGGTAAGATAGTGGCAGGGTATGTAATACATTGTAGTGTGTATCCAGTAGAGTGGAGATCAGTATATCACACAGGGGAACGGGGTACAGAGTGGAGAAGGGTGCAGTATAGAGCACACAGCACAGTATATAGAATGGAGCAGTGTGGAGTATAGGGCACACAGCACAGTATATAGAATGGAGCATTAATTTGCTAATGTCACACAGCTGGCCATCCATGCATCTGGTGCCCTGCATGGAGATTATGGGCCAGGCGCATGGATTGGGGGGTGGTGCCTCTGTGCCCCTAGTCGATCAGCTGACACCACTCCACACTGTACACTGTGCTGGGTGCTCTATACTCCACATCACACTACAAATGGCCGCTATGGGAAGAATATTTTTATAGTATGGGGTGGGATTAAGAGAAATGAGCCATGATTGGATAGTCATCATGACAGTGTTCAGTGATGGCTCTGACATTGTTCTGTGCCCTGATTGGGCAACGCTTTCGTTTCTTCAGCCAATCAGAGCTTTTAATGAGGCGAAGTGCATTGTGGATGTTCGTCTAACGAGCAAACCGCCAATGTTCGGCACATACTCTCGCTCGGGCTGAACCGTTTGCCCAACTCTACTTGCTACGCATTGTGTATTTAATGCATTCCGTACATTAATGTAAACTCCTTACTACTTGTTCTACCCCCACCCCTGAACACTTACCTGACTCTTCTCACTGCTCCTGCACTGTCCTCACTGTAACACCGCTCCTCTGAGGAAGGAAATCTTTTTTGCTTTCTAACACCTGTAAATAAGAGAAGGGAAAATGGACAATGTCTCCTTACTCAATCCTATATCCAAAGTACTAGATCAGGGGTAGGGAACCTATGGCTCTCGAGCCAGATGTGGCTCTTTTGATGGCTGCATCTGGCTCTCACCTCTCGTGTGGTGTGCCGATCCGTGGATTGAGCCCATAGGAAAGGCCGCAGCTTCGGCCTAGCTCTGGAGATGTGGCCATCTTAGTACACCCGGCGGCGGCCTAGGTGAGCGGCGCGCTGGCGTCATCATCACCCGCCTCAACTGCTCGTGGATCTGCCTTCCTGTGTAGTGGTAAGCAAGCAGACAATCGTAGGGGAGATGTGGATATTACAGTGGGGGAGGTGACGTGGATATTAGTTATAATTGAAATTAGTCGATTAATCGATAAAAAAAAAAAATTGTTTAAACATATTGTATGGCTCTCACGGAATTACATTTTAAAATATGTGGCATTCATGGCTCTCTCAGCCAAAAGGGTTCCCTACCCCTGTACTAGATGGTTAGTTTTGTTTCTTATTCCTGGAAATAAGTTCCTCCCCTCCTGTAGCTATGAGGACAGAATTTAGTTTCGCTTCTTTCTCCTTTTATGTGAAGAAGTGAAACTTGTTTTGTTTCTCATTTAGGATTCATCTGTAAAACATCATTGCTTGAGGCTTCCTTTTCTAGAAGTAGATGGTTTTTATTTAGAAACATAGAAAAGTGGCAGCAGAAAAAAGTGTTTCATTGAGTTTGCCCTTTTTTTGATTTTCTTTCTTTAAACTTTTTGGCTGAGTATATATCCTGGGCTTGTTTAAATTTGTTTGTTGACTGACTTCCTACCTCTGCCGGAAATCTGTTCAATGCATCAACAACTTTGTAAAAGATTTAAATAGCAAGTATAGATATCTATTGTCACATACCATCACTGTACCAACATCCCAAGAATGCCAAGGTAAATGTATTTTTTTTAGAGCGCCAATCATCACGTCATATTTTAAAGACCTCAAATAATAGAGTACATATGAGCTGGGACTACAATTTTTTATTTTTTATTGAACTCTTGCTCAACCTTAGGAATTTATTCAAGGTAGTTACTCTAGTGTGTACGAACTTTAATGGCATCCCAGTCTTAGTCCGTAGGGTTCAATATTGAGTTGGCCCACCTTCTGCAGTTATACCAGCTTCAACTCTTCTGGGAAGGCTGTCCACAAGGTTTAGGAGTGTGTCTATGGGAATATTTCACCATTCTTCCAGAAACGCATTTGTGAGGTCAAGACTAATGTTGGGCAAAAAGCCCTGGCTCAGTCTCCATTCTGATTCATCCCAAAGGTGTTCTATAGGGTTAAAGTCAGGGCTCTGTGCAGGCTAGGCAAGTTCCTCCATCCCAAACTCTCTCATCCTTGTCTTTATGGGCCTTGTTTGTGTACTAGTGCACAGTCATGTTGGAAAAGGAACTGCATCCCTAAACTTGGAACATCGCACAAAGTTGTGAGCATGAAATTGTCCAAAATGTCTTTGTATGCTGATGCCTTAAGAGTTCCCTTCACTGCAAAGACGAAGCCCAACCCTGAAAAATAACCCCACACCATAATCCCCCCCTCCACCAAATAATTTAGACCAGTGCACAAAATAAGGTCCATAAAGACATGGATGAGCGAGTCTGGGGTGAAGAAACTTGACTGGCCTGCACAGAGTCCTGACCTCAACCCGATAGAACACCTTTGGGATGCATTAAAGAAATGAAGAATGAATGAATGAATGAATATATTAATATATATATTATTTTCAAATTTTGCAAATGGAAAATGAGGGCTGCCTGGGAGCAGGGGGGTGAGCACCACCATTGGGCGGGGTTAATCGGCAGCTGTTCTCCCAGCGATCGGCCTGGGGGAGGAGATCAGAGCGTGGATAGCCAGCTGTAACATCTTACATTACAATTGCCTCTGCTCGCCGTCATACACAGCCCTGCCTCCTTCTGACCCTGCGCCCGTCATAGACAGAACGTGGATCAAATGCTGGGATCTGGGATGTGTTCTGTCTATGCAGGTGCGGGGATAGGAGGCGGAGCTGTGTATGATGGCGAGCAAAGTGGAGGTAAGTGTAAAGTAAGATGTCCTGGTGTTCTATCCTGCTCTGATCCCACAGATCTCCTCCTCTTCCTCCAGTCAGGATCTGGCTGCCCTCTCTTCCTACTATGCAATAAACAGTTCCTGATCTCTGGGGGGAACACTTTGGGGTTTATTTACTAAAGGTGGAGAGTGCAAAATCAGGCTCACCTCTGCATTGAAGCTGATTGGTTTCTAACCTCAGCCTGTTCAATAGAGGCAAAAAAAAACCTAGGAGCTGATTGGTTTCTATGTAGAAGTGAGCCTAATTTTACACTCTCCAGCTTTAGTAAATAAACCCTTGTTTCCTCTCATAGCTGATCACATGAGAGGTAATAGCATTCTTTGATCATGCTTGTGCTCCTTGTAATTGGTCACAGCAATCATAGGGTATAGGGTCAATTCCAATGGACACGGCCATTACAGAGCAGGCCAGTGTATCCCCTCCTGTCCCCAGAAGTCATCTGTCCAGCCGTTTATCTACAATGGCCAGAAGGCAGTGGTTAATGTAGGAGACGCCTCACTCAACTCTCAAGTGTCCCTGATTTGGAGCAATGTCCCTCTGTCCCTCATTCCTCCTCATTTGTCCCACATTAGAGTCTGATCTGTACAGATGTGTGTATCGCTGACATCCTTGTGTATTGATATGTATTTGCATACTTTATTATTAAGTCTATGGACATTGCTACGGTTCAGCATTTAGAGCCATCTAGTGACTAAATGAGGTAATGCACTATTATGATTATTTACCTCAGAACAAACACAAAAAGAATGATACAGGAAGTGACTGATGTTTTGATTGAGAAGGTTGACCTTATTACCCAGGAGTCTGTGTGACCTACCCATGAACACTCTCCGAAGCAGTGCATGCTGGGTAGGATATAAAAGGGACCCGAGCGGCCATTTTAGGTCTCTTGGGATCGCGTTGCCAGCCTGTGCGGATCTAAGAGGAGGCTCCTCGGAGACAGTGGCCCACAGCGCAACTCTGTTTGTTTGTGGAGCGGCCGGATGGTGCCTGAGAGACGGTGACTGGATTGAGAAGGTCCAGCGACACATCGGAGCAGTGGAGGACCAGATACATCCAGTGGAATGGTACAGAGTGACTGGCCCAGCTGACAGAGGCAAGCTGCAGTCATGGGTCCCAAGTTACCACACAGAGCTCCGATCCAGTTGGTGAGTGGGTTACGGCCCACCGTTAACTTTTACATGCAGTTAGACTCGCATACAGGCCTCACTGGAATTAGTAGTTCCATGGAGGAGGAGCAGAGCAACTGACACTGAGCAGGCTTGAGGCCTACCTACTCTGGCGCCTCAAGTGGTGCAAATTAGTTATTGGAGGAGCACCTCAACCTAACTTCTCATAGACTGTGGATTACAAATCACAAAGGAGCTATTTTAGCTAGCGAAGAAAGATCATGGACTAAGCACTTTAAGTGAGATCTCATTCTTAGCTTTTAAAGTGAGGGGAGCTCCCAGGTATTAAAATATAATATATATTTATTTTTATTGTTCCTATTGAAATATATTGTGCTGTCGTCCTATGTTGGGATGACAGCACAATTTCTGTAACCACCCGTTTTGAATATTCTACAGTGAACTATATTTCTGGTTAAGTATCCAGTGTTGTGGCATACTATTTCTCCCCACCAGGTGGAGCCAGTGGTTCCTGAGGTTACAATACAGGTACATTGCATCTGTATTATGTTGTATTGTGTTGCATTGCACCACAGCTGTGCCAAGGGGATTGAGTCAAGTTATTGGTAGAGTGCAGGCCCAAATCAAACCAGCAGCTTCTTCGGGGTTAGTGCTAAATGTATATAAAATGCACTTTTTATCTATCAAAGTGTTTTCCAGTGCTAAACCTTTCATCTGAGTCCACAGTGTAGTGCATTTCCGCCCTTACATTGAGCACTTCCTGTACTGTTAACCAAACCTCCTTCTCAATCCAACGTTTCTATGGCAACCCTGCTTTCCTGTTCATAGCTGACTTGTTTTACTTCATAGTATTTACTTGTGGGGATTGTCTAATGTTGGCCTGTGTCAGTCTTATCAGCTTCGACTGGTAAGACTGCAGTAATGGCCAGGTTTACACTGCATGTGATGTCACATGGTGTGTAGGAGGAAGCTCTGAATGTTTCTGCAGCCTCCTGGGATATCAGTGGTGTGCGTAGGAAGCCCTGATAACAGACAAGCACAGAGAGTGTGCCGTAAATCAGGGGAGATCTAGGCATGGTCAGTGACATCATTCTAAAGAACCAGAAAGATTACAATACTAGGCAAGTAAGGAGATATCTACAAGCAGTGTTTATTAGGTTTTTTATGCTGATTTACATGGGACAAAGTTGTGGGGGAGGGTTTACAACCACTTTAATACTTTTTTATAGGGATGGAGGGGTTTAACCTTTCAGCGGTCTGCAAAGCATTTTTCAAATCCATGATAGATAGTATAATAAAGCCACGATTGGATCTATCTATCTAGTATCCTGTTCCACATGGTAGGGTTTGCTTAGTGTGTGTATGGATTTTTGGGCCATTTGCTCGTCTGTTCCCTGGGAGCTGCAATGCGATTTTTGGCGCACCTCCCTCTTCCACCTGTTCCCTTCCTCCCCGTTTGTGGTGGTTGAAGGTGGTGGTTTGGGCGGATGCTCCCTATCGCACTGCGCCACATCAACGCCCTGGCAGGGATGCCTCCCCTTTTTCCCCACTCCTACATAACACTGGGTGGGTCACGCTGTATCGGCTGGGAGCATTTAAATTCGCCTCACTTTGTGTTTATCTTTCTGGCAACACCTCATATACAAGCATTCACCTGTTGATTTTGGTTCCCCACTTCCTTGTGAACCAACAAGGTAAATCACCATAGGTTTCACCTATACTTTCAGCACATTGTTCTTCATTCTCTCTGGTTCCTTCACCATCTCGCCCAGGATGACATTTTCTTCTTTCTTTTCTACACTTTTTTATTTTTTTTCTCCTTCCTATTTGGTGGTTTTTGAGTATCTGTTTTTTCATCTATGCTCGTTTTTTTTCCCCCCTCATGTGACCTGGTGTATGGGCTTTTCACACTGTTCATCAAAAATACCATACATTCAATATATATTACCCATTTAAATTCACAGAAGTTTTGGCTCACCGTCGCCCACATTTGCACGCTTACCCTGGTGAATCTACAGTGCTCCCTGCTTGTCCACGTGTCTCAACCTCTCCTCCCATGCCAGACCTTTTGAACGGCTGTTCACATCTATGCAGTTGACGTGAGCACCTAATAGGGATGTCCATCCTGTCCCTTACACATTATTTATTAATATTATTCAGTTACAACATTACACCATATGGTTATGTTTCTTTATAGATCACCATTGCATTCGCCCCTGAAGAGTTGTTATACTCCAACGAAATGCGTAGGGTTTACATAGATGCATGATGTCCATACAGATGATTTTATGTCTATTATTTTGTTTTACTCTAGACTTTCCAACATCATTCAGCCCTTCCAGTGGCCCATGATGTACAAGACTTGCTTTTACTTTATGATATGTCAAGTACCATGGCGTCAATATTTATATGCGGTTTTCAGCATGCCCTGCATGTATGCGATTCTGTGTATGCATTTCTGTGTTCTTCAGTATGTTATACATGATCTTACACGGCCTAATAAAATGTTCTTTGTCAAGACTGCTTTTTGGTATACATCTCTCATTCAAAAACTGCCCATTTTTGTTGGAACCCATAAAAGCAACACTTTTTTTTATATCCTACATGTTTACTTCATATAGTGATTGGCCTTATTTAAACTCCCGCTGACCACTTTCCCTTTTCAAAGCCTAGGCTTATGACATCATGGACAGCTCTCTCTAACTCTTGTGAGTTTACAAGGAAGGGAGGGGGTGAGTCATAAGAGGGCCAATGAGAGTTGCAGGGCTGTACAACTGGAAGTGTGCCTCTGTGTGTCTGTGTAAATCCAGGAAGTGAACAGGCAGCGGCTTCAGCTGCCCACAGTAAAAATGGTGGTAAAGATGTTTTTATTACAAATTATGTGATAAGACCACACTTCCTCTTTAAAGAAAAAAATCTGAGGTAAGTCCCCTTTCACACAAGCGGACCAATCGGGGGTGTCTTTCCATTTTTCAGGACCACCCATGAGGAGGGGGATGTAAACGAGCATGTGTCCATTTATACCTGCCTGCATCCGATCCACAAAAAACAGAGAGATGGGGATCTGTTCCCCATCCGTCTAGTGGATCGGATGACCGTTGGATGTAAATGGACAGGTGGTTGCATTTACATCCAACCGCCCCATAGAGAACTGCGGGCTGTGTCCATGTCTGTTCTGCACAAGCGGAGCGGACACAGACCTGTCTCACATGGATCCACCTGCTTAGCGGGGGATCTGTCTAAGGGGCCTAAATGCAGCATGAACTGGAGTTTGGCTTCAATTTGTTAGTGTATCTAAATCTGTCAGTACATCTAACACTCCACCCCCCCCTTAATTGACAATGCTTCTATCCAAAGGCGCCCCCGTGTCATTCAGAGTGGGGGCACTCTAATACAGGATATGTGTTACCATTGTTAATATGTAAATTGCTGTGCTTAATGTGATAATCTGTATAAACAAAGTGAGTCAGAAAATGTGAAATATAACATATAAACTACATATATGTGCATGTGTGCTATAGAAACCATGTGAGTAGTATTTGTATTCACTATTCTGTAGTGGAGCCTTTGCACTCTGGTAAGAGCCCATTTCTTATGGTTGGTGATGGTTCACATTGCAATCGCCAAAGCAAGCAAGCAAAGTCATTCATCTTCAATTCATGGTGGACAAAAATCACCTCATGCATGAGTACCTAAATCTATTAATTTTAATGAATTAAACCATATGACAGCATTGTTAGGTAAACATAATATTGATATTCATTAAATAATACAAGAAGAGAAAAAGGTAAAGAATGAGTACACATTTGTCCTTTAAATATGCTACCCACCAGCCTAATTGGTAGCCGCCTGCCTAAATCCATTCCTGTGCCCTGCCCCAAATGTCTGCTGGCACCACACAGCCCAAAAGTCCTTGCCACATCCAGCTCTTACGGTACATGTGTGCTGCTTTCCCCATTGATTCCATTGGCTGATCCGTACTCACGGAGGCCCCCAGCCATCCAGAGGAGTGCAGCTCCGGCCATAGGAAAGAATAAACCAAAGCATGTGCAAGCGTTTTTCTAAGCATTCTTTTATAGTTGCAGATTTAAGCCATCTTGTATACTGAAATGGCAGAGCATATCAAAGCATATCGGTCACAATGGTTTTGGGCATATTATTACAAACACCTTTGTGACGAATTGGAGACAGATCTTTAGATCCAAGATCAGTTCACAAATGTTCTTTTGGCTGAACTGACACAGATTCCCATAGACCCGCTTTGAAAATCTCATAGCTTTCCCAGAAGAGTGGAAGAGGGATGTGGGAGAAGGTAATACACCTGTCCAGGACCCTGACCCTAACTCTACTGATCACCATTGTAATGAATTGGAGCACCGATGACATAACAGATCTTCATGTCCAACATCACTACCTGACCTCACGAACCTTCTTTTGGCTGAATTGGTACAAATTCCCATAGACCCACTCCAAAAACCTCATAGAAAGCCTTCCCAGAAGAGTTGAGGCTGTTAGAGACAGAAATGGGTAGGGGGGGACGACTCGGTATTAATGCCCATATTATAGTCTTGTTGAAGATCATACTCCAAAAACTGTGGACATTAATATTACTCTAAGAAGGTGTGATGGTCAGAGTGTATTAAAGTATTAATTTAGGATTGTAATTTTGGAACCATCACCAAGATAGAAGGCAGCATGCAAGGGTCTGGCGAAGGTGGTGGTGAAGGTGTGGAGGTGTCTGATGGGGTCACTCAGCTGGTAGAAGGACAGACGCCCAGCTTCATATTCCAGGAATATCCCAAATGACCTCACAGGGGAATCCGTGGTAATTTTTGTTTTAGTATAGTTGTGCCGCGCACTAAGATTGTCATCTATGTTGAGACCCCAGGATTTCCTGTTGTAACCAATGCGTGAGTTATCTTTTGTTGTCTTTCTCGCTATATTATTATAGGCAACCCCAATGCTACATTGTATTCGATTAACCTCCACTTCCCAGTAGTGATTCCCTGATGAGAATTTGCACTTACTCAAAACATGTTGGGATCTGAACCTCTTTGGACCACTGCGTCTAGCTTGACGATTTGCAGTATAATAGGCAGTACTAATGGGATTTCTTCTTATAATAATTTTACAATGAGCTGTCTTCATGTCCAAGGTGATCTTTGATTTCTTCATTTTTGGAAAGGCATCCTTCAGCAAAAGGTTAATCAGACGGTCAGCAAATTGTAAGAGCTCCTTGTGCTGCATCTCTGAAAATGGTGTTTCAGCAAACCGATCATTTCCCATCACTATCTTGAGAAAAGTCAATGGATCGCTAATATTACGGAGCTCCTGCATCTTTGGAAAGGCATCCGTAGGCAACTGTTTATTAAGACCCTCAGTGAATTGTAAAAGTTCCTTGTGAAGCATCTTGGTAATTGGTGTTTCACAGAGCTGATCGCCACTTACTTTGATTTGCTCTACATTGAAAATCCCGATTAAATCAGTTCCCATTACTTTATTGAGAAAAGTCAGTGGATCCCTTATATCGTGTAGCTTCTGTATTTCACTTATCTTTCTGCATAGCTCTTGCCCCTGCTCCTCCAGCTTCTTTTTGCAATCAAGGACTGATTCTGCAGCTTTTCTTTTCTGTGTGTCAACCTCATTCAGAACCTTCTCCTGGACAGCCTCAAGGTCTTTTTTGATGTTTTGGATTTGGTCAATGACTTTTTTGCTGACATCATCTGGTTTTCTTGCCTTTGCTGCCTCTTGAGCCTCCAAGCTATTGATCTGAGTCTTAATGTTCTTACATTCCCTTCTCAGATTCTTTATAAGAGGAATTAGATATTCCTTCCCCTTCACAGCAGAATCTATATTCAGAGACATCACCTCATGTTCCTTGTGGTCTCCAGCTATGTAGCAGAACATACAGATGAAGACTTTATCCTCTATGCAGTAATGGTCCAGGAGCTGTCGGTGCTCGGTACATTTTATATCCTCCAGGGATGCAGTAGGCTCCATCAGAACATGTTCGGGTGCAGTACTGTGTTTAGTTAGGTGTTTGGCACAAAG
The DNA here is from genome assembly GCF_037356315.1 of Lithobates pipiens. Classification (NCBI taxonomy): domain Eukaryota; kingdom Metazoa; phylum Chordata; class Amphibia; order Anura; family Ranidae; genus Lithobates; species Lithobates pipiens. The sequence goes on from NW_027507784.1 coordinate 326,528,668, forward strand.
TGAATCTTCACAATGTAGACACGTCTTCTCTGCAGGGGCAGCGTCATCACAGTATGTACAAGGGACTGTCTCTTTCACATACAGCCGCCTTTTCTTATGGAGCATCAGAGGGCGTTTCTCGAATTGCATCCTACATTGTGGACAGAAATAACCTTCAGAACTTGTTTGGGTGTCCAACTCATGCAAAATACAGTCTCTGCAGAATCTGTGTAAACATGGCAGCGACACCGGGTCTGTACAAGGGTTACCGCAGATGGAGCAACTCAGATCTTCTGTCACAGTTGCCATTCTGTAAATACACAATAGAATGAAATGAGTACACAGTGTACCGGGGTGGGAAAATTACCTTCACTGCAAACAATGTTACGTATTCCCACAAGACAGCCAAAAGTCAAACACAACATGTAGCAACATGTTCAGCAATAGAGGAAAATAAAGAGGCAGCTACTTGTAAATTGGTCCAGTAGCTAGTGGTGCAGGGTGCAGTATAGAGCACACAGCACAGTGTATAGAATGAAGCAGGGTGCCGTATAGAGCACACAGCACAGTATATAGAATGGATCAGGGTAGAGTTTGGAGCACACAGCATAGTATCATACCTCCCAACTTTCTGAGATGGAAATGAGGGACACCTATTAGCAAAAGTATGAAGGCATAGGGCACACCCCCTATCACGCCCCTCTTAAAGGAAAATTGTACAATAAAAGATGATTGGTTAAAGTGGCGTTTCGGCAAACAAAAACAAAAAAATAAAAGCCAGAAGCTACACATACTGCAGCTACTGGCTTTTATTAAATGGACACTTACCTGTCCTGCAGTCCCTAGATGTCGGCACCGCAGCTGATGTTTCCATCAACTGTCGGGTGCTGCCATCGCCATTGCGGGTAAAGGAACCCGGCAGTGTAGCCTTTCGGCTTCACGCCAGGAACCCTACTGCTCATGCGCGAGGCCCCGCACCTCTCTCCTATTGGCCCAGCAGCCAAGGGAGGGGAAGGAGGAGCCCTGCTGTGACGTCATGGCCACACCACGGCCATGGCCGGACTCCCGGAAGTGGGAAAGGGTACCTGTCAAAGTATCTTGTCCCCCCTCCCCCCCCCCGAAAAGTGCCAATTGTGACACCGGAGGAGGGGAGGAATCCAATGAATGGAAGTTCCACTTTAGGGTGAAACTCCGCTTTAATCCCACAAGTGTTTTTTTTTTTTTTTTTTTTTACCACTAATTCTACCTTTTTTATACTGGCTTTTGGAATTTACAAATACAACATTTTAGAAATTGAATGAAAGGTTTAGCACTGGGAAACACTTTTTGATAGTGCATTTTATATACAGCTACATAGATCAAACCAAAATGAGGGCCAAATGAGGAGGAAAGAGGGACTTTATGCCAAATCAGGGATAGTCCCTCGAAATCAGGTACAGTTGGAAGCTATGTACTACATAGAATGGAGCAAGGTGCAGTATAGCGCACACAGCACAGTATATAGAATGGAGTAGGGTGCAGTATAGAGCATGCAGCACAGTATATAGCATGGAGCAGGGTACAGTATAGAGCACACAGCACAGTATATAGCATGGAGTAGGGTGCAGTAGAGAGCACACAGCACAGTGTATAGAATGGAGCTTTACTTCACACTATTCCACTCTGTGCATTGTGCTGTATCCTCCATACTCCTCACTGATCTACTCCTCACTGATCTACTCCTACCACAGTATCCATTGTCACCAGATCAACTCGCTGGTGTACGAGTACAAATAAAAGAATTACTTGAAGCAGGTGTCATAAAGAAAACAGAGTAGAGCACAGACGCCATTGTTTCCTGTAAACAAAAAGGGAGAAAAGCCAGTATATCAAATGGTACATGATTTAAGGGCCATGAATCAAATCGAGGAAGGCACTCCTGCTGTCCCATATACCAGTACTTTGCTCAATGACATACCTACAGGAACTCGGGTGTACACCGTAATGGAACTGGCAAATGCTTGCTTCAGTGTCACCTTGGATGAAGAGAGCCAAGAACTCTTTGCTTTCCGGCTTGAAGGAGCAAATGTTTATGCTCATCTGATGCTAGAGACTAGCAACATAAAGAAAACGATGGTGGCAAAGATGAGACTGGTGCCAGTACTTTAGCACTAAGTTCAAGTGAGAGGTGTCCAATTTGTCTGAACAGTCTTTCCCTGGAGGCTGGCTTTCCAGAAGTATGTTGTCACGTTTTCTGTATATCCTGCATTTTTAAATGGTATGAAACCTTCTCATCCTGCCCTGTTGACCGCAAACCTTTTCAAACTGTCTATGAAATAGATCCGGTTGGTGGAAGCACCAAGATCCATGTCGTGGCAAGAACATAACAAGAGAACTGCAGCTGCAACCTTTGCCAGTGGTGCTGTACAAAAGATATGCTTTAGAACGGATGTTATGAAGAAATATGCAAATGAAAAAACATTTGTCATCAGCAAGGCTGAACGAGTATGAAGCAATCCTGCTTGAATTGGGAGAAATAGAAGTGAAAAGATGTACTACAATCATCCTGCCAGCTTTTATAAAGAGAGAAGACCTCAAAGAGGAGGGTGACCACATCTGCTTAAAGCGGGAGTCCACCGGGACTCCGCGTTTTTTTTTTTTTTTTTAAAGCCAGCAGCTACAAATACTGCAGCTGCTGACTTTTAAAATAGTGACACTTACCTGTCCAGCGCGCCTGCGATGTCGGCACCCGAAGCCGATCTCTAGGTCGTCTGTCGGGTCCTGCCGCCGCCATCTTGGGTATGGGAATCAGGAAATGGAGCCTTTCGGCTTCATTTCCCGGTTCCCTACTGCGCATGCGCGAATCGCGCTGCGCAATAAGGACGCTCCCCGCTGCCTCTGGGAGCTGTGTGTTTCCCAGCAGGCAGCTGGGCACTTGCGGGAAGGGGCGGGCACTTGCAGAAAGGGGCGTAAGTTACGCCCCTTTCCGCAGAGAGCTATCCCGGAAGTGGGTGCAGTTACCTGGATTATCCAGGTAACTGCACCCCCCTCCCCCCTGAAAGGTGCCGATTGTGGCACCGGAGGGGGGGAGGGTTCCGATGAGCGGAAGGTCCACTTTAGGGTGGACCTCCGCTTTAAGACTTATGGAAGAAGAAGTGCAGCAAATCTCCCCAGTAAAGGACACTCTTCTTGAAAGTTCTGATCTAATTCTGTTTGCAGAAGGTTCCCGCTTGTACAAAGATGGAGTGCCCAAGAATGGCATATGCGGTGATAACGTTGGAGGAAGTGTTTGAGACCCAACTACTCCTTTCATCACTTTCAACGCACATTGCCAAACTGGTAGCACTCACAAGAGCCTGTGAAGACCACAAAGGATCAAACAGCCAAAGTCTACACTGATCGCAAGTAGGCTCTCAAAGTAGTCCATGATTGTGGACCCATAAGGAAGAACAGAAAATTTTGCAATTGCTGCAGAAGAACTAATTCAAAACTGGAAACATGTTCAAGAACTTTTTGAAGCAGTCACCTTCCCAAAGGAAGTGGCCATCCTGAAGGTCAAAGCGCATACTGCAGGACAACCCATGGAAGAAAAATGAAACTAATTGGCTGATCCTACTGCCAGGAACACTGCTGAAACACCAATGGAAGCAATCATGATACTAATCACTGATTTTCCAAAGGAATACGAAGAAGCCAGTAACAAATTGAAGAAAAGGAAGAGGAAAAATACTCAAAGTAAAAGAACCGATTAAGAAATTGCAAGAATCTGCACCCAATGATTTGGGCCCTTATGCTGGACTGGGGGGGAAGCGGCCTACTGCGGTAAAAATATTTTGTCACTTTGTTCCCCATTCACATTGTTACTTAACCACTTGCCGCCTGCCCTATAGGCAATTGACGGCTGCAAAGTGGTTTCAAAATCCTGACCGGACGTCAATTGACGTGATCGGGATTTTGAGCCGCTGCGCGCCCCCGGGGGCGCGCATCGCAGCGATCGTTGTTGCGGGGTGTCAGTCTGACACCCGGCAACTACGATCTGGGTAAAGAGTCTCCGACGGAGACTCTTTACCACGTGATCAGCCGTGTCCAATCACGGCTGATCACAGTGTAAATAGGAAAAGCCGGTGATCGACTTTTCCTCACTGGCGTCTGTCAGACACGAGTAGAGGAGAGCCGATCGGCTGCTCCTCTGACGGGTCTGTGCTGATCGATTATCAGCGCAGCCCCCCAGAGGATGCCCACACTGGACCGCCAGGGACGCCACCAGACCACCAGGAATGCCCAGCACAAGGTAATCCTCCCTAGACCACCAGGGATGCCAGTTAGTGCCCATAATGGATGCCAATCAGTGCCCACAATGGGCATCATTGATTGGCATGCATTGTTTGGCACTGATTGGCATCCATTAGTACAGTATACCTTTATACAATGCCACCTATCAGTGCCCACCTGTACCGCCTATCAGTGCCCATCCATGCCCATCTGTGCCACCTATCCATGCTCGTCTGTGCCGCCCATCCGTGCCAGCTATTAGTGCCAATTTGTGCCACCTATCAGTGCCCATCCGTGCCACCCATCGGTGCCACATGTCAGTGTCCATCAATGCCACCTCATCAGTGCCACTTCATTGGTGCCCATCAGTGCCCATCAGTGAAGGAGAAAACGTACTTATTTATAAAGTTTTAAAACTGAAACAAAAAAAAAAATTTTTTTTAAAAATTTTCGGTATTTTTTTTGTTTAGCAAAAAATGAAAACCGTAGAGGTGATCAAATACCACCAAAAGAAAGCTCTATTTGTGGGAAAAAAAAGGTTAAAATTTCATTTGGGTACAGTGTAGCATGACTATGACCGCAATTGTCATTCAAAGTGCAACAGCGCTGAAAGCTCAAAATTGGTGTGGGCAGGAAGGTGTTTAAGTGCCCTGTATTGAAGTGGTTAAATAGATCAAGCTGTTTTTGTCTTATCATGTAATATTTATCTTTTCAGATGTATTTACTGTATTTTCTGATGAAGCTGTTCACAGTGAAACTAGTTGAAATACTATACCATCTGAAATTTTAGATATTGTTTTTGTATTAATAAACTTTGTTGTTTTCTTTGTATATGTGTTGTGTATATATTTGTTTACACACTCTACCTGTACCGAGAGAGTACACATGCTCCCCCTCTTTTTGTAGGCTCTGGTTGGAGACCAGACTCTCAAAATTTCTATTCCATCCAATGATTGGAATAAAATCATGGAAAGAGACAGAGCAAAGAAGAACCAAGAAGGTCTCTCGTGCAAGGAAAATAGAATATGTGTCCCACCTCAAACGTAGAAGATGATCATGCAACTAGCCCATGACCCGAGTCATGTAGGCCTTAAAGAGGAAGTAAACCCTGATGAGTTTACTTCCTCTTTTTTTTCCCTGCAAAGGTAAAAGCATAATGGACTACTATGCATCGCATAGTAGCCCATTATGTGTCACTTACCTGACACAGGAGCCAGCGAAGTCGCACTGTCCCCTGTAGTCCGCCGCATCCATCTTGCTGGTGGCGTCTCGCAGCTCCGCCGCTGTCATTCGGCGAAGCCGCGATGACGTCACTCCCGCGCATGCGCACGGGAGTTGACAAATGCGGCAGCTCCATTATTGGAACTGCCGCGCTCAGTGCGCCTGCGCGCCGCTGTCTACGGCGCATGCGCCGTAGACAGCGGTGCCCGTTTTCGGGCAAATATCTCCTAAACCATATAGGTTTAGGAGATATTGCTTGGACCTACAGGTAAGCCTTAATCTAGGCTTACCTGTAGGTCAAAGTGGTTTGTAAGGGTTTACAACCACTTTAAGGCAATGGAGAGAAACATAAGTAAGGCTGGATGGTTTATACGATACTTCAGAAATGCATGTCAAGATTGTTGAGGAATGCATAATCTGTGCTAAAAACAACCCAGGAAAACCCACCAGAGTAACACAAAGACATTTGGCCAAGCCACTATTCCCTTTCCAAAGACTTCAGATTGATTACATCCAATTGCCCATATCAGGCCAATATCGATGGGGTTTTTTTGTGCGTAGACATGTTTTCAAGCTGAATAGAAACCTGACCGGTGGCTAAAGCAAACACCAAGACAACAACAAAGAAGCTCCTTTCCGAAGTATTATGCTGCTTTGGAGTCCCTGAACCCATATAGAATGACAGAGGAATACATTTCACTGGACAGAACATGCAAATTGTATGCAAAGACTTGGCAATTGAGCAGGCCCTCCAGGCCTCTATAATCCTCAGAGTTCAGGGAAGGTATAAAAATATAGTGGATTCATTAAAGAAAGGCTAGCTAAATGAATGCAGGAACAGGAGGAAGGGTCAGTAAAGAAACCGTGGCCAGAACTGTTGCCTCTGGTTCTTTACAGCACCAGGACTACCCCTACTTACAGGTCAGAGCCCTTATGACATTTTGTTGGGGGCCCATCTAAGAAAACGTTGTATTTTCCACATCAGACTGCTGTAATGTATAATGATTATGTTTTGTGATGTAATTGTCTAATACAAGCAACTAACTGCGACATACAAGTTTGTTTTTGATTCAATTCCAGATCAAGTAACTGGAACACATGATTTAGAGCCAGGTGATTGATGTGAAAGTATCTCTGGGACCCAAGTTTGAAGGACCCTTCCAACTGCTCCTGACAACTGCTACAGCTGTAAAGTGATGTGGATATACACCAGCCATTGTAAGAAAGTACAGCTAATTTCAAAAGATGAGTAAACTACTGTTATGCCTTTGCGGGATCTAAGCAGTTAAGGCTATAGAGGAAAATCACCTGTACAAATTACACATGCTAACGGGCATAAGCAGTAATTTTCAGTAATTGCTAGATATGTTCTCATAGGCCAGACAGTTCAAAAAAAGGCACACACCTTGGTACCCATTTACTTTCATTTTGAGTTTAAGCCATACAAAGCTGCCCAAAATACCAGTATGTCTAGAAATACCACAAATGTTCTATCATTGTGAAAATACATTTTATGTTCAATAAAACTTAAAGCGGGGTTCCACCCTAAAGTGGAACTTCCGCTCATCAGAACCCTCCCCCCTCCCCCTGGTGTCTGTCGCAGTTGGCACCTTTCGGGGGGGGGGGGGGGGTATTTGCACCCACTTCTGGGCATAGACTCCCACGGGAGTCTGTCTCTTCCTGTCCCGGCACGCTGTCTGCTGGGACACACACGGGGCCCAGAGACAGCGCGGAGCATTCCTATTGCGCTGCGCGACTCTCACATGCGCAGCAGTAGGGAACCGGGAAGTGAAGCCGATTCGCTTCAATTCCTGATACCCTCACTCAGAATGGCGGCGGCAGCAACCGAGAGCTGATTGATCGATCGGCCTCGGCTGCCGACATCGCTGGACCCTGGGACAGCTCAGTGTCCATTTATTAAAAGTCAACTGTAGTATTTATAGCTGCTGGCTTTTAATAAATTTTTTTTTTCCAGTGAAATCCCTCTTTAAGGCCTTTGGGAATATCCCCTAGTTTAGTAAGGGAAAGAGGTGTACAATGTGACATGATGGGAAATATGACAAACTCAGATTACTCTTTGTTTATAAATGGTCAATTTTTATGGATTCAACAGATATTTTCATTTTTCCTTCCCTAAACTCTGGAAGTTTCTCATTCACCAAATGGGGAACAAGAGTCAGAACCAAGCAATCAAATCAGATTCTCAAACTACAGATCAAGCAAAACACTAGACTTACCTAGCAGTCTGCCTAGGAGGGTGCTACAGTTCACTGCTCTTTATTGTGCTATGAGCGCTATATCTCACATATCTCTATATTCCACGCTGCTCCACTCTCTGTACACTGTGCTATGAGCTCTATACTCCACGCTGCTCCATTCTGTACACTGTGCTATGAGCTCTATACTCCACGCTGCTCCACTCTACACTGTGCTATGAGCGCTATACTCCACGCTGCTCCATTCTGTACACTGTGCTATGAGCGCTATACTCCACGCTGCTCCATTCTGTACACTGTGCTATGAGCGCTATACTCCACGCTGCTCCATTCTGTACACTGTGCTATGAGCTCTATACTCCACGCTGCTCCACTCTGTACACTGTGCTGTGAGCTCTATACTCCACGCTGCTCCACTCTGTACACTGTGCTATGAGCTCTATACTCCACGCTGCTCCACTCTGTACACTGTGCTATGAGCTCTATACTCCACGCTGCTTCACTCTGTATACTGTGCTATGAGCTCTATATACTCCACGCTGCTCCACTCTGTACACTGTGCTGTGAGCTCTATACTCCACGCTGCTCCACTCTGTACACTGTGCTATGAGCTCTATACTCCACGCTGCTCCACTCTGTACACTGTGCTATGAGCTCTATACTCCACGCTGCTTCACTCTGTATACTGTGCTATGAGCTCTATATACTCCACGCTGCTCCACTCTGTACACTGTGCTGTGAGCTCTATACTCCATGCTGCTCCACTCTGTACACTGTGCTGTGAGCTCTATACTCCACGCTGCTCCACTCTGTACACTGTGCTGTGAGCTCTATACTCCACGCTGCTTCACTCTGTATACTGTGCTATGAGCTCTATATACTCCACGCTGCTCCACTCTGTACACTGTGCTGTGAGCTCTATACTCCACGCTGCTCCACTCTGTACACTGTGCTGTGAGCTCTATACTCCACGCTGCTCCACTCTGTACACTGTGCTGTGTGCTCTATACTCCACGCTGCTCCACTCTGTACACTGTGCTGTGAGCTCTATACTCCATGCTGCTCCACTCTGTACACTGTGCTGTGAGCTCTATACTCCATGCTGCTCCACTCTGTACACTGTGCTATGAGCTCTATACTCCACGCTGCTCCACTCTGTACACTGTGCTGTGTGCTCTATACTCTGCACTGCCCTTTGCAATGTCACCAACTAACATTTGTTATTTTACATCTCTTACGTCTGAAATAATAAACGAACCTGTGTTAGTCAGATTAACCTGCTCACATGTCCTGACGAAGGGGTTCAGCGTGGCTCCGAAACATTTCGCTCTTCTGTTTTGTGATGTTATCGTTTTTTGGAATCACACTGAAGATCCGGGGTGTGCTGACAAATATTTACCCTGCACTATGTATGCTCCAGTCTTCAGCTGGTGGTTGCTGCGGCACTCATTGTTTTAGAGGCAGTTCCAGGAATGTGTGTGATGGGAATATGGACGATTACCTTGAAGGAGGGTAAAACAAATCCTAATCAAACATATCAAAAGAAAGTGTTTTAAAATAGTGAAAGCTGCATGCAATAAGGGTTGATATACTATGAAATACCTGTGATAAATGTGTAAGCAAATTGCAGCACTAAAAATACAGTGCTATAATAAGTAAATAATCAACAAAAACACCAAAAATAAGTCAGTTTCAAAAGTCCACTGTACTATAAATGTATTTATTTTATTTAGATTAGCAAGAGTATTGGGACACCTGCCTTTAAACACACGTGTGTGTAAAGTTTACTCACTGAACTGCAACTCAGTTTATAACATTTGTAGTGTGTGTGTGTGCGTGCGTGCGTGCGTGCGTGCGTGCTTTCTGGATTTTTGGTTGATATTCTGTCTCTCTCATTTAAGATGCACCTATGATAAAAAGGTATAGACCCTTCATTTCTTTGTAAGTGTGCAAACTTACAATATCTTCAGGGGATTAAATAATTATTTTCCCCATTGTATGCAGTGTAGGAACTCTAACCTGACTACCAATGCAAGAGGGGATACTTCACTGACCACCAATGTAATGGGGATTATACACTGACCACCAATGTAATGGGGATTATACACTGACCACCAATGTAATGGGGATTATACACTGACCACCAATGTAATGGGGATTATACACTGACCAACAATGTAACAGGGAGACTTGTATACTAAACACCAATGCAAGGAGGGATTTACACTGACCATCAAAGTGTTAGGGAATTTCTACACTGACCGCCAATGTATAAGTGGAGATTTGTACACTGGGCACCAATGTAAGGGGAATTCTACACTTACAGGAACATTTACACTGGCCACCAATGTAAGGAGGGATTTACACTGACCACCAGTGTAAGGAGGGATTTACACTGACCACCAGTGTAAGGAGGGATTTACACTGACCACCACTGTAAGGAGGGGTTTACACAGACACCCACTATAACAGGGCTATTGCCACTAATCATCAATATAACTGAGACACATTCTGACCAGCAATGTAACATGGGTTTTATAGTGACCTGCTAAACTCTGCATCCTTATCCACTGCCTCTCTGATCACCTTTGCATCATAACTCCCCCGCTAATCTCTGCCCCAAAAATGCCTTTTCTGCTCGCTTTTAAATGCCCCCCTTGGCTTCCCTTTACACCCCACCCCCCTCCCCCCCACACACACCCCCACCCCCATACACACACACACACACACACACTTACTATACCTCTGCACACCTGTCCTTGCTCTCTTTGCACCCCAACAACCCCCCCACACACTCACCTTTGAACCCCAAATGGTAACCCCTATCTCTGTATACCTCTGCACCCCCCTTTTTTCTTACATTTTAACCCTAAATGGTAGCTACCCCCCCATTCACCTCTACTCCCCACCCTTGCTCACTTTTGCACTCCAAGGCAGAGCTGCAGCATCTTCCAGTTCTGTATTCTGTGTCATGCTCTAGGCTAGGAAGGAATCCCAACCCTGCCCGAGGAGAGCGATCAGTTTAGTTTCCTCCCCGTCACTGCGAGGACGGAGAATTTAGTTTCGTTTCCTCCCCCTGTCACTACGAGGACGGAGAATTTAGTTTCGTTTCCTCCCCCCTGTCACTACGAGGACGTAGAATTTAGTTTCGTTCCCCTCCCCCCCCCCCTCACTAAGAGGACGGAGAATTTAGTTTCGTTTCCTCCACCTTTGCTATAAAAGGAGGAATTTTTTTTTTCTTCTCATTTCGGAATAATCATGTGATTAATGATCAGGGCATTGCTTGAGGGGTCTTTTCTAGAAGCAGATCCTTTTTATTTAGAAACATAGAAGAGTGACGGCAGAAAAAAAACAAGTGTTCCATCAAATCTGGCACGTCTTGATTTTTTTTTTTCCTTTTAGTTTTTATTTATTTATTTTTTAACCTTTTGGTCTGAGTAAAGATCCATGTTTACCATAAGCTTTATTAACCACTTGCTTACCGGGCACTTAAACCTCCTTCCTGCCCAGACCAGCTTTATGCGCTGTCACTATTTGAATGACAATTGTGCGGTCATGCTTCAGTTTACCCAAATTAAATTTTGATCTTTTTTTTTTTTCACACAAATGGAGTTTTATTTTGGTGGTATATAATTGCTGCTGGGTTTTTGAACTTTTTTTTGCTAAATGAAACAAAAGAAAAAAAACAAAAATGAAACAGTTTGTTCTAAAATTTTGAAAACAGGTAATTTTTCTCCTTCACTGATCTGCACTGATTGGCACTGATAGGCTGTGCTGATGGGCACTGATAGGCACCGATAGGTGGCACTAATCCCTGATGAGGTGGCACTGATGGTTGGCACTGATAGGTGACACTGATAGGCAGCACTGATTATAAGACACTGATGGGCATTGATTGGCAGCACTGGTGGGCACTGAGTGGCACTATGAGCACTGGTAGGTGGCACAGGGGGCACTGGCAGCTTACACTGGTGGCACAGAAAATGCAGCTTTCTGTGTGAGGGGCCGCTGTCCCTCTGACAGAAGCCGATGATTGGCTTTTTATTCCCCTCATGGCTTGAGGGAAAAAAACTACAGATTTACTGAGCTTCTGTTTACATCACATTATCATATGTCATTGGTTGACAGCTGATCACGTAAGGGGCTGGGATCAACCCTTTACTCTGATCTGTGATCAGCGGAGTCTCAGACTCGGTGATTACAGAGCGCTTGCTCAGGAGGATGTCCATGGACGCCCTCCATGCAAATAAGGCCCACGCTGCAGCCGACTTTTGGCTATGGCGCAGGCGGCAAGTAGTTAAGCTCATTTACAGTTGACCAATGCACCACCTCTGCTGGAAGTCTGTTCCAAGTGTCAAATACTCTTTCAGTAAAAAATACTTTAAAGAGTTCTGAACTTTCCTCCTCCTAGTTTAAGGTCATGTCCCCTTGTTGTTCATCATGGCTTCATATTAAAAAATACTGCCCTCCTGAACCTTATTCGCCCCATTCATGGGCAGAACCACTGACTGATACAGTTAAATATTCGTCCCCTCCGCTCCTCCCAGGACCTCCTGCTCTCTAGCTCCCTTGTTACCTCCTCTCATGCTCGCCTTCAGGACTTCTCCAGAGCCTCTCCCATCCTCTGGAACTCCCTGCCCCGGTATATATCCGATCAGCCCCTACCCTGTCCACCTTTAGGAGATCCCTGAAAACTCTTTATTCAGGGAAGCCTATCCCACACCCACCTAACAACTATCCCCGAGCCACCCTATCAAATCATTCCACACAGCTATTACCTTTTGTACCACCACCCCCTCCATTTAGATTGTAAGCTCTACAGGCGGGGCCCTCCTGTCCCTTCTGTATGGAACTGTACTGTAATTGTGCTGTCCCCCCTCTACATTGTAAAGCACTGTGTAAACTGTTGGCGCTATATAAATCGCGTATAATAATAATATTGACTACAAGTTGTTTTTTAGGTGAGAACATCTTCAAATTTTATTGATACAAAAGACTAAAAAGCATAACCACACCCAAAAAAGAAAAGATTCAATTCTGGCATAAAACTTACGTAGTACCTGTTTCCCATATTAAATATACAGTTTATAATATCATACATTTAATGACAGTTTCCGGGAAGGCATGGATTTACTGTTTATACGCTTATACTCTGATCAGCCATAATATTATGACCACTGTCGGATAAAGTGAATAACATTGATTATTTTGTAACAATGGCATCTGAAAGTCGGTGGGATATATTAGGCAGCAAATAGACATGTTGTTCCTGAAGTTGATGTGTGGAAAGTGGAAAAATGGGTATTGCACTTTGTGTATGGGACTAGGGATGAGCCGAAAACCCACCCAGCAGATCACGCGAACAGGCCAAAAATTGTGCGAAAACCGCTAAGTCTATGGGACATGAACGTGAAAACTCATTTTAACCACTAGAGATCAGCGCTATAGCCAAATGACGGCTATAGCGCGGACCTCCTTTGCCCGAGCGGCCTGCGCGCCCCCTGAGGGGCGGGTGCAGCGCGCTCTGTGATCGGCGAGTCTATGAGACTCGCCTGATCACGGATCCGAGCAAGGGGTCGATCCCGACCCCTTACCACGCGATCAGCTGTCAGCCAATGACAGCTGATCATGTGATACAACGGAGCCGGTAATCGGCTATTCCTCCTCGCGCTGACAGCACGAGGAGAAAAAAAAAAGAGCCGATTACCAGCGGCCGTGATCGGGACATCAGTCCCGATCACGGCCAGCCCTGCCAGTGCCCACCTGCCCCCTGCCAGTGCCACCTCATTAATAAATAAGTGCCCCCGGTCAGTGCCACCTAGCAGTGCCCACAGTGCCACCCATCAGTGCCCACAATCTGCCTCAACAACGGTGCTGCACCCCAGTGCCATATATCCGTGCCCATCAGTGTCATCTACCAGTGCCCATCAGTGCCGCCCATCAGTGCCCAGCAGTGCCACCTATCAGAGCCACCTATCAGTGCCCATCAGTCCCATCTATCAGTGGTACCTATCAGTGCCCCTTAGTGCCACCCATCCGTGCCATCTTATCTGTGCCCATCAGTACTGCCTTATCTGTGCCTATCGGTGCCACCTTATCTGTGCCTATTAGTGCCGCCTTAACTATGCCTATCAGTGCCCACCAGTGCAGCCTATCAGTGCCGCTGCATCAGCGCACTTCAATGAAGGAGAAAAATTACCTGTTTGCAAAATTTTATAACAAACTATTAACCACTTAAGGACCAGGCCTCTTTTTCAGACTTGGTGTTTTCATGTTTAAAACTGTTTTTTTTTTGCTAGAAAATTACTTAGAACCCCCAAACATTTTATATTGTTTTTTTTCTAACACCCTAGAGAATAAAATGGTGGTCATTGAAATACTTTTTTTTACACCGTATTTGCGCAGTGGTCTTACAAGTGCACTTTTTTTTGAAAAAATGCACTTTTTTGAATAAAAAAAATAAGACAACAGTAAAATTAGCCCAATTTTTTTTTTATATTGTGAAAGATAAATGGTACGCCAAGTAAATTGATACCCAACATGTCACGCTTCAAAATTGCGCCCGCTCGTGGAATGGCGTCAAACTTTTAGCCTCAAAAATCTCCATAAGCGACATTTAAAAAATTCTACAGGTTGCATTTTTTGCGTTATAGAGGAAGTCTAGGGCTAGAATTATTGCTCTCGCTCTACCGATCGCGGTGATACATCACATGTGTGGTTTGACCACAGTTTTCATATGCGGGCGCTACTCACGTATGCGCCCGCTTCTGTGCGCAAGCTCGTCGTGACGGGGTGTTTTTAAAAAAAATATATTTTTTTTCTTATTTATTTTAATTGATTTTATTTATTTTTACACTGTTTTAAAAAAAAAAAAAAAATGGATCACTTTTATTCCTATTACAAGGAATGTAAACATCCCTTGTAATAGAAAAAAGCATGACAGGTCCTCTTAAATATGAGATCTGGGGTCAAAAAGTCCTCAGATCTCATATTTGGGCTAAAATGCAACAAAAAAAAAAAAGAAAATCTGACATTTAAAAAAAAATATACCTTTAAGAGGTATGGGCGGAAGTGACGTTTTGACGTCGCTTCTGCCCTCCTATGGTATAGACGAGTGGGGGCCATCTTAGCCTCACTTGTCTCTATGACCAGCTAGGAAGAGGACCCGATCGCCTCCGCCGCTACCGACGGCTCCGGTAAGCGGCGGAAGGTGCCGCGGAGACCACCGTTATTGTACAGCCGACCGCCGCCTGAAGAGATGGATATCTCGGTTGTGGCAGCAGCTGCTGCCGTTACCGAGATATCCCTCTTCAAAAATAGGACGTACATCGTCGTGCGGCGGTCGACAAGTGGTTAAACATGTTTTTTTTTTTTTTTTTTGCATCTTATTTTGTTTGTTTAGCAAAAAATAAAACTCCCAGCTGCAATTAAATACCACCAAAAGAAAGCTCTATTTGTAGGAAAAAAAAATGATAAAAATTTCATTTGGGTACAGTGTTATATGGCCGTGCAATTGTCATTCAAAGTGCATCAGTGCTGAAAGCTGAAAATTGGTCTGGGCAGGAGGGGGGTTTAAGTGCCCAGTAAGCAAGTGGTTAAAGGCTTATAGGCAAGTTATTGCCATAAAAAGTGTTTGAGGACCTGGGTCCTGCCCCAGGGGAAATATATCAATGCAAAAAAGTTTTATAATGCTTAAAGTAAAACAATTAAAATGAAATTTTCCTTTAAACATCATGCCTGGGGGTTTCCTTAGTCTGCCTGTAAATTGGCGCATCTTTGCCATGTTTATAAAAGTACCGCAGCAAAATTACATTTCTAAAAGGAAAAAAATGTCCTTTAAAACTGCTCGTGGCTGTAATGAATTGTTGGATCCTGGCAATATAGATAAAAATCATTGGAATAAAACATGGGGTCCCCCCCCCCCGTCCATTACCAGGCCCTTCAGGTCTGGTACGAATATTAAGCGGAACCCCGGGCAAAAAATATAACAAAAAATGGCATGGGAGTCGTCTCTTCCCCCCCCCCCCCCCCCAAATCCATACTAGGCCCTTCAGGTCTGGTATGGATAATAAGGGAGCCCACAGATTGTGCTTGATTAGCTGTTTCCCAGGCTACAGTAGTCAGGGAATGCCAACTCTGAAACAGGAAGAGATAAAGTGCTCATCGCTTCAGGGTTCATTTAGTCACAAAGGAGATCAGAAAATGGATCTTCCTTCTCCCACTGTCTGCCCAGTTTACTGTGGTCCTGGGCTTCCTCCTGGAGGAATGGGAGAGCCTGGGAACCACTGTTGGCAGCTGCAGATTGCAGATGACAATTTGGTTGGTGGCAGGCTGGCTGGCAGGGGAGCTGGGAATTTTCATTTGTTTTTTTTTTATATTTCCTTTTAGCTCCGTCCCTCAGAACCAACAGTGCTGGCCACATCCAGCTCCTAGTCCACATGCTCACCTCCCCATCCATCCAGAGTAGTACAGCTCTAGCCACAGGACTGATTACACTAAATGGCAGATATGTACAGTGAAAGCTACATAGGACTGGCATTAATGAGGGGTGCTGAAGGTAAGTATTTTGGTAGGGGGCTGTCAGTTAAGGAGGTGGATATTGAAAGGAAAAGCTCACGGTTAGTGAAATTGTCCCTCAAGTTAGAAATTGTTAACCAAATTACATACAGAGAAGCATGTGTTCAGCGTTCAATTAATTATACTATATATGAATATCTGTATATAAAAGAAAAATTGTGCAAAGTGGTCAGACCATTATATGGCTGATCCAGTATAAAATGCATCCTCTTCTAAAATGTCTTAGGAGGTCAAATTTGCAAACGTTTTTACCAATACAAGCAGTAATTCTTTTTAACCATGTGCCCTCGTGAAGCTTTTACCCCCCTTCATGACCAGGCTGTTTTTTGCTATTAAGCACTGCGCTACTTTAATGGAAATTGCGCGGTCATGCAGCACTGTACTCAAATTAAATTTATATCATTTTCTCACACAAAAATAGAGCTTGCTTCTGATGGTATTTAATCACCACTCAATTTTAATTTTTTTTTTAAATATAACTGAAAAAAGGGCGAACATCCAGAAAAAAAAATATTTTCTACTTTCCGTTAGAGAATTTCCAATAAAATCAAATTTCTTTATAAAGTTAGGTCAAAATGTATTCTGCAACATGGCTTTGGTTAAAAAAAAAAAAAAATTCCAATAAGTGTAAAAGAAATGGTTTGTGTAAAATTTTCAGTATCTACAAACTATAGTGTATATATTTGAAAATTGATCAATCCTGATGTACTGACCCATTTCGT
This sequence comes from Lithobates pipiens, assembly GCF_037356315.1. Taxonomy (NCBI): domain Eukaryota; kingdom Metazoa; phylum Chordata; class Amphibia; order Anura; family Ranidae; genus Lithobates; species Lithobates pipiens. The sequence goes on from NW_027507784.1 coordinate 326,545,634, forward strand.
GAGGCCCTTAAAATGCCAGGACAGTACAAATACCCCCCCAATGACCCCTTTTTGGAAAGTAGACAGTGTGAAGTATTTAGTAAAAGGCATGGTGAGTTTTTAAGTTGTTTTTTTGTGTCACATTTCTTTGTAAAATGAAGAAATTAAATAAAAAAATGTGATATTTTTTTTTTCACAATTATTTTTGCATACTGTCACCAGTGCAGTAAAGCATCATCGTATGATTGGCGTGGTGGTGATCAGGGATACTGACTGGTGACAGTGTGTTAAAAGAATAATTTATTATTAAATTTTTTAACATTTCTTAACTTTTCTTTGCATACTTTTACATACTTTCATCGTAGTAGATCAGTGTCACCATAGTAAAAAAAAATACCCCCAACGACCCTCTTTTGGAAAGTAGACAGTGTGTAGTATTTAGTAAAAGGCATGGTGAGTTTTTTGAAGTTGTAATTTTTTTGTCACATTTCTTTGTAAAATTAAGAAATTAAATAAAATTAGATTTTTTTCACAATTTTTTTTTTACATACTGTCACCAGTGCAGTACAGCATCATATGATTGGCGTGGTGGTGATCATGGATACCGACTGGTGATATTATGTTAAAAGAATAATACATTTTTTAACATGTATTAACTTTTTTCTCTTTTTTTTTTTTTTTTTGCACACTTTTACATACTTAGTAAAAAAAATACCTGATTTATGATTCATTCATCATTTTGATTGGTATAGTGGTGATCAGGGATACTGACTGGTGACATTATGTTAAAAGAATAATAATAATTATATTTAACATTTATTAACTTTTTTTTCCTTCTTTTTTTTTGCATACTTTTACGTACTTTCATCAGAGTAAATCAATATCACCATAGTAAAAAAAATACCTGATCCCCCCCCCCCTCCCCAGAGTAGTTTTGTTTCTTTACACTTTGATTGTTACAGTGCTGATTACTGTAACAGCAATGTTTTGAACTGTCACAAATGGTTTACATTCAGAACAGCTGTGATTACTATAGTGTGCTGTGATAGGTCCACAGCTATCACATGGTACAGGGTGCTGTGTTTGGCCCAGGTACCATTTGAAGCGATCACAGCGAAGCACAGCTGTTATGAATGAAACCCATTCATAACAGTTGTTGTGTTTACATCATATAAACGCATAGCGATCATGTAATAACCCAGCCACTCAAAGCGCCAGATAACAGGATCTGCCATCTGCTGTGTCTGGTGCACACAGTGGTCTCTGGAGCAACATGTTGCACTTCCCAGGGGGGCATGCTGCGCACCCATAAGCTAGTGATGCACGATTATGTGATGCCCATAAATGTACTTTGGGCAGGCAGGAACTGGTAAAGCCCATTTTAACTTTCAGTTTAATTAAACATATTTCTAGGTCATCAAAACAAAAAGGTATACAGTTAATTTTCTTTAAAAAGCAACCACAGCCTGAGTAGAAAAGCCTGTCCCCTGCCAGCATGCTGCAGAGAAGGACCTTCACTCCCTGCAAGAAAGCAGTCTCTCAAGAGAAGTCAGTCACGCTCATTGTGGATTCGGAGCTGTGCAATCAACAAGGAGCATTAGCTTTGCCTTTCGGAGAGCTCTATCTCTTATCACACCTACCATTACGGCCAAAAGCCTATGGCTATCCCCCCAGATGACTGAGTTCAACTGTTTCCAATGAAGAGCACTGTTAATGCTAAGGCATACAAAAACATTTTACACTATTCCACTCCTCCAAACTTGTGATAACAGTTTAGGTAATGCTTTTCTGTGTTACAGCATCAAAGCCAGCTCCATAAAGACATTGAAGGGTTTAATGTGGAGGAACGTGAGTGGCCTGCACAGAGTCCTGCCCTTAACCTTACATTCAACATCAATAGCTGACCACACAAATGTTCTTCTGGCTGAACAGGCAAAAATTCCCATAAACAAAAAAAAAAAATCACATGGAAAGTCTTCCCAGAACAGTAGAGGGAGTGAGGAGGGAGGCAGCTCAGTATCTCAGTATTATTGCCCATAAAATTGCCATATTAAAAAACTTGGGGCAATAATATTGTTTTCAAGAAGGTGTGATGGTCAGGTGTCCACAAACATTTGGCCCATAGAGTGTATTTGTTGCAGTATTATTTTAGGATTGTAATCCTGGAACCGTCACCAAGATAGAAGGCAGCATGCAGGGGTCTGGTGAAGGTGGTGGTGAAGGTGTGGAGGTGTCTGATGGGGTCACACAGTTGGTAGAAGGACAGACGTCCGGCTTCATATTCCAGGAATATCCCAAATGACCTCACAGGAGAATCCGTGGGGATTTTTGTTTTAGCATTGTTGTGCCACACACTAAGATTGTTATCTATACCGAGTCCCCAGGATCTCTTGTTGTAACCAATGCGTGAGTCAATTCTTGTTGTCTCTCTATTTTATCATAGGCGACTCCAATGCTACATTGCATTCCCCTCACCGCCACCTCCCAGTAGTGATTCCCTGATGAGAATTTGCACTTACTCAAAACATGTTGGGATCGGAACCTCTCAGGACAATCACGTCTAACTTGACGATTTGCGCTATAAGAGGCCGTTTTTGTATTTCTTATTATAATTTTACAGTGCGCCGTCTTCATGTCCAGGGTGATTTCTGATTTCTTTATCTTTGGAAAAGCATCCTTCAGCATCCGTTTATTCAGACCATCAGAGAATTGTAAGAGTTCCTTGTAAAGCATCTCTGAAATTAGTGTTTCGTCAAACTGATTAATGCTTACTTTGCTATTTTCATCATTGAAGATCTCGATTAAATCAGTTTCCATTACTTTCTTGAGAAAAGTCAATGGATCGCTTACATTACATAACTCCTGCATATCACAAATCTTTCCGGTGAGCTCTTGCCTCTGCTCCTCCAGCTTCTTTTTCCAATCAAGGACTAATTCTGAACTTTTTATTTTCTCTACTTGGACCTCATTCAGGACCTTATTATGAAGAACTTCCAGCTCTCGCTGGACATTTTGGATTTGGGCTGTGACTCGTTCGCTGACGGCATCTATTTCTTTTGCCTGTTCTTCCTCATAGTCCTGCAGACTCTCAATCTGAGCCTGGATCTTCTGTCTTTCCTTTCTCAGATTTTCTATAAACAGATTTATGTTTTTGTTCTCATTCTCAGCAGAGTGAATGTTCAGAAGCAGAACCTCATCATTGCGGTGGTCTCCGCCAAGGTAGCAAAGGGAACAGATGAAGACGTTGTGCTCTGTGCAGTAATGATCCAGGACTTTCCGATGCATGGGACATTTTCTGTCCTCCGGGGATGCAGTAGGCTCTATCAGAACATGTTCAGGTCCAGTACTGTGCTTTGTTAGGTGTTTAGCACAAAGTGAAGCATCACAAAGGAGACATGTCTTCTCTGCAGGAACAGGACCATCGCAGTATGTACAAGGGACTGTCTCCATCGTATGCAGCTGCCTCTTCATATGGAGCATCGGAGGACGTTCCAATAATTCTTCTCCACAGTTTGGACAGGTATAAACTCTGGACCCTCCCTGTGTATCCAGTTCATGTGCAATACAGTCTCTGCAGAAGCTGTGCCCACACTGCAACTACACCGGGTCTGTATAGGGGTTCAGGCAAATGTAGCAGCTCAGATTTTCATCCATTTCATTCCGAGAATACAGAATAGACAGAAATGCACTGAATGTACCCAATGTACAGGGGTGGAAAACCACAACCACATACGCTGCAAGCAAGATTGAGTCATTCCGGAAGTCAACCAGTTAAATACACGAGTAGCAAGTCATCCGCCAATCAAGGAAGAGAAAATAAATAGTTGTAAACAGGTTCCTCCGGTCCAAACAAATTACAGCACTTCCTTTCGGGCATTTTACAAATTTCAAACAAATAAACGTTTTGTTTTGTTTTTAAGTAGCAAAACGGTCGGTGCAAAAGGGTGTCTGACAAGTTTGAAGAAGAGAGATATTAAAAGGGTATGTACTGTAATATAGTGTACAGAGCACACATCACCTTATGCATAGTGGAGGAGGGTGAAGCAGTGGCAGCTGGTGTTTTTTTTTTTTTTTTTGGGGGGGGAACAGCAAACAACCACCCCCCCCCCACCCCGGCACTTACCCCATTGTTTGCAGGTGGACGGGCTACTACAGGTGGTGGGCAGCGGCCTGGTTGCAGGCTCCTACGAGCGGCGAGTTGCGGGCACCTATGGGCAGCATGCAGTGACTCCTGTGTCCTCTCTGCATCACAGCGGCTTCCCCCGTGCAGCTCCTCCCTCCTCCTCGGCGTCCAATAGGATCGCCTGTCCTTTCAGCCAATTGGGCAACCGGTGTCAAAACCCACATATTGATTGGAGGAGGATCAGTGTTACAACAGTGACATATTGATTCGCTGTTGTAACCCACCTGGTTGGGCTCGCAGCGCACTCTCTGCGACCCGAGCTCACCCTATATTGAAGCCTATTGGAGCCTCTGGTTGTAATTGGTGGTTCCAAAAACGGCCCCTCCACATTGGAATCCATGTGCCAGTATCCTGAAAGGGGCCGGACGCATGGATAGGGGAGGTGGCGATAGACAGTGGGGCGGTGTCCATGCGCCCTTAATGGATGGGCTGCCCCTGGGGTGAAGCATACCTCCCAACATTCTGAGATGGGAATGAGGGACACCTACTAACAAACGTATGTAGGCATAGGACACGCTCCCTGCCCTACCCCCTTTTAAAAGGAGAATTAACCCCCAAAAAAATAACTAAATCCACAAGGGCTTTTTTTACCACTACTATTCCTTTATATTGGCTTTTACAATTGCAGCCATTTAGAATTTTGATGAAAGGTTTAGCACTGGGAAACAATTTTTAAAATATAAAAAGTGCATTTTATATACAACTATATAGATCAGACCAAAACGAGGGACAATTGAGGAAGACAGAAGGACATTGCTCCAAACATAGCAAAAATTGCACCCTAAAAGACATTCTACTACTCCTGATTATGGCGATACCACATGCATGAGACTTTTAAACAGCCTGGCCACATACAGAAGCCCAACATGTAGGGAGCACCGGCAGGTGTTCTATGGACATAAACCACATATCTATCTTCTTGACTACCTATTACACTTTTATGAGGCATTGTAGGGCACTGATGGGCACTGTGATGGCACGGATGTGGCATGGATGAGCACTGATGTGGCACGGATGAGGCACAGTTGAGCACTGGTTTGACACTGAGTACTGAGGTGGTATGGATGAGGCATGGTTGGGAATGAAGGAGGCACGGATGAGGCATGAACACAAAAAAAAGCGCAAAGCCACCCTAGTGTAACTCTGCTTTAATATGTAAAGTTAAAAACACTGCAATGGTCGAACTTACATTTTGTGAAGATAGATACAGCATAAGGATTCCACTGTGGCCGCACTCCTAAAACCACCTCAAGATCCCGACAGGGGAGGGGGGAGCCGTGGGTGTTCAACCTAGCTGCTCAGATGCTTGCAGCACATCTGAGGCTATCCACCACCAGGCCCGACATGCAGATCCTAATGCGCATGTGCCCGGTCCAGCCGGCGCTGCTCTCCGAGGACACACGAACCCACACAAGCAGGATACAGGGGGGAAGAGTGTGGATGTCACACAGTTGCCATGATAATGCGTTTCAGAGGCATGGCCTCCTTCCTCTTTTTTTTCTCTAGATGCCACCCAGAGGATCCAGAGAGAGCAGCACCACCCTTTGACTTGTCTAATTATCACCAATAGCCAGCTGGAGAGGTATACTAAACTGATCAGCGCGCCTACTTTTTTTTTTCTTTTGTGGGTACTTTCTGTAGGGATGAGGCATGGATGAGGCATGGATGAGGCACGAATGAGGCACGGATGAAGCATGGATGGGCGCAAATGAGGCATAGATGAGCACGGATGAGATATGGATGAACACAGGTGAGGCATGGATGAGCACAAATGAGGCATGTATGGGCATGGATGAGCACTGATGAGGCATGGATGGGCATGAATGGGGTTGAATGAGGCATGGATGAGCACTGATGAGGCATGAATTGGCACGGATCAGTGCTGTGGGCGCTCCAGATCTAGCCCACTCGTGCTGCTGCACTGGCTCTCCTCACCCTGTACCGATCGGTATGAGGAGAGAGCTGACCTGGACATGCGCTGGTTTGTTGACAAGCGATCACTACGTCATTGGACGGAGCAATGACGTGGTCAAGGGCCAATGACATTGGCCCTTTACTCCGATACATGATGCGCTGGGACTGGAGGACCCGGTGTTCATGGACACCTCCGAGTGTGCGCTCCAGGGGGCATGCAGGAAGCGCATGTTCGGGAGGATGTCATTGTATGCCCTCTCAAAACTAGCCAACCGCGCTGTAGCTGTCATTCGGCTATGGCCGAGTCGACAAGTGGTTAAACCCACAAATGCTTTTTTACCACTACAATTCCTTTAAATTGGCTCTTGAAAGATAAAAAGTGCATTTTATATACAATATATAGATCAGACCAAAATGAGGGACAAATGAGGAAGAAAGAGGGACTTTGTTCCAAATCAGGGAAAGTCCCTTGAAATCAGGTAAAGTTGGGAGCTATGGAGTTTGTATACCACAGAACAGATTGCATGCTGGATGCAGAACAGGCCAGTAGCTAAATTCTGGCCAGGGAGGCGTGGCTTGGCGCATGAAGGAGACGGCTGCCTGAGACCTCAGCTCCCGCTCCACTCAACAGAACGGCGCACAGCACAGCCAGCTAACACCTCGCAACCTCTCCCCATGAGCAGGAGAGGGACCGGAGACACCCCCGAGCCTCGGGGGACCTCAAATCGAAGGAAATAGGCAGTTATTTCGCCGCGAAAGGCCCTGCAGGCCGGACCACGCCGGCTTCCAAGATGGCGGCGACCCGCGCGGCGGCAGCACAGGCGACCCTCACTGCCTCTCAGGTACCCGCACCGCTCCCTGCGCCCTCCCCTCCCTCACCACAATCCCCCGGATCAGGGACCCGGAGCCCCCGCAGCCCTACCTGTCCCGGGAGCCCTCCGCCCCAGCCACACACTCAGTCTGGGGCATGGGACATGGAAAGTTACATCAAGGCCCTCCCCACTAAAGGGGATATTGAGGCCTACATCAGCTCCACTCCAAGCAAATTAAATACAGATGGGGCTTCCCTTTCCACTTGTTTGCATCCCATGAGGGTAAATCAGCCACGTTTCGCACTCTGGGAGATCTACCTAACTTCCTAGGTGTGTTTGAACTGCCACAGATCCGGATTCCAGACTGGCCATTGGAAGCAGCTACTCCCGGGTTCCCTAAAGCACCTAGATGGGAGAAGCAATCCAGGAAGAAGAGATCCAGATCCCGCACTTCTAAGTCCCCACCTGGATGATTTTTCTGCCCCCCCCCCTCTTTATGGGGGTTCTCCCCCCCATGCGTTTCTTAATTTTTTCCATTGCACCTGTTGGTTTGCAGGCCTGACCCTCCGTTATGCAATATTTTCTTCTCCCCCTTTGAGAGGCCACTGCCCTGGCTATAAAGCACTGGTGACAAGTTCCAGCCTGTGAAGTTTTGCCTCTTCTACGGGACTCTCTACTGGCACTACCTATTTTTGCCAATCCTTTTTTTTTAGCTCAGCTCAACATAGGCCCTCCTGCGGGCCGCTCAAGTCATAGGTGGTTGTTGGCTTTGCTCAGAGGCTTGAACTGTATTTTTGTCACTATGTTACTGACTTTGCACTGTTTAATGCTGTTTGACTGCTCTACACGCGCTGTGCTGTGCACTTTAGATAAGCACTTTTTCTTTCGGATTGTTTGTTTTGTTCTGTTGGGGCGGAGCCCCTGAGATTTGCCCTTCCACGTTCCCCACGTTAGGGCGTGCAGAGTCTTTACTGCCTCTGTTTTTTGATACTTTTTAGGAAACCTGTGTAGTGTTCACATCCCCTTTCCCCCCTGAACACCAGTGGGTGGGGCTTGACTGCGCCCTACCCGCCCTTCCTGAGGGCACCGTATTTTGACGCACCCATACGGGCTCATTTGGGCCCTCCCGGAGTTGCCGTTGTCCCCTGTGTAATTTCCCGACCGGCATTATCAGACCCCTCTGCTCCGGGGGATAACTGGTTGCTTTACCTGACGTCCTCTCCTCCCCTACCCCTACGATCCATTTACTGACCGTTTACTACCTCAGCTGGAGGCTACTCCCTCTGGCTCCCATGACAGGAACCCTGACACACACCCCCTGTCCCCCCCGTTTGGTATGTCCGCCCTAGGCATTAAAATCTCCTCTCTCAACTGTAGAGGGTTCAATACCCCAGAGAAACGTAGACAGCTCCTGCACCACTTCCACAAAGCTAAAACGCACATTCTACTGTTACAGGAAACTCATTTCAGGTCGGACAAACTCCCTACCATTTCTGACAAACGATATCCAACCTGGTTTCACAGCACCAACCCTGACGCTAGCACGCGGGGGGCCTCTGTGGCTTTCCATGCCTCCTTTAACCCAACCGTCCTTGACCAGGAGATAGACCTCAATGGTAGATATGTGTTTCTGAAACTGCAGGTTCAACAAACGGTTTTAACCATTGTTAATGTTTATTTCCCTAACCAGAATCAATACAGATTTCTCTCCTCCGTGACATCCCGTCTCCGCGTTTTTGGAACTCATAACTTGATCCTGGGTGGTGACCTGAATGTACCGTTAGTGCCGAGACTGGACTCATCCACTGGTAAGTCAAACATACCACCATCCACACTGACTAATATACGCTCCGTTCTGCAGGACCTCTCCCTAGTAGACCCATGGCGGGTACTTCACCCATCTGCACGAGATTATACTTACTACTCCCCTGCACATAACTCCTACAGCTGACTCTACTACATTCTAGTCTCCCAATCATTGTTGGACTGTGACCCTACATGCGAGATCGGACTGAAAATCTGGTCTGATCACGCCCCGGTGCATTTGACACTGGGGAGACCCCCACACCTCCGCGGACACAAATCCTGGAGACTGAACGATAACCTCCTGTGGGACTCTGTATGCAACGCAGCGATTGTTGCGGCGATCACAGAGTTTAACCTGACCCATGCTCATGACGACACCTCTAGCCTAACCAAATGGGAAGCTCTTAAATGTGTTCTCCGAGGCATTCTGATTCAACATGGTTCTAGGTTGAAGAAAGCCCGTACTGCCGAAATTCATAGGCTGTTTACGCTGATCTCTACCCTTGAAGATTCCCACAAACGTTCTCCTGACCCTGGGACACTGGCAGAACTTTCTAACGCACGTAGGGATCTCCAACGCATTTTCACCGAACGTTCGGTGATTGCCTGTACTAGAGGCAGACATATCTACTATGCCCACGCGAACAAATGCGGGAGACATCTGGCCCGCACACTCCACCCCCAACAACGTAGACAAAATATCTCCCACCTTTTGTCCCCTAACCACGTCAAACGCTCCAAAAACTCGGAAATAGTTTCTGACTTCCGGGACTTCTACTCTTCCCTATATAACCTACCGATAGCTCACACGCCCACCACCTCCTCGCATCCGGACCTCTTACAATATGTACGTGACACTTCCTTGCCTCAATTACCCCCAGATGCAGTGTCAGACCTGGAAAGCCCGCTGTCCACCTCAGACTTTTTGAACGCCATAAAGGGGCTCAAGCAAGGCAAAAGTCCGGGTCCTGATGGCTATACACCCCTGTTTTTCAAACAATACACCCAACAACTGGCTCCACTGATGGCGCAGGCATTTGAGGAGGTTGGCGATGACCACCCGCTGTCTGTCGCACTTCTGCAAGCCCAAATAATTGTGATCCCCAAACCTGGGAGAGACCCTGCGCTGTGCGGTAACTATCGCCCTATCTCCTTATTGAATGTCGACCTGAAAAACTTTACGCTAAAATTCTTGCCACGCGCTTAGTCCCCCTCCTTCCCTCTTTGATACACGGGGACCAAGTGGGGGGCCAGGGACAACACCACGAAAACACTACACCTGATCTCTTACGCTAAAGCCCATAATATTCCCACTTGCCTCTTGGCCTGTGATGCTGAGAAGGCGTTTGACAGGGTGAGCTGGCAGTTCCTCAGAGCATCCCTGCAACAAATAGGCTTAGGCCCCAAGTTACTGTCAAAGATCATGGCCCTCTACTCCCATCCTACTGCTCGAGTCTCAGCTAATGGGGAATCGTCCGCACCATTCCAAATCAGTAATGGTACCAGACAAGGCTGTCCTCTTTCGCCCTTGCTGTTCGCAATCACGGTGGAACACCTGGCGCAGGCTATACGTAGCAATGCCTCTATTTATGGTATTCCTACCCCCTCGGCTCCCCGCAAGCTGTCACTTTATGCTGACGATTTACTTTTGTATGTCACGAAGCCCCATATTAGCATACCGCATATTCTTGCGGAATTGGACCGCTTCGGTAGCTACAGTAACTTCAAACTTAACATCGCAAAAACTGAAGCCCTGAACATTTTTCTACCCCAGCGGGACCTGGCGGCCCTACAAGGCAAATACCCGTTCCGGTGGCAATAGTTAAATACAGTTAAATACAGTTAAATACCTAGGAACCGCGATCCCGAAGGACCTGCAGGACATTTACTCCTTGAACTATAGCCCCCTGTTGACCAACCTCAAGCGCTCCCTTGATTCTTGGCACAAACTGAAACTTACTTGGTGGGGGCGGATGAACGCCATTAAAATGGATATACTGCCTAAGGTTTTGTATCTGTTCCAAACCCTCCCCATACTCCTCCCTAGGGCGTTCTTCCTCTCCCTCCGCTCTGCGATCATCAAATTCATATGGCTACACCGCCCTCCCAGACTGAAACATAAGGTCCTCTGTGCCCCTAAGCTTAGAGGCGGTACTGGCTTGCCTGACTTTCAATTATACCACACAGCGTCCTTATTATCCAGGCTATTGGAATGGTTCCCGAGACCCCTAACTAAACCCTCCGTGATTATCGAACAAGACATGACTCCCAGTGATCTTAGGGCCCTTCTATGGGGACAACACGCTACATTCCGCTCGCTTCGACGGGTTTCCCCTCTGACGGTTGCAGTCCTGACCAAATGGTATGAAGTATCTAATAGAACTTGCCTGTCCACGGATCCCAGCCCTCTCTCCCCCCTGTTTGATAACCCACTCCTTCCCACTCTCCTCTCGGCCACCCATGTAGGGGCATACCGCAGGGAGGACTGGCCCACGGCTAATCAATTTGTTCACCCTTCCACAGGCCACCTAAAGGTCCCGGCGGCATTGTCATCCTTGCCCAGCTTGGACTGGCTCTCCGAGCGATCCCTTAGCCAATTTTGTAACTTGCTCCATCTATCCGGTAATATACACAGACCGCTCACCCTGTTTGAGGAATTTTGCACCCTCCCCCACACTCCGAAACACACGCCATCTCTTCTCTATAAAGAGATCCAATCACTCACTTACACCTCTCTTCCTACATACACTGATAAGTGGTCCACTGACGTTGACATGGAAATCACCCCTTCGCAATGGCATACATCCTTTATCCTTACCCATCAATCCTCCAGATCGGGATTCACTCAGGAAAAGAATTATAAATTACTGTCACGGTGGTATAGAGTTCCAGTCTCGGTACACAGGATGTTCCCCGGCTCAACGGATGTGTGCTGGCGGTGTCACGGAGCGACAGGTACATTTCTTCATATGTGGTGGGACTGTATTAAGGTCCGTCCGTTCTGGGATAAGGTTTTTGAAACGTATAATGCTATGTATCAGTCTGCCGTGTCCCCCTCGCCCTTGGTTGCTCTATTGTCCATTATACCGGGCTCCACCAAAACGCACAAAAATTGCCTCCTTAGATTCCTTCTCTCTGCTGCCCGCCATAACATCACTCTTTATTGGAAAAAGGATCGGGCCCCATCGGTGGTTGGCTGGGTTGACATTGTTAATGATATGATGGTCATGGAGGAGCTACAGGCGAGGGTTGATGACAGGTGTGACAAGTTCACCGCCCTATGGTCTATCTGGCGCCATCATTCGGCCTCACTGGGCTTCCTGGATGGTCTCCGCTAGGACAGTGTTCCGTTCTGAATTTTTAATATTTACCTGGGACACCATCCAGGGGGTTGCACGGTTCGAATAGCTGATTTCCTGTTTGTTTTTATGCGCCCATTACTAACTAGCTCCTTCTCACCTTCCCTCCCCTCCCCTGTGGCGATCTATGTTAGAAGTTAGGTCCTTGCCCCGGGGCTACCCCGGAGGCTGTACAATTTATCCGAGCGCTCCTCGTTTTGGGGTTCCTGTCTCCCTTGCTTTTCCCCTGCTCCCTTCCCCCCCCCCCCCTTGCACCCCCCCCCCTCCCTATCAACTTATTCCCTCACTTGTTTATGTTTAGAAACTGATTTTATCCAGTTCTGTTCTACGCGAAGTTCTTATATATATATATATATATATATATATATATATATATATATATATATACACACACACACATACATATACATATACATATATACATACATACATACACACACACACACCTCGGCAATTCTGTATTTTTGGAACTGTATTACCACCTTGTATTCCTGATTTGCACTGAGCTTATAATAAAAAATATGTTCAACCTTAAATTCTGGCCAGTGGTCCATCCTCAAGACCCAGTACCCAGTGGATACTCTGTTAGAAAGGTCTCCAAGTCTGCTCTTGCCCCTAGATATTCCTGCACCATATAATGCAGGCGCCAATGGTTGCTTAAACCTAACAGCCCTGGGTGCTGAGGACTTAGGAATTGTTTAAAGGCATTGGGCAGCCAGCCGCCTTCTCCAGCGCTCTACCTCTGACCGAACGAAGCCTCAGAAACACATTGTCCAGGAAATAGTAACCTCCCAGGTTCTGAAAAGGCGTTACACACATTTTTCTTCAAGGTGTCCTGAAGATGTTTCATCCTCTGCTCCCTCTGCGAAGGTAGGATGAGCTCTGCAACTTTACCCTTGTAACGTGGATTAAGAAGGGTTGCCAGCCAGTAATGATCCCTCTCCTTGATACCACAAATCCTCCTTCCACAGGCTTTGCAGAATCAGGGAGCCCATGCAGCATAAGTTTGAAGAGGCATGAGATTCTGAGTCCTCTGGGTCAGTAAAGATGACATTGACAGGAATTACCTCCTCCCAGTCACGTACAACTCCTTGGGTTTCTGGGGACTGAAAACCATCCCTTGAAGACTGCTGTATGTTATCCTCCACATCCATGCTGATACAATCCTCTTCCTCTTCCTTCTGTGTGTTTGACGGTCCTGCAGGAATGGTATCTTCATAAAGGGGGCATTGAGAGGAAAGCAAGTCCTCCTCTTCCTCCCGCTGTTCTGCCTTAAGTGCCCTGTCCATGATGCCATGAAGCGTGTGCTCCAGCAGGAAGACTAGAGGGACAGTGTCCCTGATGCATAATTGTCGCCACTCACCATCCTTGTGTCCTCCTAAAATGGTGACAGGACAGTGCATGCATTCTTTATCAGTAGCCACTGGTGTGGCGAAAAGAAGCCAAGCTCCCCTGAGCCTGTCCTTGTGCCATACTCACACAGGGACTCATTGATGGCCCTTTGCTGCGTGTGCAGCTGCTGCAGCATTGCCAATGTTGAGTTCCACCTGGTGGGCATGTCACAAATGAGGCGGTTGGTGGGCAGGCTGAATTCCCGTTGAATGTCAGCCAGCCGAGCACTGGCATTGCATGACCGTCGGAAATGGCCGCAGACATTTCTGGCCTGCCTCAGAAGATCTTGTAAGCCTGGGTACCTGTTCAAGAAACGGTGCACCAAATTCAGGACGTGTGCCAAGCATGGAACATGTGTCAAGTGTCCCTGTCAGAGGGCAGAGAGAAGGTTGGTGCCATTGTCGCATAAAACCATGCCTGGCTCAAGCTGCCGTGGCATCAACCCCTGAGCCTGCCCCTGCAGAGCTGACAGAATCTCTGCTCCAGTGTGGCACCTGTCCCCTAGACAGACCAATTGAAGCACTGCATGGCATCTTTTAGCCTGACTGTTTGTGTAGCCCTTTGAACACTTAGGTTCAGAGGACAATTCAGCAGAAGAGGTAATAGAGTAAGAAGAAGAGGGGGTGGAGCAGACAGACAGATGTGGCAGAATCACCACCAGCTTTTTAGAGGCGTGGTGGCGGAACAAGCGCCAGCACTGAGCCCTGTGCTGCATCCTCCCCAGCTGCCAGCAGAGTTATCCAGTGCGCCGTGAAGGAAATGTAACATCCCTGCTAGCAGATTGGTTGCAAGTACTTGTGGTCCCCATTGCTATACCATCATTCCTCTCGGTGCAGGTTTTTGAGAAGCCTTGAGCTATAGTAGGGGTAGAGATCCCAGATGAGGAGCAAGGAGTAGCCTGCAATTTTTATGATGTGGGTCTTTCAGGTGCTGTTGCTAACGGACTGCATGACAGGTCATCATATGTTTTGTCAAGCATGTGGTGCCCAAACGGCCGGTGTTCTGAATGGCCACACTTGATCCACTTCAGACAGATATTGCAAACAGCAACACTGCAATCAACTGCACATGTGTTGAAAAAAGCCTACAACAATGAACTTTTGGAAATCAACAGCATCCTCCACCTGTGGAGCTCTGCTATGTGATGCAATAGGGTGACTGCCCTTAAGCTGGGCCCTGGAGAACATCCTGCCTCCTTGGAGTTGTTCCTCCTCCTCTTCACTTTTCTGCTCTGTTCTCTCAGGCACCCAAGTACACTCCTCATCAGGGGCGTACCTAGAGCATTTGGCACCCGGGCGGATCCTATATCTGGCACCCCCCCCCCACCATAAAATGTAAAAACACCCCACTGTGCCCCCTGCCTATCTCTGCATCCTTCAATATCTTTTTGTCACTACTGTGTACCCCCCCTCTCCATAACTGCACCTCTGGACCCCTTTAAATTACACAGCGCCCTGCACCTCTGGACCCCCTTACATTACACAGGACCTTGCGCCTAAGGACCTCTTTACATTACACAGCACCCTGCACCTCTGGACCCATTTACATTACACAGCTCTTGTACCTCTGGACCCCTTTACATTACACAGCACCCTGCACCTCTGCACCCCTTTACATTACACAGCCCCTCACAGCTCTGGACCCCCTGCATGTTACACAGACCCCCTACAGTGCAGACCCCCCTCCCTACCGTACAGACCCCCCATCTACAGTGTAGACCCCCCTACAGTACAGAATCCTCCCTTACAGTGCAGACCCTCCTACAGTAAAGACCCCCCCTACAGTGCAGACCCTCCTACAGTACAGAATCCTCCCTTACAGTACAGACCCCTCCACCCTACAGCGCAGACCCCCCTACAGTACAGAATCACTGCAGTATAATATACTCTGCACTGTAGTGTCTACTATGCACTGCGTTATAAACTCTACACTGCCTGCACTGTAATATATATATATATATATATATATATATATATATATATATATATATATATACATATATATATATATATATATACACTCTGTAAT
Organism: Lithobates pipiens; assembly: GCF_037356315.1. Taxonomy (NCBI): domain Eukaryota; kingdom Metazoa; phylum Chordata; class Amphibia; order Anura; family Ranidae; genus Lithobates; species Lithobates pipiens. The sequence continues at coordinate 326,561,107 of NW_027507784.1, forward strand.
ATATATTCTACATTGACTGTACTGTAATATATATTCTACACTGCATGCACTCTATACATAACACTACACTGACTATATGCTCTATCCACTAACTAACCTGCATACGCTATCTCCCCTCCAACACACTACATACGGCAGCTGAGTAAGCAGCCTCATATAGTGTGGGGTGTGGACTTAGCACCTGAGTCATGTTTGGCCAAAGGCATCCTGCTTTTGATAAATTTTTAATTATGTCTCTCACAGCACATCGTGCTGTGATTATCCAAAGCATACAGGTCAGGTGCATGCTTTGGCCAATCAGCAGCCATCAATCCACTGCGATCTTGAGCTGGCTACGAGTGCTCCATATGTTTTTTTGTTCTAAAAACAAATGAACACCCGATGTTCAAGCCCATCCCTATTGACCACCAACCCTGTGGCCATGTTATTCTCACTGATGCTGGGCTCGGAACATTTTCTACCTCCACTGGCCACAATCAGGCCCCCCTAAAGCCTGAGGGACTGTGAACAGGCCCTTTGTTTGAAAAGCTTGGAGACCCTTGGTCTAGACTGAAGTGATGGGGAGTACAGAATATACTGTTAGTACAGTACAGTGTGGAGTATACAACATATAGCACATAGGGTGATCACATGTCCCAGATAGCCCGGGAACGTCCTGCATCTTGGAGGTCTGTCCCGGGTCCGGGGCACCTTCATTCTGAGACAATACAGTGTCCCGGATTGCCGATGCAGCCTTTCACGATTCTGTGGCCATGTTTGTCTCCTCTTCCGGCTCTCACCCCACACCGATGATTTCATCCTATCAGCACAGAGAAAGGGGGCAGGGGGAGCTGGAGATCTGCACACACAATAGGATTGGCAGAGTCTTTTTATAACAGCTTCTCCCGCCCCCTGCTCTGCTGATAACTTTTTGGTTATTTTCTTTCCCAACAGAGCTACACCCTGCTCATTTAAGTGCAATCCATCCCTGCTGTAGAGCAAGTAACCTATTGAAAAGTCAGTCCAGGTCTCCATGAAGCCAAACACCTCCTTCCTGCACCAGTTCTACAGCCACTTGTTAAGCTCCCTAAGCTCCTGCTGCCTCCCTGGTGTGGTTCGAGGTAAAGGCAGTATTTCTGAAAATGCTGCCTTGGAGGTCCTTTTCTTCTCTATAGCCCCCAAGTCCCTGAAATCATTTTGCAGGGCGTTCCATTTTCTTCTAATGTTGTCGTTGGTTCCAATATGTACCATGACAGCTGCGTCCTCCGCAGCTCCATTCAACAATCCATCCATCCGATCTGCAATGTCCCGAACTCGTGCGACTGGGAAACAATATACTGTTCGCCGGTCATGGTCATTTTGACAGATTGCCCTCTCTGTGCCTCTATTAACAGAATCCCCTACCACCAGGATCTGCCTATCCTTTTCTAAGCTTGCCCTCATCTTCATGGGAGGATATATTCAAATGGCTGCCCTGGTATTTTGATGGGTTCTCAACACGAATGTCACATTGTGCTGCAGTCTCAACATGAATGTGACATTCAGGTGGTGTCTCAATGTGAATGTCACATGCTGGTGGAGTCTCCGTGTGAACATCACATGTTGGTGGAGTATCCGTGTCACATGCTGGTGAAGTCTCCGTGTGAACTACACATGCTGGTGGAGTATCCGTGTGAACGTCACATGCTGGTGGAGTATCCGTGTGAACGTCACATGCTGGTGGAGTATCCGTGTGAACGTCACATGCTGGTGGAGTATCCGTGTGAACGTCACATGCTGGTGGAGTATCCGTGTGAACGTCACATGCTGGTGGAGTATCCGTGTGAACGTCACATGCTGGTGGAGTATCCGTGTGAACGTCACATGCTGGTGGAGTATCCGTGTGAACGTCACATGCTGGTGGAGTATCCGTGTGAACGTCACATGCTGGTGGAGTATCCGTGTGAACGTCACATGCTGGTGGAGTATCCGTGTGAACGTCACATGCTGGTGGAGTATCCGTGTGAACTACACATGCTGGTGGAGTTCCCGTGTGAACTACATATGCTGGTGGTCAATTTTGTTGGGGGCAGTATGATGGGGGCAATTTTAATGGGGCAGCTCAGGTTTATAAACAAACCGGTTGCTATGACAACAGTGTTGTTTACCTTTCTAGTTGATCTCTCATGTAGAGGTCCCCTATATTTCCTTCTAAATCTAAACAACCTTGTTGTCATAGCAACTGATTTACTTGTTTACAAATCTGAGCTGTAAAACAGACAGCAGGAGGATAAGACCCCTCTACAGAACCCTGCAGCCCTCACTATACACCCTGACCCCAACCCATAGTACCCTGCATCCCTCTACATAACCCTGCAGCCCTCACTATACACCCTGCACCCAACCCATATTACCCTGGACCCCTCTACAGAACCCTGCAGCCCTCACTATACACCCTGCCCCCAACCCATGGTACCCTGCACCCCTCTACCGAACCCTGCAGCCCTCACTATACACCTTGCCCCCAACCCATAGTACCCTGCACTCCTCTATAGAACCCTGCAGCCCTCACTATACACCTTGCCCCCAACCCATAGTACCCTGTAACCCTCTACAGAACACTTCACCCTTCACTGTACACCCTCACTATTGGCTGGCAAGTGACACTGCATCTGGTGGCAGGCTGTGGGTGGCAAGTGGCACACTGCATCTGGTGGCAGGCTATAGGTGGCAAGTGGCACACTGCATCCGGTGGCAGGCTACGGATGGCAAGTGACAAACCGCATTGGATGGCAAGTGACACACTGCATCTGGCAGCAGACGACGGTGGCAAGTGACAAGCTGCATCAGGGGGGCAGGCAATGGTTTCATGCTGTGTCTGGTGGCAAGTGACAAGCTTAGGGTTCCCACTGATTCTGCATTATGGCGAGTTGAACTATTTCATTATATATTACAATGTAGTAATAGAAACAATGTGATTTTGATCATCCTGACACCATATCAAGCATGGTGTCGGGATGATTTAAGTGCTAACATCAGCCATTCACCCGTCAAATTACCCCCACCCAATTCCCTTTCAACCCAGAGACTACATTCCTCCCCCCTTCCATGAAACCGGTCTCCCATGCAAAAAAGGTTGGGGACCGCTGTTCTAAAGCGACATCACTTCCTCTTAGCATTTTATGATAGAGATAGCCACACATTAGGGAAATGAGTGACAGATTCCATCTCGGCAAGGGTTTTGAAATCATTTTTTTTTTTTGGGGGGGGGGGGTGTCCCTGAATGGCAGTGTGGAAATGTGGTCACCCTAATAGCACAGTATGCAGGGCTGTGATGTACACAATTAGTATTGAGCCAATTATGCTTGGGTTTGGTTCAAACAGGGTTAGCCAAACTGCTCTTGTCTTGTCTGTAAATGTATGCTGTATGCTTCATGCACACACTGCTCCACTCTACACTGTGCTGTGAGCTCTATACTCCACACTGCTACACTCTGTACACTGTGCTGTGAGCTCTATACTCCACACTGCTACACTCTGTACACTGTGCTGTGAGCTCTATACTCCACACTGCTACACTCTGTACACTGTGCTGTGAGCTCTATACTCCACACTGCTACACTCTGTACACTGTGCTGTGAGCTCTATACTCCACACTGCTACACTCTGTACACTGTGCTGTGTGCTCTATACTCCACACTGCTCCACTCTACACTGTGCTGTGAGATCGATACTCCACACTGCTCCCTTCTGTACACTGTGCTGTGAGCTCTATACTCCACACTGCTCCACTCTATACACTGTGCTGTGTGCTCTATAATCCACATTGCTCCACTCTGTATACTGTTCTGTGTGCTCTATACTCCACCCTGCTCCACTCTGTACACTGTGCTGTGTGCTCTATACTCCACCCTGCTCCACTCTGTACACTGTGCTGTGTGCTCTATACTCCACCCTGCTCCACTCTGGACACTGTGCTTGTGTATTTGTACTGCACCCTGTTCCACTCTATATACTGTGCTGTGCGCTCCCTATTGCGCCATGCCCCACTATGCTGTGTGTTCTAGTTTTGCCTTTAATACCTTTAATATACATTTTAATATACTTTAAGTAGTTCCTTGAGTCAACCAGGTATTAGTGATTGTAAATGATCATTTTGTAAAACAACCCATTCAGTTTAAAATACAAAGGCAAAACATTTGTGCATATATATAAAAAAGCATTAATCAATTTTTTCCCCTTTTTTTAATAAGTGATCACATTCCCTCTGTACTCAGCTGCATAAAAGCTGGGAGGAGGAGAAGCAAATGGACACTGAGCTTCCCAGTGAATGGCTGCGCAGCAGGGGGATGTCAGGACAAGTTTGATCATTGGAGGAGAGCAGGCCGAGTTCCCAGCACAGCTAGAGAAAAAACTACAGTGTGCTCTTCTGCTCAGTGTGGTCAGTTTTTAATAGTAAAGCACAGAGACTGGCAGGAACACCAGGGATTTCACACAAAGGAAGCAATACAAAGATAACAGGATACTTTCTCATACAAGCATGGGCGGGCTGGGCCGGGGGGCAGGGTGGCAATTTCCCCCTAGGCTGCCCTAACAATATAAGCAAAATGGCCGGCGGCCGCCGCTCACGATTTCTTTTTATTTATTTTTTTTATTTTCGGGGCAGGGGCTGCAAGCTGAGGCAGAGGGAGGGGCGCGAAAACTCAAGAGGCACTCACACTCACTTATGTAGTGGAGGCCGCTCTGTTCCCGCACCTCCCATCGGTCGCGCTCACACTAATCCACTGACAGTGGAGTGAGAGCCAACCTATCAGCTGGTGTGGGGAATTCCACCCCCTCCTCTCCTCCGTACACTGCAGCATGTGTGAGCGGCCGCCCACTCTGTTCCCTCCCCTGCTTCCTCATTGGTAGAGGGAGGGAGCCCATCAGCCAAGCCTCTAGCAGCTGCAAAGCATCGTGGGACATGTAGTCCCTATTGCAGGTGGCCCAATAGCAATTCCTGGGCGCAAAAAATTCCCTAGCCTGGCCACAGGAAGAGGACAAACGAGAGGCTGTGGGGGAGCAGACTGTCACCCCATGAGGCTGATCCTGAGGACAGAGCAGAGATAATGTAAGTTTTTTTTTTTTTTGGTGAATGTTTTTTTTTTATTTTTTATTAAAAAGAAAGGTCTTACACTATGAAGATTTCTCACTTCTTTCCCATTGTTTCAAGCTGGGCGCTGATATTATTAACCCCTTCATGTCTAAACCTTTTATGACACTTGTTTACAGGTAACAAATCTTTTGTTAGAAAATTACTTAGAACCCCCAAACATATATATATATATATATATATTGTGTATATATATATATATATATATATATATATATATAAAAAATTTTGGGCAAAATGGCAATATTTTATGTCACACTGGATTTATGTAGCTGTTTTTCAAATAAAATTTTTTTGGTAGAAATACACTTTCATTAATTTACCACTTCAATACCGGGCACTTTCATCCCTTCCTGCCCAGGTCAATTTTCATTGTGTAGTCATGCAACGTTGTACCCAAATTAATTTTTTCCCACAAATAGAGCTTTCTTTTGGTGGTATTTGATCACCTCTGCGTTTTTTATTATTTGCGCTTTAAACAAAAAAAGAGTGCCAACTTTAACCACTTCAGCCCCGGACCATTTTACTGGCCAAAGACCAGACCACTTTTTGTGATTCAGTACTGCGTTGATTTAACTGACAATTGCGCGGTAATGCGACGTGGCTCCCAAACAAAATTGACATCCTTTTTTTAGCACAAATAGAGCTTTCTTTTGGTGGTATTTGATTAACCCTGCGGTGTTTATTTTTCGCGCTATAAACATAAATAGAGCGACAATTTTGAAAAAAATGCATTATTTTTTTACTTTTTGTTATAATAAATATCCCCCAAAAATATACAAAAAAACCTTCTTTTTTTTCCCCCTCAGTTTAGGCCGATACGTATTCTTCTACATATTTTTGGTAAAAAAAAAAAAAAAAAAAAAAAAAAAAAAATCGCAATAAGTGATTGGTTTGCGCAAAAGTTATAGCGTTTACAAAATAGGGGATAGTTTTATGGCATTTTTATTAATATTTTTTTTTTACTAGTAATGGCGGCAATCAGCGATTTTTATTGTGACTCCAACATTATGGCGGACACATCGGACATTTTTGGGACCATTGTCATTTATACAGTAATCAGTGCTATACAAATGCAGTGATTCCTGTGTAAATGACACTGGCAGTGAAGGGGTTAACCAGTGGGCAGTGTAGGGGTTAAGTGTTCCTAGGGGTGTGTTACTAACTGTGGGGGGCTGGGCTTTCATTTAGTAAACACTGATCTCTGCTCCAATCACATGGAGGAGAGATCAGCGTCACTTGTTGCTAGGCAGAACGGGGAGATGCTGTTTACAACGGCATCTCTCCGTTCAGCCGCGCCGTGAGACGATCGTGGATATGCCCATGGCGATCGAGCTCACGGGGGTCCCGCTCGCGATGGCAGGGCGGCATTAAAGATTGGACATACCTGCACGCCAATATGCCTCGGCGTGCGCTGGTCGGGAACTGGTTAAAAAAAAAACACAATATTTTTTACTTTTTGCTATAATATGCCAGCTTAAAAAAAAAAAAAAAAAATGTTTACTCAGTTTAGGCCGATGTGTAATTTTCTACATATTTTTGGTAAAAAAATTGCGATAAGCAGTAATAAGTTATAGCGTCTACAAAATAGGTTATTGATTTATGGAAGGTAACAACAAGGTCTGGGGAATGCCCAGGGAAAAAAACCAAAGCCTACTTACCACCCGCTCGCAGACAACCAAATTAACCTGTCTAACAGTATGCGTTAAAAACAGGGGTTTAGTCCGCACACATTTGCAAACGCATGCGTGAGCCACAGAGCCACGTCAAGGCACCCTGGTATCTGTGGTCCTAACACTAACATGGTGTCCCCGCAGTGGAGGCACATGCATTCTGATGGTTAGATGAGGGCAGGTGGACTGAAGGGGAGCCACCCCTCCTTAAAGGTACAGGAACACACCAAACACCCAGCAAGAGCACAATGGCAGCAAAGGTGTTGGTGCACTGCTAGACCAATGCAAACACTACCGTGTTATCAAGAACTTGCCCACCGCCCTCATCTATAGCTGGCTATCGCAGTAAGTGGCTTTGGAAGGCTAAACAACAGGTAACAACAAGGTCTGGGGAATGCCCAGGGAAAAAAAACAAAGCCTACTTACCACCAGCTCGCAGACAACCAAATTAACCTGTCTAACAGTATGCGTTAACAGGGGTTTATGGAATTTTTATTTTTACTAGTAATGCTGCGATTTTTATTGTGACTGATGTTGCGGTGGACAGATCGGACAATTTTGACACTATTTTGGGACCAGTGACTTTTATACAGCGATCAGTGCTATAAAAATGCACGGATTACTGTATAAATATCACTGGCAGGGAAGGGGTTAACACTAGGGGGCAATCAAGGGGTTAAATGTGTTACCTAGGGAGTGATTCTAACTGTGAGGGAGATGGGACTGACTAGGGAGGAGACCGATCCTATATACTAGGAACACAAAATCTGTCTCCTCTCCCCTGACAGGATGTGGATCTGTGTATTTACACACACAGATCCACATTCCTGCTCTGTCATGAGCGATTGCGGGTGCCCGGCAGACATTGCAGCAACCGGGTACGTGCATCGGCTCCTCGGTGACGTGTACCTCTGTACCGCCAGGAAGCCAAAGATGTCCTATGATAAAGAGCACACTGATGACATCTATCATAGAACCTGGTCTAGGAGGCAGGACTTCGTATGACAGCAGCCGCACTGGGTAAGCTGGAGATCTCCGCTCTGTGTTGTCCAGCGGCTTTTCTCGCTCTAATCCCCATGCACTGAACAGGCTGCATTGATGGGCACTGACAAGACTGAGCTGATGGGCACTGGTGAGGCTGTATTGATGGGCACTGATGAGGCTGCATTGATAGACACTAGTGAGGCTGCATTGATAGACACTAGTGAGGCTGCATTGATAGACACTAGTGAGGCTGCATTGATGGGCACTGGTGATGGTGAGCTGATTCGTGGATTAATGGGCCACTTGACTAGACTTGCCCCCCAGGCCTAAGGCTGCCAGCCCTCCCCTGCATACAAGTACATGGTATTGCAGGCACATATCATGAATATGAAATGTTGGGGTAACACGGGTCATGGGGGGTCATGGGCAGCACCCCCCGGGTTGGTCAGTCAGTAGGTCAGGGCCCCACACTTACCCCATCTTACGGGCAGAGCTCCAGGTGGCATCAGCTTCTTTCCGAGCTGTTCTCTCTGGCTGTTTCCTCGCTTCCCCTGCGTTTCCTCCCTCCTCCTGGCAGCCAAACCCATCAGATCTCTATTCTGTAAATCGGGTGATGGGTCTCACAACCCGCTTCCTGATTGGCCGGGAGGAGGATCGGTGTGAGAATAGCAGATATTCATTCGTTATTGTCATACAACTGGGTGGGCTCAGGGTGCAGTGATTTGCTCCCTGAGCCAACACTTTTTTTGAAGCCAGTTAGAGACTCTTGCTCCAATCACATGCGTTCAAGCAACTGGAAACAACAGCAACTCAGCCACAAAGTTGTAGGCCACATAAAATGATATAACGGGTCAGCGCATGCTGAAGCTCACAGTGCGCAGAAGTCGCCAACTGTCTGCAGAGTCAATAGCTACAGACCTCCAAACTTTGTCTGGCCTTCAGATTAGCACAACAACAATGCATAGAGTTTCATGGAATGGGTTTCCATGGCCGAGCAGCTCCATCCAAGCCTTACATCAGCAAGTGCAATGGGAAGTGTCGGATGAAGTGGTGTAAAGCATGCCGCCACTGGACTCTAGATCAGTGGAGACGTGTTCCCTGGAGTGATGAATCATGTTTCTCTGTATGGAAATCCAATGGATGTGTCTGGGTTTGGCTGTTGCCAGGAGAACAATACTTGTCTGAATGCGTTGTGCCAAGTGTAAAGTTTGGTGGGGGGGGGTTATGGTGTGGGGTTGTTTTATCAGGGGTTGGACTTTGCCCCTTAGTTCCAGTGAAGTGAACTCTTATGCCGCGTACACACAATTGGAATTATGGTTGGAAAAAGCTCTGATGATTTTTCTAATGGAATTCCAATGGAATTCCGCTCAAGCTGTCTTGCCTACACACGGTCACACCAAATTCCGACCGTCAAGAATGCGGTGACGTACAACACGTACGGCGGGATTAGAAAAAGGAAGTTCAATAGCCAGTAGCCAATAGCTTCCATCTCGTAGTTGGATCTGAGCACGTGTGAGTTTTTGCACGTTGGAATTGCATACACACGATTGGAATTTCCGATACAAAGTTTTTCCGTCGGGAAAATTGAGAACATGCTCTCAAATTTTTGCTGGAATTCGGCCAGCTAAATTCCGATTGAGCATACACACGGTCGCATTTTCCGCTGAAAAACTCTCATCGGTCTTTTGCTGGCTGAAATTCCGATGGTGTGTATGCGGCATTAAGGCGTCAGCATACCAAGACATTTTGTACAATTTCATGCACCCAGGGAACAGTTTGGAGATGGCCCCTTCCTATTCCAACATGACTGCGCACCAGTGCTCAAAGCAAGGTCCATAAAGACATGGATGAGCGAGTTTGAGGTGGAGGAACTTGACTGGCCTGCACAGAGTACTGACTTCAACCCGATAGAACACCTTTGATTAAATTAGAGCGGAGACTGCGAGCCAGGCCTTCTCGTCCAACATCATTGCCTGACTTCACAAATGCACTTCTGGAAGAATGATCAAACCGTCCCATAGACACACTCCTAAACCTTGTGGACGGCCTTCCCAGAAGAGTTGAAGCTGTTATAGCTGCAAAGGGTGGGCCAACTCAATATAGAACCCTACGCACTAAGACTTGTATGCCATTAAAGCGGAGGGCCACCCTAAAGTGGACATTCCGCTCATTGGAATCCTCCCCCCTCCGGTGCCACAATTGGCACCTTTCAGGTGGGAGGGGGGTGCAGGTACCTGTGCAGTACAGGTATCTGCACCCACTTCCGGGATAGCTCTCTGCGGAAAGGGGCGTAGATTATGCCCCTTTCCGAAAGTCCCCTGCTGCCTGCTGGGAAACACACAGATCCCAGAGGCAGCGGGTCCATCCTTACTGCGCAGCGCGACTCGCGCATGCGCAGTAGGGAACCGGGAAATGAAGCCGAAAGGCTCCACTTCCTGATTCCCATACCCAAGATGGCGGTGGCAGCACCCGAGAGACGATCGAGAGATCGGCTTCGGGTGCCGACATCGCGGGCGCGCTGGACAGGTAAAGCCGCGTACACACGGGCGGACTGTCTGTCCAACTTAGTCCGCTGAAACACATTTCAGCGGACAGTCCGCTCGTGTGTGGGCTTCAGCGGACTTTTTCAGCGGACAGTCTGGCGGACTAAGTCTTTCGGAATTTCCGTAATATTGTCCGTCCAACTTTGGTTTCAGCGGACAGTCCGCTCTTTAGTAGGCAAGTTGGACGGACTAAGTATGGCGCATGCTCAGAAAGGATTTACACGGCGAAAGGTTGCATTGCTGTGTATTGGACGTCCTATTTCTAGTCCCGTCGTACGTGCTGTACACGTCATTGCACAAGCTTTCAACAGACTGTCTGTTCATCGTGTGTGGTCAAGTCCGTTCATTCGAAAGTAGGACGGACTGTCTGTCGGATTGTCTGACGGACTTAGTTGGCCACACAGTCCGCCCGTGTGTACGCGGCTTTAGTGTCACTATTTTAAAAGTCAGCAGCTGCAGTATTTGTAGCTGCTGGCTTTAAAAAAAAAAAAAAAACGCGGACTCCCGCTTTAAAGTTCATGTGTGTGTAAAGGCAAGTGTCCCAATACTTTTGACAATATAGTGTAGATATGTAATAGAGAGAATTTAATTCCAATTTATTTTTTTAGAAAACGAAGAGACTTGTCTCGTTTCATAGCAATTATATAAGAGAGAGGAAATATTTGTTTTGTTTTTTATACCTATACCTAAAGTAGGAGTTACTTTTGTTTCCTATTCCTGCAAATTAGTGAAGAGAAATTCAGTTTCATTTATCGTAAAAAAAAGGGATACATTTGCTTTGTTTCTTACTGTAGATTCAGAATGTAAACAGGATTACTTCAGGTGATTTATTTTTATTTAAAGCCCAATTCCGGGTAAATAAAAAAATACCTTGAAGAGGTATAATAAAAGTAGGTTTACTTACCCGATCCTCCACTTCATCCTGCAGCTAGACTGGTCCTCGCAGTGTCCTGAAGACCAGAGCCCCGCTACAAGGGATCATTTTTATTTGCCCGGAGTTGGGCTTTAAAACATAGAAACATATAAGAGTGACAGCAGAAAAAGACTGCAAGTTTGATTTTTTTTTTTTTTCCCCCTTTTGCTTTTTTTTTTTTTTTTTTTTATCCTTTATTTCTGAGTATAGTTCTATGTTTACCTTGAGCTTGTTTAAATTCACATAATGTTGACTAATTCATTATTGATTACCTGTAAAAATATTTTCCAAGAATAGTTTCGAACTTTCCTGGGTGGTTTGAGGTGTTTCCCCAAGAATTGAAAATACTGCCTCCTGAACTTTATTCTTGCTGTTCTTGGGTAGACCCAATGACTTATAGTAGAGTACAGTTAAAAATTGACTACAAGTTGATTTTTAGGTGAAAACATTAAAACTTTTATTTATACAGAAAGACAAAGATTTTTATCACTGATATAAAAACTTTACATAGTATCATAAAAAGCAAAACAAAAAAACCCACAATTTATATTGTACATTTAGCTAATGATATTTTACAGCTAAATAGATGTACTGTTTATATACTATGCACTGCATATAAGTATGTTTAAATACTATTTATATATTGTTAATATACTATATATCCACTTGCCAACAGCAATAGCACTGTTATGCAGCGGCAAAGTGTCTGTCCTGTGCCAGACAATGTACCTAGAGTGTGCCAATCACACAGCACAAGTCAATCAGTGGGTGCCGGCTAATGGATGGCCACCGGCACCCGCTGATCAGCAAGGAGGGAGACAGGACAGAGCTCTGCCCATGTAAACAATACAGAGCTCTGTCCTGTTCAGTGGGGATTTGGCAGTTTTTGTTTCCCTGCAAAGCAGGGAATAAAAACTTTTACATCCCTTAGTAAAAGCAGCCCCCCGTACACACACAAGTACACTTTCTGCGCTCCTGTGACCCATTTTCACCTGTCAGTGGGCTAAAGCCTGCTGTCAGCTGATATCACAGAGCCGGACATCACATAGCTGAACCAGGTTCTGGGTGGATCCTGGCCATATTGTCGGGACCCGCCCAGAGGCATGATCAGCAGCTGGCCCAGCCTCTTAGCACACTGCTGAGAGCCTGAGCCAACTGCCCCCTCCCCATCCGGTGCTCCAGTGAGTGCTGGAGGGGCACAGTACAGAGCCGGGCGCTGACAGCCACCGGCTCTATGCTCACTGAGACTGAGCAATCAGCAGTCTTTTATCGGTCAGTTCTCAGTCTTAGAATCGGCAGAAGACAGATGCAGCATCAGATCGATGTTACATCCACCTAGGTGATTATAAATGGTTTTTTTTTTTTTGTTTGTTTGTTTTTTACAATCCCAAACTTCTCTTTTAAATACATATTTTCATGAAAAAATACAAAAAATACATTTTGACTACACAAACACAATATAATACCCATTTTTTGCTATCATATAAAAGATAGCAAAAAATGCATTAAGTAGATACCAAACATGTCAGTACTCCGAATTGCGCATGCCCATGAAATGGCGAGGAATCTATGTTACTTAAATGTATTCAGAAGAAATGCTTTAAAAGCCTTTATAGGTTATCATCTTGGAGTTAATCAATTTTGCCCCTAGAATATAAAAAAAAAAAATATATAAAAAAAAAATGGTTTTCCTCAGTTTAGGCCGATAAGTATTCTTCTACAGATTTTTAGTAAAAAAAAAATTGCAATAAGCATTTATTCGGTTTGTGCAAAAGTTATAGCGTCTACAAAATAGGGGATTGTTTTATGTAATTTTTATTGATAATTTTTTTTTTTTTTTTTTTATACTAGTAATGGCGGTGATCAGCGATTTTTATCATGACTGAGACATTATGGTGGACACATCGGACACTTTTGCCGTTATTTTGGGACCATTCACATTTGTACAGCGATCAGTGTGATAAAAAGAATACACTGATTTACTGTGTAACTGTGACTGGGACAGGGAAGGGGTTAAGCAGGAGGGGGCGCTGCAGGGGTTAAGTGTGTCCTAGGGAGTGATTCTAACTGTGGGGGGGGTTTGGGCTACGTGTGACACAACACTGATCACCGCTCCCGATCACAGGGAGCTGTGATCAGTGTCCTGTCACTAGGAAGAATGGGGAAATGCTTGTTTACATCAGCATTTCCCCGTTCTTCCTCTCTGTGAGATGATCGCGGGTTTTTTCGTGGACATAGTCTGCGGACCCGCGATCACACTCACAGAGCTTGCAGCGGGGTCGCGTGTGCACCACCGGCGGCAAGTGCAGCGCGAGCGACACACAGCAGCAAATTTAAAGGGACGGCAAGTGTTTAAAGAGTAATGGGAGAGCCCAGGATCCACCATGGGCGGATGCGCATAGCAAAGTGGGTGGGGGTTGGGGGGGGATCGGCACTACTAGGGTTGCCACCTTTTCGTCAAGCCAAACCCGAACACTTTTGCAGTGCATGGCAATTTTCTTGTAGTACACGCTACAGGATTGTAAAATACCTGGGACACCTTTTGGGTTACCCAAAGAGAGTAGAAATGAGGTCTGCTATGGTAAACAGTGGCTGTAGGCAAATTGCATTAATAGTGATGTGGAGGAATTAAAGGGACATGGTTAAATAAAACAAAAGCATTCATGTACTCATAAAATATGATTTGATTAATAAAAGAAATGTCAGTTAAAATAGGAGTAGTAATATGAGAAGTGGACGGTGCCAGTAGGGCAGTGTACCTCCATCCAAAAACCTGAATCAGCTCTACTGAACCCAACCCCATATAAACTGTTCACAAAAGTGGCACTGTGCATTCTACAACCCTTTCAAGCACCTTTTTAATTACAAAAAAAGCCAAAAAAATGCAAAGCAATCCAGTGCCCTCTCAATAGATGCCTCCATTACAGCGAGACAAAAAAAAACCTTACCTTCCATGAGCCACTGCAAAGATGTGTGTGAACCTAGGGGGCGGAGTCTGTAATACCATGCTTTCTCCTGTCCCTGGTTACTAGGACACCAGTCCAGTGGCGCTCCATTCGCTGTCTCTGGTGGCATTGGCGCCGGGGGCTGGGTGGGAAAGCGAAACTGCACAGATAGAGTGCAGTGTGACCGTCAGTGTGACGCGACTGTCTGGGTCAAAACCGGACAGGTTAAAACCCTAGGCACTACCCTTTTTTACAACCATAAAGCTAAACTACAGCTGCCCAGATAATTTTGCAGCCATGAGCACATATTAACCACTTCAAGTCCAGTAAGTTTTAAAATGGTCTAAGGATTTGAAATGGTTAAATGTTTCACCCACCAAATTGAGAATGCAATCACCTTCTGAACTTTTCCTTCCATGTGCTCCTTGCTGCGAAGGCCGGACATAGGTTGGAGTGGTTGCCATTTGTTTTGTAGTGTTGATGAATCAGTGAGGGGGACACACTGGATACCTTTGCTCCCATTATGCTATTGCTGGGTGTCCAGTGTGTCTCTGTACCTTTTAAGGAGGGTACCATGTACCCCATACTCATTCACATGGGGGGAGGTAGGGTTGCCCCCGCATCCCTTTAAAGCCGAACACATATAAATTTCACAGGTTCTGTGGCTGATTAAGGTGATAATTAAACCCACTCAGAGCCTTATCTGCATTACATTAACTTTAGAACTTGTGTAATTCCTATGTGGTTGGGTTTAAAGGGATGATAAGGGCCTGGTATGGATTTAGGGTCCCCCCCCCCTCCCCACGCCATTTAAAAAAAAAAAAAAATTGGCGTGAGGTTCCCCTTAAAACCAATACCAAACCCGAAGGCCCTGCCATGGACTGGGGGGGACCCCCACGCTGTTTTTTTTTTGTTTTTTTTATTTTCAGTTTTTGTATTGCCGGCAATGGTATTGTATTACCAGCAATTTAAATGTCATTTCATGCATTTTTTTCTCTTTAGAAACTTCATTTTTTCTGTAGCAGCTTCTATACACTGTACAGATGTGTCACTTTACGGGCAGACTAAGGCCGCGTACACACGGGCGGACTGTTCGCCCAACTTTGTTCGTCAAACAATCCGACAAACAGTCCGCTCAAAATTTGCATGAACGGACTTGACCACACACGATGAACGAACAGTCTGCTGAAAGCGTGCGCAATGACGTGAACGGCACGTACGACGGGACGAAAAATACGACGTCCAATACACTGCAATGCAACCTTCGGCGTGTAAATCCTTTCTGAGCATGCGCGAAACTTGTCGAACAAGCCTACACACGAGCGGACTGTCCGCTCAAACCAAGTTTCAACGGACTGTCTTACGGGAATTCCGAAAAACTTTGTTCGTCAGACTGTCCGCTGAAACTGTCCGCTGAAGCCCACACACGAGCGGACTGTCCGCTCAAACCAAGTTTCAACGGACTGTCTTACGGGAATTCCGAAAAACTTTGTTCGTCAGACTGTCCGCTGAAACTGTCCGCTGAAGCCCACACACGAGCGGACTGTCCGCTGAAACACTGTTCAGCGGACAAAGTTGGGCGAACAGTCCGCCCGTGTGTACGCGGCCTAAGGGAACCCCTCAGACACTATTTTAAGGAATTTTAAACCACGACACTACCAGCCTGGAGTTTGCATGTTCTCCCTGTGCCTGCATGGGCTTTCTCTGGGTACTCTGGTTTCCTCCCATAGTCCAAAGACATTCTGGTAGCCTAATTGGATCCTGTCTAAATTGGCCCTATTATGTGTGTGTATGAAAGTGAGTTAGGGACCTTAGAGTGTAAGCTCCTTGAGGGCAGGGACTGATGTGAATGTAAAATGTATATGTAAAGCGCTGAGTATTGACAGCACTATACAAGTACCTGAAATAAATATCAGCCTTTAAAATGGGCATTTTTGAGTTCTCCCATAGACTTTAATAGGGTTTGCTGTTTGGGTCAGAAATTTTTTCTGTTCTGGAGTTCTGGTGAAAACCGAACGGGGGGGGGGGGGGGGGGGGGTTTGGTTCAGTCCATTGCTAAAGAAAAATAGTGGAAAATGGTCAAACCATCGTACGGCTGATCCATTAAAAAATGCATCCTATTCTAAAATGTCTAAGGAGGTAAAATGAACAATATTTTTACCAATACAAGCAGTACCGTATATACTCGAGTATAGGTCGATACGAATATAAGCCGAGGCCCCTAATTTACCACAAAAAAACTGGGAAAACTTATTGACTCGTGTATAAGCCGAGGGTGAGACATCCCTGTGTCCGTCCCCGTGTCCCGTCCGTCCCCGTGTCCCGTCCGTCCCCGTGTCCCGTCCGTCCCCGTGTCCCGTCCGTCCCCGTGTCCCGTCCGTCCCCGTGTCCCGTCCGTCCCCGTGTCCCGTCCGTCCCCGTGTCCCGTCCGTCCCCGTGTCCCGTCCGTGCCTACCTGTGCCAATCTGCAGCCTCTGTGTGCCATGCCGCACCTCTCCTCCTCGTCTGACAGACGGCGGCCATTCCTCTGTTCAAAAGCCGCGCCTCCGTCTGTGATAGGCGGAACACTCAATTTCCCAGCAGTCAGTGTTCCGCCTATCACGGACATCCTCTCATCCTCGTCCGTAGTATGAGAATGAGCGGATGTCCGTGATAGGCGGAACACTGACTGCTGGGAAATTGAGTGTTCCGCCTATCACAGACAGGGAGGCGCGGCTTTTGAATAGTGGAATGGCCGTCTGTCTGCACGACACGCTGATCGGGTAGGCAGACGGCGGTGACTCGAGTATAAGCCGAGGGGGGCATTTTCAGCCTACAAAAAGGGGCTGAAAATCTCGGCTTATACTCGAGTATATACGGTAATTATTTTTACCCATTTGCCCTCCGGAAGGTTTTACCCCCACTTCATGAGCAGGCCATTTTTTTGCTATTCAGCACTGCGCTACTTTAACTGACAATTGCGCGGTCATGCAACACTGTACAGAAATAAAGTGTATATAATTTTTTCGCACATTTTTTCGAGCTTTCCGTTTGTGGTATAAAATCACCACTGGCTTTTTTATTTTTTGTGATATAAAAAGGTTTTGAAAAAAAAAACAACAATATTTTCTACTTCCTGTTATAAAACATATGCAATGAAAAGCAAACTTCATCATGAATGTATGCCAAAATGTATTCTGCTACATGTCTTTGGTTAAAAAAATAAATAAGTGCAAAATATTATATATATATATATATATATAATATTTTGCACTTATTTATTTTTATATATATATATATATATATATATATATATATATATATATATATATATATATATATATATATATATATATATACACACACACATATACACACACACACACACACACATATACACCGTATTTATTGGCGTATAACACGCACCTCAAGTTTAGGAGGGAAATTTAAGGAAAAAAAAAAAAAAAAACTTACATCTAAATGCCAATCAATGCAGCCTTATCATTGTCCATCTGCAGCCTTGTCAGCGTCATTTGCAGCCTTGTCATGCAGCCTTGTCTGTCATTGATGTCAGCTAATGTTTTAAAAAATGGCGCCTGTGTATCTCGGTGGCACCCGGAAGTTCTTGGCGGCTTTCGGTCGCTCTTGGACCTTCTCGGCGGCTTTCGGCCGCTCTCGTGCCCTTCTCGGCGGTTTTCGGCCGTCGAGAAGGGCCGAAAGCCGCCAAGAAGGTCCGAGAGCGGCTGAAAGCCGCCGCGTCGGCCAAAGGCCCAAAAATTCTGCAGAAATCGCGGAGGATCGGCGTATAACATGCACCCGCAATTTTCCCCTGATTTTAAGGGGGAAAAAAGTGCGTGTTATACGCCAATAAATACAATATACTTGACCCTCCCTTCTAGATTGTAAGCTCTAACGAGCAGGGCCGTCTGATCCCTCCTGTATTGATTTGTATTGTAAGTGTGAAAAATGGACCCTCGCGCTATTAAGTGCTCAAACGTGCAGAAATGACTAAATGTGTGTCAAAATGGAAAAGTAAAAATTATAGCAATGCAAAATCCACAGTGAAAGTGATACAAAAGTGCAAGTGTTGCTAAAAAATGCAGCGGGACAAAATAGTTAACACCAACTATCACATAAGAATAAACAAAGTAAAAAGTCCTGCGCTAATGGTGCCACTAAAAAATAAATATATAAAGAAATATATATGTATAAAAAAATATAATATAAAAAGTCAATAAATCAAGGTGAACACACCGATGTGTGAAAACAGTGAAAAATAGGAGAAAAGGCGGGACCAGCTGTTCCAAAATAGATAAATCCAGGCTCTCAGAACTCTCACCTCAAAGATGGAATAATCAGGCAAAGTAAAATAACCCCAGAGGATTCTCCTTAATATTTCTCTATATAATAACCAAGGAATTGTAGATGAAGCCTGTAGTACATCCTTCTGCCACTAGAGGGCCATTTTCAATACTTGAATACAACACTGCAGCTTGTAATTCCGTGGTATAGAGCTTCTTTATATATCACAGCGATGTGGGCTCCCAGAGTATCCCTTTACTGCAGTGGGTTGGCTAGCATCTGTTGTTCCACTGTCGGGTGTTCAGCTCTGTGCACTCTGCAGCTATGGGTCTTGTATTGTAAGTGTACTGTCTGCCCTCATATTGTAAAGCGCTGCGCAAACTGTTGGTGCTATATAAATCCTGTATAATAATAATAACCATATTGCCACACTTAGAGGCGCCTCTCTTCTCTTATGCTCAGTTGTGACGTGAGGCTACTTGTATATCAACACATTGCTTCCATATAAAGTCAAAATGTATTTAAAAATGTTGCTTGTCTTGCAAGATGCTCTCCAACCAAGGTTTTACTGTTTCATAGTTTCATAGTTAGTAAGGTTGAATAAAGACACCAGTCCATCCAGTTCAACCTGAGTCTCTACAATTGTCCCTATCCCTGTACATTACACACTCACATTGGTCCCTACCCTCAAGGAGCCCACAATCCACGGTCCCCATTTATACTAGGGCCAATTTTTGGACAGAAGCCAAATAACCTACCTGCATGTCTTTGGTTTGTGGGAGGAAACCGGAGTACCCGGCGGAAACCCACGCAGGCACAGGGAGAACATGCAAACTCCAGGCAGGTAGAGTTGTGGTTGGGATTTGAACCAGCGACCCTTCTTACTGCTAGGTGAGAGTGCTAACCACTACACCACTGTGCTGCCCTTACTGTACTTTAGTACAAATATTTTTAATACCAATATAAAGATTTTATACAGTGCCTTGCGAAAGTATTCGGCCCCCTTGAACTTTTCAACCTTTTGCCACATTTCAGGCTTCAAACAAAGATATAAAAAAATTGTTTTTTGTGAAGAATCACAAACAAGTGGGACACAATTGTGAAGTGGAATGAAATCTATTGGATTTTTGAAACTTTTTTAACTAATAAAAATATGAAAAGTGGGGCGTGCAAAATTATTCGGCCCCCTTGCGTTAATACTTTGTAGAGCCACCTTTTGCTGCGATTACAGCTGCAAGTCGCTTGGGGTATGTCTCTATCCGTTTTGCACATCGAGAGACTGAAATTCTTGCCCATTCTTCCTTGCAAAAAAGCTGGAGCTCAGTGAGGTTGGATGGAGAGCGTTTGTGAACAGCAGTTTTCAGCTCTTTCCACAGATTCTCGATTGGATTGAGGTCTGGACTTTGACTTGGCCATTCTAACACCTGGATACGTTTATTTGTGAACCATTCCTTTGTAGATTTTGCTGTATGTTTGGGATCATTGTCTTGTTGGAAGATAAATCTCCGTCCCAGTTTCAGGTCTTTTGCAGACTACAACAGGTTTTCATCCAGAATGGTCCTGTATTTGGCTGCATCCATCTTCCCCTCAATTTTAACCATCTTCCCTGTCCCTGCTGAAGAAAAGCAGGCCCAAACCATGATGCTGCCACCACCATGTTTGACAGTGGGGATGGTGTGTTGAGGGTGATGAGTTGTGTTGCTTTTACGCCAAACATATCGTTTTGCATTGTGGGCAAAAAGTTTGATTTTGGTTTCATCTGACCAGAGCACCTTCTTCCACATGTTTGGTGTGTCTCCCAGGTGGCTTGTGGCAAACTTTAGACGAGACTTTTTATGGATATCTTTGAGAAATGGCTTTCTTCTTGCCACTCTTCCATAAAGGCCAGATTTGTGCAGTGTACGACTGATTGTTGTCCTATGGACAGACTCTCCCACCTCAGCTGTAGTTCTCTGCAGTTCATCTAGAGTGATCATGGGCCTCTTGGCTGCATCTCTGATCAGTCTTCTCCTTGTCTGAGCTGAAAGTTTAGAGGGGCGGCCAGGTCTTGGTAGATTTGCAGTGGTCTGATACTCCTTCCATTTCAAAATGATCGCTTGCACAGTGCTCCTTGGGATGTTTAAAGCTTGGGAAATCTTTTTGTATCCAAATCCGGCTTTAAACTTCTCCACAACAGTATTATGGACCTGCCTGGTGTGTTCCTTGGTCTTCATGATGCTCTCTGCGCTTTCAACAGAACCCTAAGCCCCTGTACACACGGTTGGAGATTTCCACAACCAAATCCGTCGGATTTTGTCCGAAACTGTTGCATACACACGGTCTGAGAAAGTTGGAGGAAAAATCCAATCTTTCAGAACGTGATGACGTAATTTCGTTACGATGGGACTACATTCAGGCTAGTAGCCAATAGCTTTGATGTAGGAATTTGATCTGAGCATGCGTGGCACTTGGTCCGATCAAAATTCTCTACACATGATCGGAGTATGTTCGATCGGCCCAGTTGGTCGGGAAATATTTCCAACATGTTGGAAAATTGGGTCCGACGGATATTCCGACGGAATCAGTCCGATGCATACCACACACAGTCGGATTATCCGATGACACGGTCCGATAGGACACATTCCAGCGGATTCTCCAACCATGTGTACAAGGGCAAAGACTATCACAGAGAAGGTGCATTTATAGAGAGACTTGATTACACACAGGTGGATTCTATTTATCACCATCAGTCATTTAGGACAACATTGGATCATTTAGAGACCACGCGCCTCTTCCCTTGACTTCTCTGTCAAGAGCAATGGCACAACCATCCACCCATCCCCACACGTCAGGGTGCTAGGTGTTATCCTGGACTCTCCTTCCGGCCCCACATACAATCACTTTCCAAAGCTTGCCGCCTCAACCTCCGAAACATTTCTAAACTACGTCCCTTCCTAACCAATAAAACCACAAAGCTCTCGATTCACTCCCTGGTTATCTCTCGCCTCGACTACTGCAACTCCCTCCTCATTGGCTTACCTTTAAATAGACTATCCCCCCTTCAGTCCATCATGAATGCTGCTGCCAGACTCATCCACCTTACAAACCGCACAGTGTCTGCTACCCCTCTCTGTCAATTCCTCCATTGGCTGCCACTTGCCCAACTAATTAAATTCAAAATACTAACATTTACTTACAAAGCCATCCACAACTCTGCCCCCAGCTACATCACTAGCCTAGTCTCAAAATACCAACCTAATCGCCCTCTTCATTTCTCCCAAGACCTCCTGCTCTCCAGCTCCCTCATCACCTCCTCCCATATCTGCCTCCAGGACTTCTCCTGAGCCTCGCCCATCCTCTGGAATTCACTACCCCAATCTGTCAGACTGTCTCCAAATTTATCCACTTTTAGGCAATCCCTGAAAACTTTCCTCTTCAGAGAAGCCTATCCTCCCTCCATCTAACAACCCAAATGTTGTAAAGCACTGCGTAAACTGTTGGCGCTATATAAATCCTGTATAATAAAAAAAAATATGTATGTATATATATATATTATATTTATTTATATATATATATATATATATATATATATATATATATTATATTTATTTATATTTATATATATATATATATATATATATATATATATATATATATATATATATATATATATATATATATATATATATATATATATATATATATATATATATATATATATATATATATATATTTTTTTTTTTTTTTTTCTTTTTTTTTTAAACCTAACCGTCCTCCCCCCCCCCGCCCCCAATTCTCGCACAGATGGGCATACTTATCAAAATCCACAGCCATGGTTCTAATGTTTTACATCAAGCACCACAAGTTTTCAGTGCCCTGGCTGCACCTACACAGTGCCCACTAGAGCCCTACAGACATAGACAGGCCATACAGCAAGCAATTTTCTTTCCTACATCATGGGTTGCAGGAAAGAAATATGCTCCATTCTCCCATCAACACATTCAGTGTTAATGGTGGAAGTCCTCCTGCCGAGCCATTGTGTTCTGCTGGAGGGGAGCCTTCCCTGTCTGCAGAACACAATGATCGCTGCTAGCAGCTATAGTGGCCAGCAGCAACTGCATGTAAAAAAATCTGACAGACTGATTGTATCAATGGATCAACTTCAGTACAAACAGCCTGTCCACAGATGGATTGAATTTTAGCCAGTCCCAGCTTAACCTTTCGAGATACGATCCGCCTTTGGCTGGCTTTAAGCAGACTTCTATGGGGCTTTGCCCTGAGAACAGCGATAACCAGAGATGGTACAATAGTGCTCTATAGGGTTGAAAATAATAGGTGCTGCCAGGACAGTGAGGACTTGCAGGGCTGGATGTAAACAAACAGCAAATCTGCAGCCACTGGATTTTGGTAAGGCCCCTTTCACACTGGGCCGGTTTTCAGGCGCTACAGTGCTAAAAATAGCGCCTGTGTAGTGCCTGAAAAAAACAGCCCCTTTCACTCCAGTGTTAAAGCCGGAGGGCTTTCACACTGGAGCGGTGCGCTAGCAGGATGGTGAAGAAAGTCCTACTAGCCACATCTTTGGAGCGGTGTATTCACCGCTCCTACCCATTGAAATCAATGGGGCAGCGCGGCTATACCACCGGCAAAGCGCCGCTGCAGCGGTGGTTTTAACCCTTTTTCGGCTGCTAATGGGGGTTAAAACCACCCCGCCAACGGCCGCAGACCGCCACTAAAACGGCGGTAAAGCGCCGCAAAAAATAGCAGCACTTTACCGCCGATGCCCGCACCGACCCAGTGTGAAAAGGGCCTAAGTATGCATCTGTGGAGGGCGAGGATGGGTTAGGTTAGGAAATGGGGAGAGGAAAAGGATACGTACACTTTGTTTTACCGTTTTCCTTTAAAACACCCCTTTCATACTGAGGCGCTTTCACTAAAAAAAAAAAAAAAAAAAAAAAAAAAAAAAAAAAAAAAAGCACCTGAAACGCTCACGAAAACCTTTTCATTAAAATCAATGAATGCTTTCACACTGGGGAAGTGCACTGGTAGGGCGGTAAAAAAACGCCCCTCTCAATTCAAATGAATGGAAAGCGCTTCAAAAGCGCATGAAAAGCTCTACAGAAGTGCTCAGTGTGGCAGTTTGCAAGCAGCTCAGTGTGTAAAGGCCCTCAGATTAGAAATATTTTAGGTCACTTCAGGTTACCTTTTAATGTAGTCTTATGAAAGTGTGCTAATGTATTACATGCGATGTATACTCCCGCATTTATCTCTGTGGGAGCCTGTATGATCTTCTCACTGCCAACAATAGAATCTGTGTAGTCGTGCTTGGTAGCCAGAGGCCATGTAATTGAGACTGGGGGTTGGGGAAAAGCGCTTGAGATCTCTCAATATAAAGAGATTTGGCTGATGTGTCTTATGGATTATTTTAAAATGTAAAGACAAACTCCCAGACAAGATGTCTTTATTTCTCATTTTGAATTGAATGGGGAAGGGATAGAACGCCTTGGGGGTAGGGTCGCCACGTTTTCTTCAAGTCAAACCCGAACACTTTAGCGACGCACATCAATTTTTTTTATAGTATAAACTATACATATATTTTGCAATTAAACAACATCTCTAATCATATGAAGTTAATCACAAGAGTCCCCCTTTACATCAGAATGCACAAAGTTCCCCTCTTGCATCTGAATCCGCAGAGTTCCCCCTTTTACTTCTGAACTCCCAGAGTTCCCTTACACTGTAAGGCAGGACTCTGCAGACTCTGATATAAGGGAGAACTCTGGGGACTCCAACATAAGGGATGCTCTGGGAACCCTGATGTAAAGGGGAACTATGATGTAAGGGGTGCTCTGAGAACCCTGATTTACCTTAGTGTACACTCAGAGGCAGGAGAGGGAAGAGGGAAGAGGGGAGACTTCAGTCACAGACATGGATGGATGGTGAGCTCACTCACCCCTTGGCAGTCAGCACTTCTCATCCAGATGTATCTGAGGCTGCTGGACTTCAAATTTCCGGCCCCCCACTTCCCTTTTCTGAGGCACAGCTCCGGGGATTGGAGTGTGGGCAGACACAGAGGGGTAGGGGCGGGAGGAAGAGGAGCAGATCGAGCCCTCTCTCCTTTCCTGTCTGTATGTGGGGGGGGATTGTTAGTGCTGACTTTGGGCAATGTGAAAGAGTGTAACAGACATTTTCAGCTTAGACAACTGCAGCCAGCAACCCTGCTGGGAGGCCATAGTCCAGTCTGAATAATGTGTCCGGGTCTCAGGCTGTCTGAAACCCAGACGCATGATTCCAAACCCAAACTGTCCGGGTGAATACCGGACAGGTGGCAACCCTACTTGGGGGACTTCCTCTAAAAGTTGGCCATATATGGATTGACATAGTTTCATAGTTAGTTAGGTTGAATAAAGACACCAGTCCATCCAGTTCAACCTGAGTGAGTGTCTACAATTGTCCCTATCCCTGTACACTCATGTTGGTCCCTACCCTCAAGGAGCCCACAATCCAAGGTCCCCATTCATATCCTATGGCCAATTTTGAACAGAAGCCAATTTACCTACCCGCATGTCTTTGGATTGTGGGAGGAAACCGGAGTACCCGGAGGAAATCCACGCAGGCACAGGGAGAACATGCAAACTCCAGGCAGGTAGTGTCGTGGTTGGGATTTGAACCAGCGACCCTTCTTACTGCTAGGTGAGAGTGCTAACCACTACATCACAGTGCCGCCGGACATTTGAATTTCAATCTATGTATGGCCCTTTAGTTCACGAGGAGTCAGTCTATTGAGTTTTTTATGATCGGGGCTGCAGTGCTGACACGTGTATTCTGATGGCAGGGGGAGTCCTTCTGTCAGACTACAGTAACAGCAGGGAGGATTTCCCCATCCACCTGGTTGACTGGGGAAATGAGCTGGGTTTTTATTAGTTCAGTCCCCTATAATGTATGGGCAGCTTTACTTCCTGTTGGGGCGGAAGGTGCTGGGAAATCTCTCCAGTGGTGACACAAACCACAACAAAGCACTTATATTTCAGGAATTTAAGTAAGGGTTATAACCTCTGTCAGCTTAATTTCGTTACGATGGGACTACATTCAGGCTAGTAGCCAATAGCTTTGATGTAGGAATTTGATCTGAGCATGTGTGGCACTTGGTCCGATGAAAATGCTCTACACATGATCGGATTAGGTCCGTCCGGCCCAGTTGGTCTGGAAATATTTCCAACATGTTGGAAAATTGGGTCGGACGGAGATTCGGACGGAATCAGTCCGATGCATACCACACACAGTCGGATTATCCGACGACACGGTCCGATAAAACGCAATCCGACAGATTATCCGACCGTGTGTACAAGGGCTAACACTGAGAGCCAAGCGTTCAAACACCACCGATCACTCGGTTCTCACAGCTCCCCGAGCAGAGAGCTGGTGACTGTCAGTCACAGCTCTCTGCTCTGTCCCCTCCTCGCTCACTGGAACGCTGGGCTGTTGGGGGGGGGGGGGGGGGGGGGGTGGCGGCCAACAAAACGAACTGCACACTTTTAACGGATAAGTTCACCTTTACAGAAAAATCTGTAAGGTAAACTTGCACAGGACCCCCTCCCCATCCATTTATTGAAGGTAGAACATTTAGCAACTCACATGGTTGATGATTAAAACAAGCACATTTAAGTATGTAGGCATCCGGGGTAAAGCTGTCCACATAGACCGCCCTCCTCACCGCCATCGACATCATCCCTTCTGCGAGCGCTTCAGGCCTCGCTTTCAGATCGCTCTACTGGAGGGTAGTCTTCCCCGTAACGATTGCAGACTGACAGCGGTGAGAGCCGGTGGTGTAGGGGATGGTCTATGTGGACAGCTTTACACCGGATGCACTGCATACTTAGATGTTCTTCTTGTATTCATCAACCACGTGAGTTGCTAAATGTTGTACCTAAATGTTGTAGGGAAAGATGAAAAAAATGAGTGAAGGTTCGCTTAATTTGCTATAATCTTTGTATACGGACTACAAACTGAAGGACTTCTAAATAAATAGTTGTGGAACGAACCGTCTGAGTTTCCATTTTTTTTCTTATGAGGAAGTTTGCTTTGATATATGACTGCTTTGGATTACAAGCACATTTCCAGAACAAATTATGCTCGCAATCCAAGGTTGTACTGTATTTGGTTGTGCATCGATCTCTTGAAGCGATAGTACAGCAGAGTCCAGACTGGTAGAGGGAGCTCAAAGAGTCAATCACTTGTGCTGTAGTGCTCATGTACTGATAGGAGATGAGAACAGAGTGATGAGCTCATCCGTTTGCTGCTTCTCCTTTCACTGTTCAGTCACAGGCAGGGAAGGGACGATACCTGGGAGTGAAAATGAAGGGTAGCAGAAAAAAAAAAAAAAAAACAGGTCTTATTGCCTTGCCAGACAGGGCTATGCTGTGTGTCAGAGCAGTCAGGACTGGACCGATAGATGTACATATACTTTTTCAGGTAAAACAGCTCCCCTATATGTTTTTGTTCATCTATTTAGTTGTAAGCTGAGGTTTATTTTTACTGTGTCCAGCTCTAGCTCCGGCCACGCTAATAAATTCTGTCTCTTCTCTTCCTAGGACAAACTGCTCCAGCATCTACTCCTGCTATCAACCCCTTCCAGGTCAACCAGCCTCAAGCTCTGACCCTAAACCAGCTGCGCTCCAGTCCCATGATGGGAGTCACACCGTCCTTCAACAACATGCCAGCAATGGCTAACGAGGCCTCCATCCCACCCCCTTTACTGGGCATGTCAACTCTACCCGCGGTACCGCCAGCAGGGATGAGCATAAACATGGCAGCCACCTTGCCACATCACAGCACTGCCATCCCCACTTCGAACACCCAAGCCATGAATGCTACCAACCCATTCTTGCTATGAAAGCGGAAGGTACCTGCGGGCGTGGCAACGTACAAAATAACACTACAGAATGGAGCTATACCTCTCAGCTGCTGTGTCCTTATAATTTGTTAGGTCTGTCCTGCAGGGTGACTAGGTCTAAATCGACTTCAAGATACTAAGGACACGCCTGTAGCATTCTGTTTCACAACCAATCAACACGAGACACTCACCAAAGCAAGGCTTTCGTCCTCCTGCCTTTTCTTAGGTTCATCACCATGCTCCCCGTGGTTCAGCGTCTCTCGGTCACCCCCGTCTCCGTCACTCACTCTTTTCCCAGGATGCTCACTTGTGTCACTCAGATCTTATGTCAAATAAAAATTCAAACTTGTGGATTTGCAGTAGTTGTGCCGGTGAGGAGATACTAACCTTGGGTCAGTTGGTGTATTTCAAATTGACGAGTTGACCCATTATATAGGGGAACTGTGGAGAAACGCAATTGACATGCGAACGCATCGTGTGCCTACAAGACGAAATAAATAAAAGCAACGCGGTTGTTTTACACTGTTAGATTTAACACGCCCACTTGGCAATGGGTTGGAGTTCTTATGTAACAAAAAGTGACAACACACTAACGGACAAAAGTTTAAAGGGACGGTTGCGCCAACCTTTTTTCAGCCAATTTGCAAAGGGAGTTGTCATCTGTAGGAATGCAGCCTATCTATTCACTGCCTTGTGTCTCTGTGACGTCACGTGATACAGCGAATCCTTGGGCTGCCTCTATTAGGCTGCTGGCAAAATGGCTGAGCTGCTGTATGAAATGTGATCTGAGCAGTCAAACCATTTTAAATAACTTTGGATTTTCCTCACCATCAAATAAAAAACAATTGTGTCTATAAAGCTATACTTTACGTAAAATAAAACCTATATTTTTATCACTTTGTCTCAGCCTTTACTTATGTAAAAAAAAAAAAAAAAAAAAAAAGAAGAAATTACACACACACACATTATATATATATATATATATATATATATATATATATATATATATATATATATATATATATATATTAGTGGTGCTACAGAACAAAAAAACTAAAAAACCGAATGGTTGCAAGACCATTTATTAAAAAACATTTTTTCCCCATTTGATTCTATCTGCATTTACCATATTTTATGTTTGTCGTTTACTTGTAAAAGCCTCCCTTGCATAGATATCCAAAAGCCCCGAGACTGCTGCTGAGTGCCACCATCTTGGATGTGAGGTCAGCAGCTGCAGTGGATTCAGAGCGGTCACTCAAGGGACACTCTAAAACCATGGTTTCCAACCTGGAGTACGAGCTAGGATTTTTTTTTAGGGTAGGAACTATTAATCAGTAATTGCAGTACTATGCAGGTGGGATGCACGGTATAATGCTTTACCATTGCAAGGTTAGCCAGGTCGCATGGTGCCATTGGTTTGTATGATGCTGGTAGCCCTCTTGCACCTGTGTCACTTTTCGGAGCTCCTCAATCTTCCTCTTCCTGTCTCTGACAGTGGCTGAATATAGGGGAGTTGCAGCTGTAGTATAAAACTCTGATCTGTAGAACAGGACAAGCAGAGGGATCTGAGTAGAAGGGCGGCAGTGGAAGATGGCACAGGAGCAACGGGGAGGAGGTGTGAAAGGGTGCTGCAGGTTTGTGAGCTTGGTAGAGGGTTGCCAGGGATGCTCAGTGACAGAGTACCAGACCAGGTTCCAGATAAACTCACCAGAGGTGACATGTGGATTCCCCTGTGCCCCCTTCATTCTTGCATGGCATCCTGCCGTGGATATGCAGTGCCACTGCAGCTGAGAATGCACACGCAGGAATTCAGTAGTGCAGACACAAAAGGTATTGTACACAGGCTCAGTATCTTTAATGCTGACGTTTGGAATAGAGGAGTATGCTGCTCACCTGCAGAGTTTATAAAAGTTCTCTGTGCACAGAATACCATCATACCACCTAAAAGTGGCAGAGTAGGTGCAGGAGGCAGGGGAGTGCTAAAGGGGTAAGGAGGGTGCCATGTTGCTGCTAACACTATTAGACCTACCACTTACCATGCTGTGTCCTCTGTCGGGGGGGGGGCAATTTATGAAAATGGACGGCCAAGGGGAACCACTGCTCTAATGTATTTCTGTCTTCTCTCTTGATCCTAGCAACTATATCAAATGTTTTCTGTACCCAGACCTACAATTTGGTGACAGGGCCTCTAGAAAAAAATAAAGTATGCTCCCACCTTCCTCTCTGACATGACAACACGGTGTATTTTTGGCTCTGAATTCCTAAGCACGTCGTCCGTTCTGCCTATATAATTTCTGATGAATTATGAAGAAAACCGTCCTCTTACCGCAGCTTCCTCCTCATCTCTATACACACACCTCCCTGTGCAATCAGCTCACAAGATATCTGGCAAAATCTACAGGTAATTGTACTTATAAGACAGATATATCAAAACAAACTTTCATTGGTAAATTTGGCAGACCAATTGGAACATATAACAGAAGTTCAATCTTAGGGTTTACATACAGTATATTTTAGGATGATAAAACAAGAAATTATTGCATAAGGTCCTCAGATTCCTCCTGTATTGAATTGTACCTATACTATCTGCCCTCATGTTGTAAAGAGCAAACTGTTGGCATAATATAAATCCTGTATAATAATAATAACTCCATGGAGAACAGCATAGCGCTATGCTGCAATACCAAATAAAGCCACCAGATGTCTTCAACGTAATAAACATTATAGAAAGCGCCTTTGACACTTAACTGCCAGTAAAACACTGAGCGCTTTTCGGTCGCTTTTAGGCCATTTTCACTCTGGGGTGTTTGGGGCGTCAGCGATAAAGCCTTATCAGTTTATAGCCTTTACCAGCATTTTTGCGGTGCTTTTCGCCCATTATCGGGGGGGGGGGGGGGGGGAAAGGGTTAAAAGCGCCCGCTTTCAATGGGCAGGGGCGATTTGGGAGCGATGTATAAACCTCTCCTACAGCGCCTCAAAGATGTTGCTTGCAGGACTTTTTTAGCATCCTGCCAGCGCACCGCTCCAGTGTGAAAGCACTCGGGCTTTCACACTGGAGTGAGAGGAGAGGCTCTTTACAGTTGCTATGCAGGTGCTATTTTTAGCGCTTCAGCGCCTGTAATGCGCCTCAGTGTGAAAGCAGCCTTAACCACTTAAGGACCGCCGTATTGCCATTGTACTTCATCGCAATGGCACAGGCAGGCACAAGCACGTACATGTACATGCCTGCCTTCCAGCGGGTGGGGGGTCCGATCAGACCTCCCTCCCGCTAGATACGGCGGTTCGGTTCGCTGCAGGAGCGATCCGTGATGAGGGGATGGCCGTTGGTTTCTGGCCACCCCCTCTCGATCGCTCCTGGCCAATGAGAAGCTTCCTCCCACTGTGTATTGTATACACAGGAAGGAGGAAGTGATGTCATTCTCCTCAGGGCGGTTTTTTTGACCGGACTACGAGGAGAAGACAGAAAGTAAGTGTGCATCAACACTACACTGACATGTAGGTACACATAGGCACACAAACCCCCCCCCCCCCCCGTCACAGTGTCACTGATTGCAGTGATTATTTACTGATAACTGCATTCAGTGTCAGTTGTAAAAGTAAAAACTGTCAGGGCAGTTGGTGTTCGGTCCAGGGTAGCCCCCTACCACCCCCAATAAAGGTTTAACCCCCTGATTGCCCCTAGAGTTAACCCTTTCACCCCCTTTTGCCAGTGTCACTAAGCAATCATTTTTCTGATCGCTGCATTAGTGTCGCTAGGCAGCTAGTTTTTTTTTAGGTTCACCGCCAGGTTTTTTACGGACATACATGCATTCCTATGGGATAGCGGGTGTCTGGGGATGAACATCCGCAGACACCCGATATCGTCCGCCTCCGCAATTGTCCGGTTCTGCAGACGGAGAAAAATACTATTTTTCTATCCATCTGCAGAGTGGATCGGATGAACACGGACAGACGGTTCGTGCTCATCCCATCCCCCATAGAGGAGAGCAGAGAGCCGACAGGGCGGTCCCTGCACAGTGTGCGGAGACCGCCCTGTCCGCCGCCGGCTCAGCGGGCACAACGGAGCGATCCCCGCTTAGAAAGCGGATCATCACCGGGTGGATCATTACTGATCCGTCCCGTGTGAAAGGGGCCCAACACCAAAATACAAGCACAATTTTTCAATATTAATATGCACAGTATGAACTTCATAAAGTCGTCTTCAATACGTCTAGATGCATAAATGAATTGTCTTGCTGAGATTATTATTATTTTTTTAATAATATTTTTTTCTTTTTAAATGAAAAGCTGTACAGAAAAAAAGTATCCGCTGAGTGTAGATATGTGTGTGTATAGATGTACAGAACACGAGAGATTATATATATATATATATATATATATATATATATATATTAATATATATTAGTGTGTGTGTGTGTGTGTGTGTGTGTGTGTATATATTTCTTGAATAATATTCCTTGTACATGCAGTATATTTACTGGTTCCTGGAGGGAGGAGGGGTTTGCATAGATATGGGTGGCAACTTCCTCTGACACTGCCGTTGCCATGGAAACCTGACCTGAAACTTATTACACTGCTTGTGCAGCATTGAGCATGAGCGAGATCTGCAAGGCTGAAATCCAGGAAGAAATACAGTCTGGCTTCAGATGCCCATACTTAAGATGGCCGCGGTCTGCTGCTAGTATATAAACTTTCAAAATGCTGTAATAACCTAACAAAACGGACCTTTGTTTACAGACTAACTTTACTGAATACATTAAGCTTGTGTATTATAGGGATATTTTTATTTAAAAAGTGTAATTTTGGCCGGAGCACCACTTTAATGTCATCACTGTATAAAAGCACCAGCCGCGCTTTACAAGCTCATCGAACCACTTTACCGCCTGCCATATAGCTGAATGACGGTGTTCTGCCGTATAGAGTCCGGCCATCAAATAGTGTCCGGGCCGTACTGCGCATGCGGCTGATCACAGTGTGACTGGGAAGAGCCGTTGATCGGCCTTTTCCTCACTGGCGTCTGTCAGACACGACTAGAGGAGAGCCGATCGGCTGCTCCTCTGACAGAGGGGAGGAGAGAGCGTTTACTTTTGCCTTGAGTAAACAACATCCGAGATCGTTTGCTCATGCCTGGTGATGAACTCATAGTGAGGGAACCAGAGCTTGTGTCAGTTGAGCCAGAGCTTGTGTCAGTTGAGACTTGACTGCTCTAGGGGTAAGACATATTTTCTGCTGCTCAGAGAGAATCATTTATCAGTCTAAATTTCTCGTTGAATACTTTTTCATTGGGAAAATTCGAATCGCTAGGATCAATATAAAGATGATCAACAAATTGACAATTTTATTATTATTTCTCCTTCTGCACCTTGCAACAGGTATGTATTATAGATCAGTGTGAAATGTTATACTGAGGGTGTTAGAATGCTTGTTCTGTGATAGACATGCTGGGACATTAACACAGATTCCCCTCCCCCCCACAATATAGTGCTAATATCACATGATTCTGACTATTTAGATGACTAAACACTTTTTTTCATGACAAAAAATAAATAAAAAAATACCTATATTTAATTAAAAATATGACTTTAACAGTTTATAAAAGCTTGGATTGAAATTACAATAATATAGAAGTTCACATCCATCTAAGACCACAAGGGGGCAACACTGCCCTGTGATTTTACTGCAGAATAAAAAATAATTGTCACTCCATTAGGGCTTCTTCACAACACTATTTCTCCTTTACAGATGGGTTTTTGCATACGCATTTACATGTTTTTGATGCAGTTTTGGTGTGATTTCAATGTGTTCCAGTGCAATTTTTTTTTTTTATTATTTTTTTCCCCCTGCATGTTTAATTTTGACACTTGACAAATCTTTATTGTCATATAGGACAATGGGGGTTATTTACAAAAGGCAAATCCACTTTGCACTGTACTGCTGATGGGCCCCATTTACATTATTGCACTGCATTAGCGCATCCTCATTCACATGCATTGTGTTAAAGTAGTCCACTTGTTACGACAACACAATAGCGTGAGCAGGGCTATAGGAAGTTAAACTGCAATCTTTATGTATTCTATAGAGTTGAATGTGATATTTTATCATTTTAAGGGTATGCAGGCCAAGAACAGTCACTATAAATAGTTCAAAGTATTTAATATCTCCCAAAGTGATCACTGCCCCAGACAATATTTAACTTTGTGATTTGCCGTCTTAATTGAGACTTATGAAGAGTAATAACCTTTTTTTTTTTTTACCTCTTTCTGCAGGTGCAGAAATAACAAGCATCCTATTGGAACACCATAATCTGGATGCAAGTGAGGGACAACGGCTGCTAATCCCCTGTTCTTTTAAAGTGGATGATCGCAGTGGGGATTATCAGCTTGAAATGGAGTGGAGCGTGAAGCCCAGTGGCGCTGATACATTCAGACCAATAATCCGTCTGGATGATACTGGCTATCTTCATGTAAGTGAGCCGAATGAAAGGGCTTTCATAAACCCGATGCAAGTGCACAAAGGACACTGCTCCCTGGTCATCGATCCTGTCGAAGTCGATGACAGCGGAACGTATCGGGTTCGAATGGCACTGAATGGGGTAGAAAAGACCGGAAGTGAAAAGGTCAATATTCATGTCCTGAAAAGTCCTGGGACGCATGGTAAGTTTTTTTTTTTTATTCATTTAACATTGCATCTTATATATTTGTTATATAGTATTGCCATTTCTATGGGTGTCCTTTAGCCTTGCCAAAGACCAGGAATGAGTTGGGTTTTTGTCCAAACTTGTAAGTTGGCTGTATTGCTGCCGACGAGCTGTGCAGCGAGGATCCTTGTGACATTACTGACCTAATATGACCACATGGCCATAGTAGGACAATGACATTGCTCATTGGACCAGCTGGGATGTGATCACATGACAGCTTCCCGTGGGCTCGGGATAACTGGGTTCAGCCTGAGTTTGGATCTAAATCCAGCTTATCCCTAGTAATGGACAAGGCCAGACTGGTAACATGGCAATTCTGTCATCTGCCAAAATGTATATCTGTATATCAGAATATGTGTGGGCTGCTGAAAAATTTATATTGAAAGCTTTTACACCTAAAACAAAAATAGTACGTTACATGTATTATGTGGAAAGGATGCAAAAAAAAAAATAATAAAAAAAGATTGCATATAATAGACTCCCAGACCTGTACAGAACCCCACACCTCTATGAATTGGCAGCCCACCTGTAATAATACTTACCTTAGTCTTCAATATAGTGATTTTACTTCTGACATGGTCCTGGCAGACTCCTCTTTATAAATACACTCTGCTTCCCCATTTATTCTGTGAAAGCTCTGGAGGGCGACAGGAGTATGGCTTACTCATGGGAAGGAAGGGCACTTATCTCACTATAAGGAGGAGCTAGCTGGGACCTTGCAGGAGGAAAAATGACTGGATCAGTAAATAAGGGAAGTATAGTGGCTGCACTAAGGGGGGTTAGGAATTCTTAAAAAAAAAAAAAAAAATCTAATATGGTGATTTAAAGTTGATCTGTGAGGACAGAATTATGGGAGAATTAAATTATCAACTAGATTTAAAAAGTGTAGGCTCCAGGGCATGTCAAAGCGACCCTGGCTTCTCTACATCTGACCTCCCATCCTGAACGTTTTTAGCTCAGAAGACTAGAAACCGGCGTCTAAAAACGTCCGTTTATCCGCGTTTGTGTCTAGAATCGTTTGAAGAAAAAACAATTTATTTTTTGTTAAAATGAAAAAACGTCTGTAAATGAAACGCTGCTAAACTGGAGTTACCGCGTTTTAGCTGCGTTTGGCGCTTGAAATGCCTCTAAACACAGCCAGCTTCTAAACGCATTTTGTTGGATTCCAGAAAAAGCCTCTAAATTCAACTGCCTAGAAAGCATTTTAAAAGACCCTGTGTACATGTACTGATAAGGTAACAGAGGAGAGTTCAGGGGCAGTTGAAAAAAGTGTCCAACTGCTCTTAAATGTGCGTTTACCAGCAGCAGTGTACACAAGGCCTTAGGGGTATCACTTTTTTAAACGTCGGTGTTACTTTAGATATGCTAATGGACCATGTAAACTAATTTTTTTTTTTTGTGTGTGTATATGTGATGTGTTCCATGCAGACCTTCATTCAAAATACAAATATACCAACCAACCAGTGACTGAAGTCTACAATGATCCTGACTTGGTTCGACTACAGGAGTTATTTCAGGTCTTGAAGAACAAAGGCTACCTGTTATACCTTCTGATCATCGGAGTGCTGCTATTCTTCGCTCTACTGTGCCCTGTGGCAGCAATTGTGCTTGGGTAAGTTGACTTGTTACTTTCTATAGCTCTCTTTGCAGGGTTCATCTTTGCGCTTACTGAGAGTTTTATTATTGTCCCCACTATCCCTCACTCTATTTACTTGACAAAAATACTGAATGTATCTTTATTTTATCAACACAGATGCATGTGCCAGAAAAGATTACAACTGAAGAAAGAGGGGCACAAGTCCAAAAAGCCACCAGACAATTCAGATGTAGCTATTAACATCGGCGAATGCAACCAACCAATGAACCCAACTGATGCACCAGCTCTATCTCCAGAGACTATATCCACAGCTGTAACGCCTAAGGGGGGGAGCATGTCCGTGAAGCCACCAGAGAAGTCAGATGTAGCTATTGACGTGGACGGATGCAACATAACGATGAACCCAACTGAGGCACCAGCTCAACCTCCAGAGACTATATCCACAGCTGTAACGTCTAAGGGGGGGAGCATGTCCGTGAAGCCACAAGAGAAGCCAG
Organism: Lithobates pipiens; assembly: GCF_037356315.1. Taxonomy (NCBI): domain Eukaryota; kingdom Metazoa; phylum Chordata; class Amphibia; order Anura; family Ranidae; genus Lithobates; species Lithobates pipiens. The sequence goes on from NW_027507784.1 coordinate 326,597,216, forward strand.
ATGTAGCTATTGACGTGGACGGATGCAACATAACGATGAACCCAACTGAGGCACCAGCTCAACCTCCAGAGACTATATCCACAGCTGTAACGCCTAAGGGGGGGAGCATGTCCGTGAAGCCACAAGAGAAGCCAGATGTAGCTATTGACGTGGACGGATGCAACATAACGATGAACCCAACTGAGGCACCAGCTCTATCTCCAGAGACTATATCCACAGCTGTAACGCCTAAGGGGGGGAGCATGTCCGTGAAGCCACAAGAGAAGCCAGATGTAGCTATTGACGTGGACGGATGCAACATAACGATGAACCCAACTGAGGCACCAGCTCAACCTCCAGAGAAGTCAGATGTAGCTATTAACATAGATGAATGCATGCAACCAATGAACCTAACTGAGGCACCAGCTTTACCTATACCCACAGCTGTAAGGCCTAAGGAGGGGTCCATGCCAATAAAGTCACCAGAAAAGGCAGATGTAGTTAGGGACATGGACAAACGCAAACAACTGAAGCAACCTACGGATGAAACAGTTCTACCTCTGAAAACTGAACCACAATCTAAAATGCGTAAGTCATGGAAACGGATTTTCGGCTGGTTCAGATTTAAAAAATATCGTTATCATCCATACCCAGGCAGACACAAACCGAAAGCTGAAACGGATGGAAAAGAATGGAAACGGATTTTCCGCAGGCCCAGACACCACAGCATTGGTCTTTCTCATCCACAGCTAGATAGACAGATGGTATTACAAGAGAAGGAAAAAACAACAGAGGACACTAACCTAACAGATGATGAACCACTAATAGCTCCGCCAGTTTGGTTACCCGCGATCAATGAAAGAGAAAGACTTGCCATGATTCCAATTAACTTACCATATAAAGAATTTAAGGAGAAGCCTGGAAAAGTAAAAAGAAAATTTAGAAGGAAACGATCATCTGAAAAGTAATGAAGATCTATAGAGGATTAAGAACAGGAACCAGATATAGAAAAATGCAAGAAGAAGATTCACTTCCAATTCCAATGAGTGCACTACAAGCTAGCCCAATTAAAGTTCTGCACTCATAATAAAACATTTGCCCATTCTGTTGCCTCTAGACCATATATTTGATAATGCCACCTGGTTTTTTTTTTTTGATTCATCTACCTTTTGTAATCCGTAGTAGTTTATTTTCATCCCCTGCGGCGATGGGCGGAAAGGTGAAAGGAAAGAAGGTAGAAAAAAGGAAAGGGGGAGGGGGAGGAGGTGGAGAAAAAGGGGAGGGGGAGAAAAAGGGGAGGGGGAGGGAGAAAAAGGGGAGGGGGAGGGGGGGGGAGAAAGAGGAAAGGAGGTTTAGGTGGGAGAAGAAAAAAAAGGCAGAAAAGAAAAGCGAACAAAAAAGGGAAGGGAAAAACAGGGAAGTGAAGTGAAGGGAAGGAAGAAAAGAAAAAGAGAGGACAAAATAAGGAAAGAAAAGAGAGGGGTGGGGGCAAGGATATAATGAAAAAGGGAAGAAGGGCAGGAAAGGAAACAAAAAGGAAGCCTTAAGTAATTACTTACTGGGTTATGGGCCACCTTCAGGTGTTGACACTGGTAAACCCAATCAAGGAATTTCACTCCCTGTGTCCCATGATATACACCAAGAAATGGATTTTACAGGTAAGCTGTAATAAAAATCCTATTTTCTTTATCGTACATCTTGGGACACAGAGCCTTAAGTAAATAATGGGACGTCCCATAGCAATGCTACTTGAGGGGAAGGAGAAACAACCCGCAGGGTACCCACAGACTTGAGGATTTATACTGCTGCCTGCAGTACAGTGCGTCCAAATGCGATATCCTCATACCTCCTTACATCCACCTGATAAAAAATGTATTGTGAATGTATACACTGAAGACAAAGTTGCAGCCTTAGAGATCTGAGCCATGGAGGCTTGGTGAAGCACTACCCAAGAAGCACTAACCAATCTGGTAGAGGTTTCTCTACCAGAGGTATCTGTCAGGTTGCGTTAAAAAATGTTTTTTTCTTTGTATTTGCTTTGCAGGTATGGTATGTCTTAGTGCTGCACTGTAATGTTACTTTTATTGTTAACCACCATTTGTTTAGCAGGTACACCATTCAGCTGCAGCGCGGAGTTATTTATCTTGATAGCAACAGCATTTGCTCCTACAATACATAAAGCCGTGGCTCCAGCGATGTAGGAGGTGATTTCACCACAATTTAAAAAAAAATCATATATCCCGAAGCATGGGGGCAGCAGGGGTGGGGGAGCGATTTGCTCCTAACTTTTGGGGTGGATGCCCCCATGCTTCGATATATATATTTATTAGGCACGGGTTGTGTTAAAAAAAAAAATTCTTTGCATTTGCTTTGCAGGTATGGTATGTCTAAAGCCTCATACAAACGATAGGACTTTGTACAAAATTTCCCTTGGATTTTTGTACAAAGGGCGTCAGCCCTGAACTTGTATGCATACACACAGCAGGACTTTTTCAGCCAACTTTCACCAAATCACGTGTTTTTTTCTGCTCTTTACCGCCACCTTTGGTCAACTTCTGTATTGTTGTCTGATCTTTTGCATTGGTTCTGAGGCATGCTGTTTGTAATTTGTACAAAAGTCCTATGGTTTTCTGTACATATGATCAGACTTTGCTCCATCGGACTTTTGTTGCCAGAAAGATTGTCCGTTTGCACAGCCAACAAAAGTCAGATGAAAAACAAAAAAGTTTGTCCGATGGAGCGTACACACGGTCGGATGTTGCTCCAAAACAGCTAATTTACATGTTTGTTGTCAAAAAGTCTGATCGTGTGTATGGGCCTTTACTGTTACACTGTAATGTTACTTTTTTTGTTAACCACCATTTGTTTAGCAGGTACGCCATTCAGCTGCAGCGCGGATTTATTTATCTTGACAGCAACAGCATTTGCTCCCAAGATACATAAAGCCGTGGCTTCAGCGATGTAGGAGGTGATTTCACCACCAGTTAAAAACAAAATGGTGCAATCTCTTAATTTCGTTCAGGCTGCATGGAAAAAACTGATTACAATATATGCCCAACAAGGACCAGCAACGTACTGGTATGTTGCTGGACTTTGTTATACCAGAATGATGCCTGCGGGTTTAGGTATCATCTTGGCATCATTCTTTTCAGCCAGCAGTCGGCTTTCATGTAAAAGCAATCTTAGTGGCTAATTAGCCTCTAGACTGCTCTTACAAGCAGTGGGAGGGAATGCCTCCCCCCCCCCCCCCCCACCGTCTTCCATGGTTTTCTCTGGCTCTCCTGTCCCAACAGGGAACCTGAGAATGCAGCTGGTGGTTCCGCCAGCTGACCATAGAGCAGATCAGAGGACCAGAATGGGTCCAATCATCTCTATGGCCTAAGAAACCAGAAGCTATGAGCATTTTGGGGCGGCACAGTGGTGTAGTGGGTAGCACTTTCGCCTAGCAGTAAGAAGGGTCACTGGTTCGAATCCAAACCACTACCTGCCTGGAGTTTGCATGTTCTCCCTGTGCCTGCGTGGGTTTCCTCCGGGTACTCCGGTTTCCTCCCACACTCCAAAAACATGCTGGTAGGTTAATTGGATCCTGTCTTGTCCCTACTATCTATGAATGTGAGTTAAGAACCTTAGATTGTAAGCTCATTGAGGGTAGGGACTGATGTGAATGTATAATGTATATGTAAAGCGCTACCTGTTACTACCTATTGCTATCATAGGGGATATTTACATTCCCTGAGATAATAAAAATGATAAAAAAATAAAAATAAATGAAAGGAACAGTTAAAAAATAAAATAGCAAAATAATCGCGCAAAGGCGAATGCAAGCGTCGGTCTGGTGTCTTATGTAAACAGCAATTGCACCATGCATGTAAGGCATCACCGCATAGGTAAAATCGAGGGCAGTAATTTTAGCAGTAGATCTTCTCTGTAAATCTAAAGTGGTAACCTGTAAAGGTTTTTGAAAATGTATGTAGTTTGTCACCGCTGCATTTTTAAAGCATGTCATGTTTGGTATTCATGTACTCGGCTTAAGATCATCTTTTTAATTTCATCAAACATTTGGCAATATATTGTGTTTTAGTGCATTAAAATTTAAAAAAGTGTTTTTTCCCAAAAAAAAAAAATAGGATTTTTGTACTCACCGTAGCTTGACAAATCCTAGGCGCCAGGTCGCCATTGCAAACAGAAACTGCATCCTGGCGCCTGGGCTTCTGTCAGCTCACTCTCTGCAATTACCATTTACCGACACCCGGACATGCAGCTCCGGGGATCTGTTCCTTCCCTCCCCCGGCTGGTCTCAGCGGTAGCAGGTCTGATGTTTTGGGGGGGCGGGGGGTAGGCGCCTCTCCTCAGGGAGCCGTTGTCTCAATGTTTGAGCATGGTCTGAGAATGAAATGCTCCCCCCGGAGCTCACCTACACTGTGCAGGATGGGTCGGCTTGGGCAGTGGTCACCAACCCTGTCCTCAGGGCCCACTAACAGGCCACAGAAATACATCACAGGTGATACCATTTGCTGCTCAGTGATTGCAGTATTCTAGTCTGCATCTCCCCCAAGGTAATACATAAAACCTGGCCTGTTAGTGGGCCCTGAGGATAGGGTTGATGACTGGGCTAGGGAGAGGAACAGGCAGCCGCCTTTACCTGACAGAGCGGGTGGACTGGCAGTACTACCATGCGGTGAAGGTGTGAATGGAGCAGGGGACCTGCCTAACATGTCATGATTTAAAATTGCGCACACTTGTGGAATGGCAACAAACTACGGTACTTAAAAATCTCCATAGGCAACATGTTAAATATTTCTACAGGTTACCAGTATAGAGTTATGCCCCGTACATTTCCGATGGAATTCTGCTCCAGCTTGGCTTGCATACACACGGTCACACCGTCAAGAACATGGTGGCGTATAACACTACGACGAGCTGAGAAAATGAAGTTCAATGCTTCAGAAGCATTCGAATTGTTTCGGAGCACGCGTAAGAATTTTGCGCGTCGGAATTGCCACAGACGATCGGAATAGACGATCAGAACCTTTTCCGACAGAAAAATAGAGAACCTGCTCTCAATCTTTTGCTGGCGGGAATTCCACCAGCGAAAGTCCGACGGAGCATACACATGGTTTCCGATCGTGTGTACGGCGCATTAGAGGAAGTCTCTCACTCCAACAATCACGGTGATACCTCACAGGTGTGGTTTGAACACTTTATATTTGTGGGCGCGATTTACATATGCCTTTGCTTGTACTTTAAAAGCATTCAAAACGCCAAGTTTGGCTGTTACAGCCGGTTTTGTGGATCAGGAGGGCCCGGGCAAGCCGCGGACGGCAAGGGTGGAGAGTCGGGGGGGGGGGGGGTGTTTAGTAACCTCCCGCTCCTTGTAATAACAGCCTGCTTAGCTGCATCTGTTGTCATTACAAGAATGTCAACCATACCATGACATATAATCACACACATAGGTTGGACTTGATGGACTTGTGCCTTTTTTCAGTTTATTCCGACTGGAAAACCGGTCATGTGTACAAGGCATAAGGATTTATTTGTATGAAGTTTCCTTTTAGCATCCTTGCAAATTGTATACGGATATCAAAACTACATACACAATGCCTGTGTGTACCTTTCTCTTTCATTATACCAATTGGCCGTTGTTACGCTTTGAATATTTATACAAAAATTTTAATAAAAATGTATTGAAATGTAAGTTTTCTGTTCTCTTTTTATTGCTTCCTTTGTGTGAAATCCCTGGTGTGCTTGTCAGTTCATCTGGTTTCCTATTAAAAATTGACCACACTAGGCATAAGCAGTGAGGTCAGTTCTCTAGCTATGCAGGGAACACAGCCTGCTCTCCTCTACTGATCAGACTTGTGCTGACACCCCCCCCCCCCCCACACACACACACACACACACACACACACACACACACACACACACACACACACACACACACACACACACACACACACACACACACACACACACACACACACACCCCCATTTACTGGGAAGGTCAGTGCAATGCTGTTCCTCCTTCCCCAAAGCTCTGAGCTCCTTATGTAGCTATGAACAGAGATAAAGGATATGCATAAAAGTTTTGCCTTTCATTTCTTTTTAAACGGAATGGGTTGTTTTACAAGGTGAGGTTTCACATACACTTTAACCAATGGCCTTAAAGGAGAAGTCCAGCCTGAGCTCATTTGGCTGGGCTTCTCCTATAGGTCACAGGAGTGCAAATTGTTTTGCACTTCTGTCACCCTTTTTTAGCAGAGGGCGGTGTGAAGTCGGCTCTCTGCTGACGTCACAAAGATCAGTCCAGGCACCGCATCATCCCAACTTCACAAGTCTGGATTTGCCAGGTACCTGGACTAATGGCAGTGAGCCACTGAGACAGCCGCTCCCCGCCCATCCACAGCTCAGAGCTCCTATGAGCGTGAAGGAGCAGAGCAGGAGAGCTTCTGATTGACAGCCAGCAACTCTCCACTCGGGGACGTGAGAGAACCGAGCCATGGGCGATATTTGATGGCTCGGGTTCTCAGTGCAGAGGCGGCGGGGGACAGATGCAGCATTGGTCCGATGCTGCATCCACCTAGGCAAGCATAAATCTGGAAAAGAAAAACAACGCCAAACCCATGCTTCTCCTAAGAAAAAAAAATAAAAAATAAAAAAAATAAAAAAATAAAAAGCGTTGATGTGCATTTTTGGAGTTCCGTTTATAAACGTTTAAGGCATGGGTGGTCACTGGGCCCATTAAATGTATATATGGTATATGGTTTTGCACTGATCTTGGTTTTTTTTTCCACCTAAAAATTTGCGTTTAATAAACAGTTGCACAAATATCACATGAAACAAGTTTGCAACTATCAACTTTTTATTCTACAGGGCCTCTGCTTACAGAAAATATAGAATGTTCTGGAGGTTTAATTAATATTATTGGCAACAATTAAGATTTTTAAATGTATGCAAAAAATAAAAGAAATTGCTCTAGAGCCAAACTGGATAGTAAACAAAAAATAAATAAATAAAAAAAAGGAAAACTATTACAGCATGGAAAATGGAGAAATGGCCTGAGGGGAGCCTGCCTGCCTTCTCCAGTGGACTGGGAGTAAGCATGGTCAACCAGAGCGCCTTTTGAGCGACATAAACCAAAAACGCCATTTCATTCATTTTTAAATATTCAAAGCCAATTCCCACATCCATCCATGTCTCCATGCTATATTTTGCTCAGAAATCACTTTGAAAAACTCCTCCCTAGCATTCCTAGCCGTGGCCATCTTTAGTAAGGGCAGACGATTAATGCATTTACTTCCTGGAATCTGTCTGCCCTTAGCTCAAGCATGCAGGTGTAATGACATATTCGGCAACCCATCACAGTTTGCTACGGAAGTGACGTTCCATCGCCGCCATCTTGTTACACCCCACACTCACCCACAGTAAGGATACACTAAGAAGGGGGAAACTGGACATGTTACACCCACCGGAGTTTTGCATTTTACACGTATTTATAACAGTAAAGTCAATTTATATAGTGAAATCCAGGACTTCTTGAATCTTAAAAGCAGCGGCAACCCTACTCATTTCACAGGTTTGCTAATCTGACAGAAGTTGGCTGCTTTTAAAATTCAACATCTAAGCAGTCAGACGGAGTTCTAAGTCCTGTATTTTACTACAGAAACTCACTTTACTGTTATAAATGTGTATAAAATGCAAAACTCCGGTGGGTGTAACAACATGTCCGCTTTCCCCCCCTCTTTACTGTGGATGAGTGTGGGGTGTAGCAAGGTGGCGGCAACAGAACATCATTTGCGTAGCAAACTGTGATGGGTCGCCGAATATGTTGTTACACAAGCAGGAGGGTGTACCTCACTGAGAAGACCCTCAGAGATCCTCTTCTCCTGAAGACTCCTGGGATGTATGACAAGCTCCGCTAGAATAAAAAAGAATCTCCTTTTGAACCGATTTGATGTCAGATCATTTTAGGCCTGAAAAGAGGCTCTGGAGAATAAAATAGTGGAAGTTCCAATTTTTTATGTCACACAACATTAGTGCAATGGTTTAACAAGTGCAAATTTTCAGCAAAAGAAGGGCACAAAGGCAATATATTACACAATTTTGTGTGTCTTTACATGTGTATGTTCACGTACAAGCTCAAAATATATATATATTTTTTTTATGTGTTTGACCGCATTATAGCAGATTTTGGTCCCTTATGTGTTCTAAAATAAAGTTTTATTGAAAAACAAAATTTTTTTTAGAAAATTAAAAGCTTTCTACCTTTTTTTTTATTTTCAATAAAACTTTATTTAGAACACATAAGGGACCAAAATCTGCTATAATGCGGCTGTGACATGTTCTTTTTAATGAGACATCAGGGGTCTTCAATGTCTGATGCACACCACTAGTTTCGTGTTTTTTTGTTTTGTTCAACCCGCCAATTTGAAAAAACAAAACAAAACAAAACCTGATGGCTCAACAATCAGATGTTAGTACAGTGATCTCCCCCCGCTGAGCCGTTGTGTTCTGACCCCCCTCCCCCGCCAAAACACTCCAATCCTCACTCTCCTCCAATGGGTGACAGCACTGATCGCGAGTCGATTGGCTGCTCTTTTTCCAGCATGCCCGTCTGACAAAAGCCAGCCCAGGCGTACACACAGGCCAAATGTTGACCGGTTCAATGAAAACTGCATTGCAATAGGCCCATGTGTACAGGGCTTAAGACTACTCATGTTTTACAGACCCTACATTAAAGATAATGGAGCACAGATCTCACTTCATTAGCATCTTTTCTGGCTACAGCAGCCGGGTAAAGTGACATATTATACACATCTCTTCCAGGATCTTATTAGGTAGAGGCGATAAGGGAATAAATGCTACCCCTGCCGGTAACACCTGCCATGCAGGTTGGACAGCATAGCCCAGGATACATGATGGGGGAGGGGGGGTCACTTCCAGTGGTTTGCAAAAGCGATTGGGCAGCTACAGAGGCACCCAATTGGTGTAATCTGAAACAGCCAGCTTGTCATATATACACAAAGTCTTGGTTGCTACAGCAACCAGGAGTTTGTATAAAACCCCACAATGCCTCTTTTGACATATGTTGTTGGTAATAAAAGGGTAAAAATAGTAAAATAAGTTGTCACCAGCATTATAAAAAAATAAAAATAAAAAGACATTATGGCTGACATCGTTCAACTATTGAAATTGCTCGGCTGCCGACGGCGTCCAACTGCCGATAGTGCCTGCTGACAGTGTCCAACTGCTGACAGTGCCCAACTGCCGACGGCGCCCAACCTTGCTCAACAGCTGACGTTGCTCAGCAGCTGACGTTGTTCAACTGCCGAAATCGTTTAACGGCAGACATCGCTTAATCGCTGACATCGCTCAGCTGCTGACATCGCTCAAACTGTTGATATCGTTTAATTGCTGTTATTGCTTAATTGTTGATATCGCTAAACTATTGATACTGTTAAACTATTGATAGCACTAGTGGTTATCGTTAAATCGTTGATGATGCTAAATTGTTGATGCTGCTAACTGCAGACGCTGTTTAATTAGTGATGCTGCTGAAGTGTTATGGATGAAAAACAGTTTATGCTGCAAAATTACTGATATTGTTGATATTGACAGGTTACTGATATTGCTGAAATTCAGATACTACTAATTTTTTGTTAGTGCTAAACTGCTAATATCGCTAAAACTGTTGATATTGTTGATATTTCAGATAATAAGAATATCATAGATTCAGCCGTTAATGCTGAAACTATTGATATTCATGCTTTGACAATAGAAGTGATCATAAGTTATTAACATTGGGAGGATTGTACTTGATAACAATAGTTGTACTAGAAGGTAGATTGCGCAGATAAGCCAGGGGTTGACAAATTTGCTTGGAATCTAGGAACCAGCTAAAAAAGTTAGGAGCCGGGTCCGTGACGGCGATCTGGACCTGTCCCTGGCCTGACATGGAGACGAGTGAGGGGAAGATAACGCCCCCAGCCCCTCACCTGTCTCCAAGTCATTGCCCATAGCTATTAGAGGGACATTTTATTTGTTTTATTTTTTTCAAATGACGATTTTTTTTTTAAATTGCATTTTAGTGTAAATAGGAGATGTGAGGTCTCTCTGACCCCCCAGATCTCATATACAAGAGGACCTGTCATGCTTTTTTCTATTACAAGGGATTTTTACATTCCTTGTAATAGGAATAAAAGTGACACACATTTTTTTTTTAAAAGAACAGTGAAAAAAAATAAAAATAAAAGTTAAAATAAGAAAAAAAAAAAAAAAAGAAATAGGATCACTCACAGAAGGGAATAGCTAGCATCACAGAAGGCCTCAAAGCCGGGGGCTCAATTACCGGCCGCCGGCGGCGCGGCCCGACGCAATCACGCTGGGGGGGTCCACGGAGACAGGATACCCCCAGCTGTGCTGCCCCAGGCGCCAGTCGCTAATGCGACCTGGCGCCCGGGTTTTGTCGAGCCCTGAGATAAGCTGTCTTTTAAAAGGACTCTAAAGCAGTGACCACTGGGAATACCCATGGTACGGAGGAAGAGGAGAGTATAGTACAGTATGTAAACCGGCGAGCCCGGTTTTGTGCAATAAGGGTGCATTAGGTAATACATCTAAACATCCATTAATAGTCTCCTCTAACGCTCAGCAAGGGATAGCAGAGTTTTTTCCGGTAGGTGGCCGGACACGATCACGTACATCGAAGACAACAATAGATAGTAACAGGGGAATATCAGCTTCTGTTGCTATGCAGGATACACATATACAATCATTACAAGCAGAAAAAACTATATTAACACCAGTAGTATCAATAATAAAACCATCAGTGTCATCTGTAATACCGTTGGGCTCTTTAGGCATTGGGGCAGTAAAAGACGCACAGATAGCAAAAATGGATAGTGCAGATGCCATAAAAAACATGTGGGAATCGGCTTTGGAGTTACAAGAACCGATTGGATCTATAGAATCCGTAGATATTAACGAAGTGCCTAATACCTCAGATATAGGTGCACTAGATATGCATATGAATGTGGGAGGACTCGAGGGTGGCCTTCAATACTCAACCCCATCCCCCCCCGTTGTTAGGGGGATATAATCCAGTGAATATAATTGATAGCGAGAATATAGATGGGAATCCAAAAGGTGACTCAATGGGTGAAGAGTTGGGACCAGAAGTAGGGGATGTACGGACTTATTTAAGAGCACTGCCTACTCGCCATGAAATGGAAGCTTTTATTCAGCGTCTAGAACATGGTTTCCACAAGGAGATCCAATCTGTGCATAAAGAATTACAGGCAACTGGGAAGAAAATATCAGAAGTTGAACGTTCTGTAGACATATTAGGGGATCGTGTACAATCTCAGGAACAGCGTATAGATGCCCAAGAGCCTCATATTCATGCACTATTTAAATTATGGGAGGACCAAGACAACCGTAATAGAAGAAATAATATTAGGATCAGGGGATTGCCAGAATCAGTTAGAAATGAAGAGCTTGTTATAACAGTTAACCAAATTTGTACCTCACTGTTGGGGAAACCTGAGGAATCAAATTTGGAACTTGATAGAGTACATCAGACAGTGGGACCACGTAAATTAGATCCAGATAAACCAAGAGATATAATAACATGTCGAGTACATTTCTATAAGGATAAGGAGGAGATTATGAGAAGGGCAAGAGAGAGGGGACGAATTAATGTTAATGGAGCAAATATACAATTGTTACAAGATCTATGCCAATTTACTCTGGAGAAGAGGAAGGCGTTAAGGCCTTTATTAAAAATGTTGCAAGATCGTAAAATTTTTATACCGTATATACTCGAGTATAGGCCGACCCGAATATAAGCCGAGGCCCCCCAATTTACCACAAAAAAACTGGGAAACTTATTGACTCGTGTATAAGCCGAGGGTGAGACATGCCTGTCCAGCCCTGTGTGTCCGTGCAGCCCTGTGTGTCCGTGCAGCCCTGTGTGTCCAGCCTACCTGTGTCCCGAGCCTGTGTGCTTCTGCCATGCCAGGATCGCCGCTCTTCTCGTCTGACAGACGGCGTCGGCGCCCATTCCACTGTTCAAAAGCCGCGCCTCCGTCTGTGATAGGCGGAACACTCAATTTCCCAGCAGTCTGTGTTCCGCCTATCACAGACATCCTCTCATCCTCGTCCATAGTATGAGGATGAGCGGATGTCCGTAATAGGCGGACCACTGACTGCTGGGAAATTGAGTGTTCCGCCTATCACAGACAGGGAGGCGCGGCTTTTGAATAGTAGAATGGCCGCCGTCTGTCTGCTTGACACGCTGATTGGGTAGGCAGACAGCGGTGACTCGAGTATAAGCCGAGGGGGGCACTTTCAGCCTCAAAAAAGAGGCTGAAAATCTCGGCTTATACTCGAGTATATACGGTAGGTGGAATTTCCCTTTTCAGCTACAAATTAAGAAAGATGGCAGGTGGCTAAATTTACGTGATCCCTCTGATATTCCCGCAATACAATCTACCCTAAGTTTACACGATCTTCCATTAATAACTTGGCCCAAGACTTATACACAGTTTAGAAGATCGGAACCTCGGGAGGACAATAGAAACAATCAATCAGAAAATCTTAAAATTTAATCAGGCAGAGTAAAACAGCTGGCGATCTCAAGTGTAATTCAAGGCATTGAATTTAATAATGAATTAAGAATTATTTTTTCTCATATTATTATTATTATGTTTGTTGTGGATGCCCATTGTCACTGCATAGAGCCACCCTCAGTGCTCTTTAACTCTTTCCCCTCATAGGAATCATCGTCCCTCGGGTAGGGTTTGGTGGTTTTTTTGGGATAGATTCCATATTGGGTGGGGGTTCCCCCTTTTTTTTTTTCCCTTTTGGGTAATTAGTTAACGTTTCCCTGGGTAACTTGGGGTTCGGGGAGAAGGAGCTTCTCCAATTTTAGAGAGCACAACTCGGTAATTGTTGTGCCGGGGGTGTTTTTTTTTTTTTTTTTGTTTTTTTGTCTCTCTCTCCTCTTTCTTTTTCCCCTCTCTCTTTCGTTTTCTTTAAGTTCCCTCATAATTTGATATGGCAGCGATTTTCTCCTCACCAGTGTCACTGAAATTATGTACCTACAATATTAAAGGTCTTAATAATAAATCAAAAAGAGGTCAGATTTTATATAGTCTACATAAAGCCAAGGTAGATATTATACTCTTTAAAGAGACCCACTTTCGAAGTGATAATATTCCAGTGTGTTCTCGTAAACACTATTCGCAATGGTTCCATAGCATGTCGAGCTCAAAATCAAGAGGGGTCTCTATTGCTTTTCACAAGCACTTACCGGTTCAGAATTTGGAATATAGAGCTGATTTAAATGGAAGATATCCGTTTCTTAAAATCAGATTGTGGGATAAAATCTTCACAATTGCAAACTTTTATATTCCAAATTATGATCAAACTAAGACAATCGTGAGTTATCTTGGCCTCTTAGCGGATTTTGCAGAAGGTACGGTAATCGTGGGAGGAGATTTTAACCTAGCTTTGGACCCTTCACTAGACACGTCAGCTCAACGATCAAATATTTCATATTCTCGTTTGAGGGCACTTAAAAACAAACTTTATGAACATAGGTTGATGGATCTCTGGCAGACCCTAAACCCTAAAGATCGTAACTATACATATTTTTCTTTAGCACATAAAACATATAGCAGAATAGATTTTTTTTTAAACTGGTCCAAAGATATTGGAATGGAACCCTTCTATAGAAATCGGTTCATTCATTTGGTCCGACCATTCACCAGTATTTTTAACAATAGCCCCCCCCCCCCCAGATTCAGGGTACTAATTGGTCGTGGCGTTTGAACGACACACTTATGCAAGATCAAAACTGTCATAAAGCAATTGCAGAGGCGATTGATAATTTTATCTCCGACCATGAACAGGATGAAACTGCTTTACCCTTGAAATGGGAGGCCTTAAAGGCAGTAATACGAGGGGTGTTTATTCAACATGGTTCTCGCCTTAACCACTTGCCGCCCGCCCTATAGGCAATTGACGGCGGCAAAGTGGTTTCATAATCCTGACCGGATGTCATATGACGTGATCAGGATTATGAGCCGCTGCGCGCCCCCGGGGGCGCGCATCGCGGCGATCGTTGTTGCGGGGTGTCAGTCTGACACCCGGCAACTATGATCTCGGTAAAGAATCTCCGACGGAGACTCTTTACCATGTGATCAGCCGTGTCTAATCACGGCTGATCACAGTGTAAATGGGAAGAGCCGGTGATCGGCTTTCCCTCACTCGCGTCTGTCAGACGCGAGTAGAGGAGAGCCGATCGGCTGCTCCTCTGACAGGGGGGGGGTCTGTGCTGATCGATTATCAGCACAGCCCCCCGGAGGATGCCCACACTGGACCACCAGGGACGCCACCAGACCACCAGGGAAAAGGTAATAAAGGTCATAATCCTCCCTAGACCACCAGGGATGCCAGTCAGCACAATGGGTGCCAATTAGTGCCCATAATGGATGCCAATCAGTGCCCACAATGGGCATCACGGATTGGCATGCATTATTGTTTGGCACTGATTGGCATCCATTACTATAGTATAACACCGATGCCGCCTATGAGTGCCCACCTGTGCCGCCTATGAGTGCCCACCTGTGCCGCCTATGAGTGCCCATCCATGCCAATTTGTGCCACCTATCAGTGTCCGTCCGTGTCGCCCATCAGTGCCGCCTATCAGTGCCACTTCATTGGTGCCACATTGGTGCCCATCAGTGCCGCCTTATCAGTGCCCATCAGTGTAGCCCCATCAGTGCCCGTCAGTGAAGGAGAAAACATACTTATTTAGAAAGTTTTGAAACTGAAACAAAAAACATTTTTTTTTCAAAATTTTCGGTATTTTTTTTATTTGTAGCGCAAAAAATAAAAACCATAGAGGTGATCAAATATAACCAAAAGAAAGCTCTATTTGTGGGGAAAAAATGATAAAAATTTCATTTGGGTACAGTGTAGCATGACCGCGCAATTGTCATTCAAAGTGCGACAGCGCTGAAAGCTCAAAATTGGTCTGGGCAGGAAGGTGTTTAAGTGCCCTGTATTGAAGTGGTTAAAAAAGAAAAAACTAAAATTATCGAAAATACGTTATTAAAACTTCATTCTTTGGAAACTCGACATAAAGCCCATTGTTCTCCAGATATAAAAGCCAATATTTTCTCTACAAGGATATCTTTGTTACAATTATTCAAATCATCCCAGAGCTCATATCGACAAAGACGTGTAGTGGGAAGATATAGATTTGAGAATAAGTGTGGGAAAATGTTGGCTGATATGTTACACCCACGTCAATCACAGACTTTTATACCAAGTATAAAAAAATCATCAGGAGAACTGACATCGGATCCACGTGAGCTTCAACAAACTTTTAGGGAATACTTCTCAGCCCTCTATAATTTGACCCCATCACCATTATTGGAGGATAAGGGAGCTGGAGACAATATTATTGGGGAATATGTGCAGGAAAACGCTATTCCGACAATAGATAGTGTTACTGGGGAATCTTTGGATTCTCCATTTTCGATTGAAGAACTACTAGAAGTAATTGCCAATACTCCAACAAATAAGAGTCCAGGTCCTGACGGGTTTACATCAAAATTTTATAAGACGTTTAAAGAAAATATAGCCCCGTTTATGCTTCAAGTGTTTAATTCTATTTCTTCTACGAACCAATTTCCAATACAGACTTTGGAATCTCATATCACTTTAATTCCCAAACCAGAAAAGAATTTAACACGTTGCTCTAGTTATCGACCCATATCGTTGATTGGGATAGATTTAAAGATCTATGCTAAACTGATTGCATTCCATCTTCAACCACTCCTTCCAAGCTTAATACATACGGATCAGGTAGGATTTGTTCAAAGTAGAGAAGCATGCGATAACACGATTAAAACTTTTTTGTTGATGAACTATGCACAAAGGGCTAAAATTCCAGTATGCCTTCTTTCAGTTGATGCAGAAAAGGCATTTGATCGGGTGGGATGGCCCTTCCTTAAACATTCTTTAATGCAAATAAGATTGGGGTCAAATATATTCCATAAGATCATGGCACTATATACTAAACCGGTAGCTAGAATAAAAATGAATGGTTCATTGACAACAAGTTTTAATATACAAAATGGTACCCGTCAGGGATGCCCGTTATCCCCTTTACTCTATGTTATAGTAATGGAATATTTAGCGACGGCTATTAGACGGAACTCTTCTATTTCTGGTATACAGATAAAACAGAGGGAAATAAAAATGGCTTTGTTTGCTGACGATTTA
Organism: Lithobates pipiens; assembly: GCF_037356315.1. Classification (NCBI taxonomy): domain Eukaryota; kingdom Metazoa; phylum Chordata; class Amphibia; order Anura; family Ranidae; genus Lithobates; species Lithobates pipiens. The sequence goes on from NW_027507784.1 coordinate 326,613,485, forward strand.
TTACTTTATATCACTAATCCACACATTGCAATTCCCTCTGTGTTATCTGAATTCCAGCGGTTTTGGAAACTGAGCAATTTTAAAGTAAATGTATCAAAATCAGAAATCCTTAATGTGTCGCTCGTACCCGAACAGGTTGCAAAGTTGAGAGTAGAGGTCGACCGATATATCGGCCGATATTTGCCGTTTTTTAAATAATCGGCATCAGCCGATTGTGCTGATAAAAAGCCGATTTAGAACTACAGCGACTTTGAAATGACTTCTGTATAGAAGTTAGTGTAAGTTGCCTGAGTCATCATAGCAACACTTTCCTCCTCTCTGGGCAGCCTGTTAAGAAAAGAACTAAATGATACAATGTTTACACTTCAATGAATGAAGTCATCTCTGTGTGTAGAAGTTCTCAGTTTAACCATTTAAAGACTAAATCTTTTCTGACACTTGTTGCTTACAAGTAAAAATCCTGTATTTTCTGCTAGAAAATCACTTAGACCCCCCCAAAAATTATATATATATATATTTTTTTAGCAGAGATCCTAGGGAATAAAATAGCGGTTGTTGCAATATTTTATGTCACACGGCATTTGCACAGAGGTCTTTCAAATGCATTTTTTTGGGGAAAAAAAATACACTATTAAAAAATAAAATAAAAACAGTAAAGTTAGCCCATTTTTTTTTTTTCGTCCAAAAGTTTTGACTACCTGTTTTTATTTAATACATAGGATTAAAAAAAAAAAAAAAAAAAAAACCTAAATCATACATACAAGTAAACTGATTGGAGTTTTTTTTTTGTTTAATAAATGTTTAAATGTAAGAAATTTTCTGTATCACTTATGAAGACTGCTTTCACACTGGAGCGTTGATGGTAAAACGCAAGTTTTAGCGGCTCTTTACCATCATTTTAGCGGTGCTATTTGGCTGCTAGTGGGGCACATATAACCCAGCTAGCGGCCAAGGAAGAGGTTAAATGCACCCATGAAGCACTGCTGCCAAATCGCATTGCATGCGCTTCGGCAGTGGTGCCCATTCATATCAATGGGCAGGAGTGGTGGAGGAGCGGTATACACCACTCCAAATGTGCTGCTTGCAGGACTTTTTTTTTTTAAGATCCTGCCAGCGCATCGCCTCAGTGTGAAAGCACTCTCTTTCACACAGACTGCAGGGGAGCCATTTTGCAGGCACTTTACAGGCGCTATTTTTAGCCCAAAAGCGCCTGAAAAACGCACCAATGGGAAAGGTGCGTTAGATCAAGGGGGATTAAAAAAAATAAAAATAAAAAAATAAAATAAAATAGGCGTAACATATCGGCCCAAAAAAAAAAAATCGGCATCATATATCGGCTATCGGCCGCCATGATTTCTAAATATCGGCATCGGCCAGAGAAAAACCCATATCGGTCGACCTCTAGTTGAGAGCCAATTTTATGTTTAGGATTTGCTCTGCAGCTGTAAAATATTTAGGTGTTAAAATCACCCTGGACTCAAATCATTTGTACTCAATGAACTATGTTCCTCTTCTGCAACGTACCCTACAAGATCTAAAAAAAATATGATGTTAAGCAATACTCATGGTTTGGGAGGATTAATATACTGAAAATGGATATAATACAGCGGTTTTTGTATTTTTTTTCAAACTATCCCAATTGGTGTCCCTAGATCATTTTTCTCCACTTTACAATCGGCTTTTACAAAATGTATTTGGGGACATAAAAAAAACCAAGATTACAAAAGAAATTATCATCATTACCAAAAACGAAAGGAGGTGCGGATGCACCTGACCTATATTATTATTATGTTTCGGCTGTTTTGACTAGACTGGTGGACTGGTTTTATTGCTCGGAAACCAAACAATGGGTAAAAATAGAACAAGGGTTGAATCAATTGGATTTAAAGGTGTTGCCATGGTTAGATCTGTCTGGTAGCAATTTAAATCAAGAGTTGTTAGAGTCTATGCCTTCCCTCACATCTCATGTATTGAATATATGGGGCAAAACAGCTATAAAATTGGAACTTTCCTCTTATGAAGGACCTATGACACCTTTATTTGGCAATCCTTTATTTCCACCGGCATTAAATAGGACAAGTTTTCTTATATGGAATAGGGAATCCCATTATAGACTGAGCAATATTCTATGCCAGGGGACAATTCCGTCTTTATTAAATCTATTCCCTACACAGCGACCATCACCTATGCAAATGTTGGAGTTTTGGCAGTTGCGGTCATTTTGGTGTACAATTCATTCAAGTAAGTCTCTGGGTAGAGATTTAACAGAACTTGAAACTCTGACACAAGATCAGAAACCAAATCATGTTATATCAGTACTGTATTAGTGCTCATGCACACGGACGTTTTAAAAAACTGGCTGCAAAGCTAGCTCCGATGCCTGGAAAAATCGTTGTTAAAAACGTGATTTTTACCGCGTTTTGCATTGGCGTTTTTGCGCGTTTGTGCGCGTTTTTTAGCGTTAGCGTTAAGTAGCGTTTTTTAAGAAACACATCTCTTGGCTATAGCACTCAGAAAACAAAGAAAATATGTTGCGCGTTTATGCGCGTTTTCCCGCGATTCGCGTTTTTACAGCTCTAGCTCCACGCCACGGAACGCACTGGTCCTGGGTTTTTTTTACAGCTTAAAAACGCCTATGCCATTTGCAGCTCAAAAACGCCTAGGTGGGCATGAAGCCATAGACTAACATGGACAGCCGTTTTTAAGCTGCAAAAAAAGCTCAAAAAAGTGGCTGTAAAAACGTCCGTGTGCATGAGGCCTAAGATGTTTATTATTAAAAATCACCCGGAGCCCCCAGAATATATAAATAAATGGGTTAATGAGATCCACGCTCAAATTGAGGTTGGGGAATGGGAGAAGGCATTTAACTTCTCTCACTGTTTATCACCGTCGATTAAAGCACAAGAGACGAATTATAAATTGCTCTCAAGATGGTACTGGAGCCCAGTGACACTCCATCGTATATACCCAGAAAAATCAGATATATGTTGGCGGTGCCATAGAGACAAGGGCACATTGCTCCACATCTGGTGGGAATGCCCCCTAATTTTTAGATTTTGGGAAAAGCTTATGCAATTATATACAACAGTCACTGGGGAGGTAATTCCAAATACACCACAAGTCACCCTTCTCTCTAGGTTACCAAGAACTTATAAAAATGTTAAAAAGAATCTTTTAGGATACTGGTTGACTGCGGCAAGAACTGTGATATCGCGGCACTGGCGATCATCCCAGTCTCCTACGATAAATGAATGGGCTTTAGAAATGGATAACATAGAGAGAATGGAGATACTTTTAGCACAATAATTAGATACGTATGAAAAGTGTCTCTTGGTTTGGACTCCTTGGAGACAGCATAGGAAATCGGTAAAAGACTGAGGAATTAGGAGGGAAGAAGGGGGAGGGAGGGATCCGCGGAGGAGAGAGAAGCGGGGGAGGGGGAGAAGTCAGATGTACATTTTCCCCCCTCTCCTCCTTTCTGTCCCTTTTTTTTTTTTGTTTTTTTTTTGTTTTTTTGGGAGGGAGGGAAGAGGAAATAAAATAATAAATGTGATTATTATGTATGTAAGTAATATATATATATGTTTGAAATTGTTTAATTATGTGTAATGCTTTATAATAATTGAAAATAAAAATAGAATTGGAATAAAAAACATTATGGGTTATTTACGAAAGGCAAATCCACTTTGCACTACAAGTGCAAACTACAAATGCAAAGTGCACTTGAAATTGCACTGAAAGTGCACTTGGAAGTGCAGTCGCTGTAAATCTGAGAGGAATATCTGAAATGAGGGGAAGCTCTGCTGATTTTATCATCCAATCATGTGCAAGCTAAAATGCTCTTTTTTTTTTATCTTCCTTGCATGTCCCCCTCAGATCTACAGTGACTGCACTTTTAAGTACACTTTTAGTGCAATTTCAAGAGCACTTGTAATTTGCACTTGTAGTGCAAAGTGGATTTGCCTTTCATAAATAACCCCCACTGTGTCGGTACTTTTGTGCATTCCACAGAACAAATGTATTACAGGCATACCCCACTTTTAAATACACAATGGGGTTTATTTAGTAAAGCTGGAAAGTGCAAAATCAGACTCACTTCTGTATAGAAACCAATGAGCTTCTAACCCCAGATTGTTCAATTAATCTTTGGTAATAAAACCTGGAAGCTCATTGGTTTACATGCACAAGTGAGTCTGATTTTGCACTTTCCAGCTTTAGTAAAAAAAAAAAAAGAAAATAAAACATTGTGTATTTTAAAAGTGGAGTATGCCTGTCTGTGGTTATTTCCATTCTCAAAATCAGACATTCAGAATTGTTCCAATTCTGCAGATTTGCTCCCCTTCCCCGAGCCGGTGGGTATAAAAGCTTTCATCTGCAGATGACTCATTAGGGTTGCCACCTGTCCATGATTCACCCAGGACAGTTCGGGTTTGGAATCCTGTGTCCGGGTTTCAGTCTGCCTGAAACCCGGACACATTATTTAGACTGGACTGTGGCTTAGAGAACGGGCCACAGATCCCGAATGGCAAAATTAATTTTTGTGTTACTATCTGAGGGTAGGGGGGCATGATGTTAGTAAGAGCAGTTTGGCCACACCCACTGTTTGCCGCAGTGCACTGCATTACCACTCTCCTTGGGGGGCACCCAAAGGTGTCTCAGGTCTTTTAGAATCCTATAGTGCAGTGATGGCGAACCTTGGCACCCCAGATGTTTTGAAACTACATTTCCCATGATGCTCAGCTACACTGCAGAGTGCAGGAGCATCATGGGAAATGTAGTTCCAAAACATCTGGAGTGCCAAGGTTCGCAATCACTGCTATAGTGTATACTACGAAAAAATGTGCCCTGTGCCGCTAAAGTGTTCGGGTTTGGCTTGAAGAAAAGGTGGCAACCCTATGACTCATCCCGTCAGACGGTACTGAAAGACTCATCGGGTAAGCTCAAGCCAGCCAAAACGCCACGGCTGTGTGCTGTGTGTGATGCCAGGTGAGACCGGCACTTCAGACCACCACCCCCCCCCCCCCCCCCCATTCCCACACACATCACTACAACAGACATTCTTGTCAATGTCAGTCACTTTTTGTATGGGAAAATTAAAAATTTACATTTTACTAGCATTAGAGATTTAATGAAAATGACATCCTTCTGCACAGTGAAAAGGATGAAATTATGCAAAATATATATACATTTTTTTTTTATTATTTATATATAAAACGCCATCAATATTACACAGCGCTTAGTCCCTGTCCTCAAGAGCTCACAATCTAGGATCTCTCTCTCTCTCACAAGCATACAGTACATACACATATTAGGGAAAATTTAGACAGCAAAAGTTAATGACACCCCCAAATCAGTTTGCATATCGCAGTGCAATCTGCAAACTCCGACAGGAATCGGATCGCATGGTGTGAACACCCATGCAATCCGGTTCTGCTGCAGACCAAAAAAAAAAAAAAAAAAGGGTCTTGTACGAGTTTGCTCCAAATGCGAATTCAGCCATACTATCTGTATGGCAGAAAATGCATCGCACAGAAATCGCATGTGATTTGCACTGCAGTGCGGTGTGAATCACACCCGATCTCGGACATCGCAGCAGTGGGATCCCTGCCTAAAATGTAATCAGCACGTTTCAAAGATGCTTTACCATATTTACATGTCGGGATTCATTAAAGCGCTGTACTAAGCCTGGTAGCACTTATGTCATATTATCATCGCCATCTAGTGGCCATAATGCATTATTTTATTTTTTTTTATGAAGGAGAAGAATTCACCTTGTGCCGAGGTTCACACTACTGCGATGCGATGTACTGCGAATTTGATCCGTTTGATGTACTGCGAATTTGATCGTTTTTTTTGTCCTGTGTGAGGTTCGAATTTTCCCTGCATTTTGAGGTAGACAGGAGCGAATTTATCTCAATTTCATACTGCTGCGATGCGGGAACGCTGCGAATCCACTGCGGGTTCCCGCATCGCATGTCTCCCAGTGGCAGTTCACACAGCCCTATGCGAACTGCTGGGAGTGTCAGTTAAAAGTTAATGACACCTCCAAATCAGTTCGCATATCGCAGTGCGATCTGCAAAATCGGACAGGAATCGGATCGCATGGTGTGAACACCCATGCGATCCGATTCTGCTGCGGATCAAAAAAAGGTTCCTGTACGAATTTGGGCCGGATGCGACGCAAATTCAGCCATACTATCTGTATGGCTAAAATCGCATCGCACAGAGATCGCATGTGATTAGCACTGCAGTGAGGTGCGAATCACATCCGATCATGGACATCGCAGCAGTGTGAACCTAGCCTCACAGTGAATTTCAGAAGGCAGACAGTGAACAATTCGCAGCTTGCAAGTTCAATTGAAGGCTATGAAGATGAAATTTGCACTGCACCATAGGAACTTGCATCGCACCCGCAGTCAACACCCACAGGACCCCCCCCCCTTTTTTTTTTCCTCGCACCAAATTCGCAACGCATATATGTGATCCAAAGCCATGGAATACTATGCTTTTTACATGCCCCGCGTGTTCCTAAACGCATCAAACCTGCTGTAAATTCGCATCAGCGTGAACCCAGGCCATAGAAGAAATACCGAAGAGCATTTGATTTTGCACCTTTTGCACAAAAAGGGCCGGTTCTCACTGCTGCGTGGTGCGAGATCGCATGTGATTCGCACCGCACTGCAGTGGAAATCGCATGCGATGTGTGTGTGAGGCCAACTCAGCCATACAGATAGTATGGCTGAATTCGCATCGCATTGGGACCAAACTCGCACAGGACCCTTTTTTTGGTCCGCAGCAGAATCAGATCCCATCGATCTGTTTCCTGTCCGAGTTTGCAGATCGCATTGCGATGTGCAAACTGATTTGGGTGTGTCATTAACTTTGAACGGACACTCCCAGCAGTTTGCACAGGGCAGTGTGAACTTCCGCTGGGAGACATGCGATGCGCGAACCCTCAGTGGATTCGCAGGGTTCCCACATCACACAAGTGTGAACCAACCCAAATAATGTACACAATAGTTTCACCAGATGAATAGCTATGTGATTGGTTTTTTGTTTGTTTTGTTTTTACCTAAATAGACCCATAAGTTGAGGCTGATAAGTAATCAACGCTTAAAGCGGAGCTCCGCCCCCACCATTTATTTTATTTTTTATTTTTTTTGGAGTGCGGCTATCCAGCTATTTTTTTCACGTCATTTCTGTTGCAAACAGAGCCAGCACCTCGCTTAACTGTGGAGACAGCTGATTTTGGGAGAGGTAATTATCCTGGAGTGGTGAACTTTTACATCTCTAGGGCACTTACCTGTCCAGTCCTCCAGCGGTGTCCTCACCCCAGACGACTCTTGAATAGCCACTGAGAAGTGAGCCGGAAGTGTCAGATAAGCAGAGCTTCCTCTTTTCGATGGAGCTCCGCTTTAAGGTTCACTGTATAACCGTTTTACTGCCACAGGGTGGTACCTCTGCGCCGGGTTACGTATATAAATGTCATCCAACTCTTCTGGATTAGGGGGTGCACATGCACACCTCCAGCAGCTTTCTACACCAGTGATCACACACAGCAGGAGCCCAGCAATAGGCTCGATGTCCCCCGGCACCCACCGATCATCGAGCAGAGAGGCTGTCAGGCTATGTAAACAAGGCAAATACCCATTCTGACGGAAAGGAAGACATGGAGGCAAAGCAGGGACTAGGATGCGCGTCTTCCCTTAGTAAAAGCTCCTCACATAGTACACAGGAACACTGGCTAGGCACACAGTTAGCCCCTTCCCAGTCAGTGTCATTTTTACAGGGAGTGTGCATATTTTTTCTTAGCACTGATCACTGTATTAGTGTCACTGGTCCTCAAAAAAAAGAGTCAAAAGTGTCAATTAATGTCCACCACAATATCGCAGTCATGCTATAAGTCACTGATTGTCGCCATTACTAGTAAAATAAATAAAAATATCAACTAGCTATAACTTTTACACAACCCAATCAATAGGCGCCTATTGGGATTTTTTATTTTTTTGGCAAAAATATGTAGCAAAATACATATTGGCCTAAATTGATGAAGACATTTGATTTCTTGATTTTTTTTTTTTTTTTTTATTGGATGTTTTATAGCAGTCAATTTTATTTTATTTTTCAAAATTATCGGCCTTTTTTGTTGTTGTTTATAGCGAAACAAATAAACCACGCAGTGTTGATCAAATAGCAACAAAAGAACCCTCTGTTTGTGGGGAAAATAAATATATACATTTTATTTTGGTACAGGGTCGCACTTCTGTGGAATTGTCACTTAAAATAATGCAGTGCCGTATCGGGAAAAATGGCCTGGTGGGGGGGGGGGGGGTAAATCTTCCCGGGGAGGTCAATTGCTTGAATGCTTAGATTAAAAAAATAAATACGGCTATGAATACAGATGGACCTGCAGTCGTTTCTGAAGAATAGAGTTATATAATGGCCAGAAAACAATTTCCTTACAGCCTCATAATACAGTCTTCTTGGGAAGCAAACTCTGCGGTGACCCCAGGATCCTTCCCTTCCCTGGATAGAGACTGGAGCTGTGTCTTTAGTAACACTTCAGAACACACATTGTCCTTGAAGAATTCTGGCACCAATCAGCACATAGAAGCCCTGGCGTCATTGGAACTTGTCACTTGACAAACATACAGAGCTTAATAGCTGCCTTAAAATAGGCGCCGACGGATGACTTTAGGTCTCCTCTTAAAATGGGGGCCGATGATAATGGGAAAGGAGGATTTCATGCTGGGGCTGAGTCACCACCGCGCTGCTCACGTCATTCCTAAAATCCCTTCTGTTCCCCGGCAGCAGTGTTTCTCAATTCCAGTCCTCATGGCCCACTAACAGGTCAGGTTTTCAGGATTTCCTTCAGATGAAACAGCTGGGGTAATTACTAAGGCAGTGAAACTGATCAAATCACCTGTGCAAAATAATGGCAAGCCTGAAAACATGACCTGTTAGTGGGCCATGAGGACTGAAATTGATAAACACTGCCCTGCAGGATTCATTCCTCTCCAGAATACCAAAAACATCACTGAAGCCTCCGAGTCAAGATGCTGAGAAGGAAACTGTGTGTGTGTGTGTTATATACACACACACACACACACACACACATTTTGTCATGTTGCAACCAAAAACGTAAATGTATTTTTTGGGGGATTTTATATGATCGACCAACACAAAGTGTCACATAATTGTGAAGTGGAAGAAAAATGAAAAACAGTTTTCAAAATATTTTACAAATAAATGTGAAAAGTGTGGCGTACATTCGTATTCAGCCCGCTTTACTCCGATATCCCTAAGGCTGCTTTCACACTGGGGCGGTGCGGGCGTCGGCGGTAAAGCACCGCTATTTTTAGCGGCGCTTTACCGTCGTTTTAGCGGTGGTCTGCGGGCGCTAGCGGGGTGGTTTTAACCCCCGCTAGCGGCCGAAAAAGGGTTAAACCCGCCCATAAAGCGCCGCTGCAGCGGCGCTTTGCCGGCGGTATTGCCGCGCTGTCCCACTGATTTCAATGGGTAGGAGCGGTGAATAAACCGCTCCTTCACCGCTCCAAAGATGCGGCTAGCAGGACTTTTTTCACCGTCTTGCCACCGCACCGCTCCAGTGTGAAAGCCCTCCGGCTTTCACACTGGAGTGAAAGGGGCCAGTTTTTTTCAGGCGCTACACAGGCGCTATTTTTAGCTCTGTAACGCCTGAATACCACCCCAGTGTGAAAGCAGCCTAACTAAAATCTAGTGGAACCAATTTCCTTCAGAAATCACCTAATTAGTAAATAGATTTTACCTATGTGTAATTTATCTCATACTGCTTTGAACATCTCACGGAGCACTGTTCAATCCATCATCCGACAATGGAAAGAGTACGGCACAGCTGCAAACCTACCAAGACATGGCTGTTGACCTAAACCGACAGGCCAGGCAAGGAGAACATTACTCAGAGAAGCAGCTAAGAGGTCCATGGTAACTCTGGAGGAGCTGCAGAGATCCACGGCTCAGGTGGGAGAATCTGTCCACAGGACAACTATTAGTCGTGCTCTCCACAAATCTGATGTTTATGGAAGAGTGGCAAAAAGAAAGACATTGTGGAAAGAAAGCCATATGAAGTCCCATTTTCAGTTTGCAAGAAGCCATGTGGAGGACACAGCAAACATGTGGAAGAAGGTGCTCTGGTCAGATGAGACCAAAATAGAACTTTTTGGCCTAAAAGCAAAATGCTGTGTGGCAGAAAACTAACACTGCACATCACCCTGAACACACCATCCCCACCGTGAAACATGGTGGTGTCGGCATCATGTTGTGGGGATGCTTTTATTCAGCAGGGATAGGGAAGCTGATGGGAGTTGATGGGAAGATGGATGGACCCAAAATACAGGGCAATCTTAGAAGAAAACCTGTTATGCCACGTACACATGATCGGACTTTCCGGCGGCAATGCGATCGTGTGTGGGCTCCAGCGGACTTTTTCTTCCCTTTTCTTCCGAAAAGTCCGGCAGACCTACAAATAAGACTGGCTTTAAATTTGTCCGCTGGACTCGGCTTTTAGCAGACAATCCGTTTGTGTGCTAGTCCGACAGACTAAAACCGACACTAGGGCAGATATTGGCTACTGGCTATGAACTTCCTTATTCTACGTCATCACATTCGAATCCGTCTGATTTTTGGAGTGAGCGTCTGTGGCCAAGTCAGTTCGATTGAAAGTCCGGCAGACCTCAGCTGCAAAGTCCATCAGATTGTCCGGTCATGTGTACGCAGCATTAGACTGGGGCGGAGGTTCACCTTCCAGCAGGACAACAACCCGAAACATACAGCCAAAGCTACAATGGAATGGTTTGGATCAAAGCATATTCATGTATGATCAGGTGTTAGAATGGCCCAAAGTCCAGACCTAAATCCAATTGAGAATCTGTGGCAAGACTTGAAAATTGCTGTTCACAGACGCTCTCCATCCAATCTGACAGAGCTTGAGCTATTTTTTTGCAAAGAAGAATGGGCAAAAATGTCACTTTCTAGATGTGCAAAGCTGGTAGAGACATCCCCAAAAAGACTTGCAGCTGTAATTGCAGTGAAAGGCGGTTCTACAAAGTATTGACTCCGGAGGGCTGAATATAAATACACACCACACTTTTCACATATTTATTTGTAAAAAAAAAAAAAAAAATTAAAAATCATTTATCATTTTCCTTTCGCTTCACAATTATGTGCCACTTTGTGTTGGTCTATCACATAAAATCCCCAAAATACACTTATATTTTTGGTTGTAACTTGACAAACCCGGCATCTGGCCCCTGCATTGCCTGCGCAGTTCTGTTGATGGAACTGTGTACTGAGACTAAAGATCACAGCTATGGATCTGCACACCTAGAACTAAGATTCACCATCTAGTTCAGAGAGCCAAGAAGCAAGGATGAGTCTTTGCGATTACCTGTGTGGTGTAGTCAGTGGCATAGTCCACCATATATACACATATCACCAGTTATTGGTTTGTACATCTAGAACCCAATTCAGAGAGACAGAACTCAGTACACAGAACCCAGAACAAAGTATCTTGACCAGGACGAAGAACCTGGAACCCAGTATACAGAGCTGAGATTATATATATTGAAGCTCACCAGTACTTCGATGTGGTCGCTGCATTTGTTTTCTTTTTTTCTTCATTTTCACCTGGTGACCCTGCCAGTAACACACTTCCTATCCTAAGGTGACAGTATTCACTCCTTGTACTAAATCTATTAAAGAGCAGCATTGCCACCCTTGGAAAGAACTACAAACACCTTCCCCTCTCCTCCTTAACAAAGGATGGGGGCACATGTTTTGTAGTCCACACAACATAGCTGGAGCCTGGTTTTGTAACACTGTTTACAATTGGAGTTCAGTGCATACATAATTACACAGACACTGGATTTATGACAAGATCAACATCTATTTTCTGTATTTGGTGATAATGTGCTTAAAAAGGAAAGGAATGCAGCCCCCACATCTAAAGATTGCAACTTCCCAATGTATTACAGTTCTGTTTTTCAGCTTAGATCAACTTTAACTGCTTCTCGTCCGCCCATAGCCTATAGAACGCAGACAGACAGCAGTACCAATGCGGATTACCATACCTGTACATCGGGTGCTCCTGCGCGGCTCACGGAACGTGCACCCAGTTATCCAAGTGTTCCCCGGACACAGCAGATCACATTACCACTGTGTTTGGGTGATCATGTGGTCTTGTACCATGTAATTTGCTGTGTCCAATCACAGCAACCACATGGTATGCAATGGGAATTGGATGTAAACATCGGTACGCTCTGCTCTCACACAGATCAGCTGCGAGAGCACAGAGAACCTGTCACGTACCTGGTGGTTGAGCCTGGAATGCAGGGAGCGGCCCCTCGTATTCCCTGGCTATTGAACCCCTGAAGGTGGAGACAGGTATTCAACAGTCCAGAGGGCACAAGTGCCTGGTAGACGGTATTGGTCCGGGAGGTCAGCTGGGCACAGATAACAGGCTGGTGTAGCGGATGGTGCTTGACTGTCGCTGGCAGGCACAAGTGCGGGAACTGGCTGGTGAGCAGATGTTCCGTAATGCAGGAACTCAGGTAGGTAGCAGGAACAGCGGAGTAGATACAGGCCGGGTCAGCAGGAGACGATCAGCAAGGTACAAAGGGATGAGGCAGAAAACGTGGTCAAACAGGCAGAGGTCGTAGGCAGGCAGTAATCGATCAGAGTCAAGGAACAAGCCGGATGTCAGGAATCAGATAACAGGTTCGGATACAAACAGTACGGATCACGGACACGCTGTAGACTGGACAGCACAGATGGAAGGGAGCCAATGACTAAAGAAGGCTTCAGGGCGCCAAGCGAACGTACGACGGGTCAGCGCGCCCTCGTACGTAGACGTGCACCCGTTCGTGACCTACGTGTGCGCGTTCGTGTCGACGCGAGTGCGTTCGTTAGCTTTGACGCGCGTTGACGGGAAACGACGGACTCTCCACGACAGGTTCCGACGGGTAAGGTTTCTATGTCTAGTCGAGACGTTAGGGCGATCGTGACATTGCCCCCCCCCCCAAGGGGCAGCCCCCGGATGCCCAACCGAGCCCACTTGTTCGGGTGAGAATTCTTGAAGGCGCGGATAAGTCTCTTGGCATGAATATTAGCCTCTGGCTCCCAGGAATTCTCCTCGGGTCCGTAGCCCTTCCACTTAACTAAGAATTGGACCTGGTTTCCTCTTTTCCTACAGTCCAGGATGGCCTCAACTTCGAACTCAATCTCTCCATCGACCAACACAGGTTCCGGAGGGCAGGAGGTCCTGTCAGAGAAAGGATCCTCAACTGCAGGCTTGAGGAGCGATACGTGGAACACCGGGTGAATTCGGAAAGACTCAGGGAGTTCCAACTCAAATGCCACGTCATTTAGTTTCCTTTTGATCGGGAAGGGACCCAGGAATTTTGGACCCAATTTCTTGGAGGGACAGGATAACTTGAGATTTAAGGTGGACAGCCAGACCCTATCCCCGGTCTTGAGATCCAGCTCTCCTCTTCTTCTTCTGTCGAAGACTTTCTTATTATGTTCCTGCGACTTAGTCAAGGTTTCCTGTAAGAGTTTATTATTCTCTTCAAAGAAAGCAAGTCTCTTCTGAAGCGCTGGTACCGGACATTCAGGAAGATCGCCAGACAGGAACAACGGATGGTACCCGAAATTTGCATAAAAAGGGGACTGTTTGGTGGCTGAATGGGCTGAATTATTGTAGGCGAACTCGGCCATAGGTAGCAGGGAGACCCAATCGTCTTGTGAGAAGGACGAGAAGCAACGCAGGTACTGCTCTAAGGTCTGATTCGTCCTCTCGGTCTGACCGTTGGTCTGCGGATGGTAGGCTGAGGACATGCAGAGGTCGATCTTCAGAGTTGCACAGAGTGCCTTCCAAAATCTAGATGTGAACTGCACCCCCCTGTCAGACGTGATATTGGCGGGGATGCCATGAAGTCTTATAACTTCCTTTATGAAGACGTTAGCTGTCTCCGCGGCAGAGGGAGTGCCCTTCATGGGCAAGAAATGAGCCATCTTCGTGAGCCTGTCGACTACGACGAAGATCGCTGTATGGTTCTCCGAAGGGGGGAGTTCGACGATAAAATCCATGGAGATCATTCTCCATGGTCTATCAGGAACAGGTAGAGGTCTTAGTAAGCCCCAGGCTCTGGACTTGTTGCCCTTATTCCGAATGCAGGTCGTGCAGGCCTGTACGTAACTCTTGCAGTCGTTCTTCATCCGCGGCCACCAGAAGTTACGCCTGAGTAATTCTAATGTTTTGAATGTTCCAAAGTGGCCGGCCATGGGATGGTCATGACAGGAAGCCAGAACCAAGGTCCGAACTGTCTGGGGGACGAAGATCCTGTTCCCATGCCACATAAGATCATCGCTGGAGGACAGCGGGATACCGGATGGAGGTGAGGCGCCTCTGGAAGCCTGTTTAACTTGAGAGACCACATCTCCTTGGAGTAAGAGGAAGTTTCCAGCAGAAAGGATGGTGTCACTGAGAGGTGGATCTTCCGGCTGGCTAAACATACGAGATAAAGCATCTGGCTTCGTGTTCTTGGATCCGGGGCGGAAGGTTATGTGGAATACGAACCTTGAGAAAAAGAGTGCCCACCTGGCTTGACGAGGCTTCAACCTTTTAGCTGTCTTCAGATATTCGAGGTTTTTGTGATCTGTATAAATCAGGATTGGGTGGATAGCCCCTTCTAGCAGATAGCGCCACTCCTCCAGTGCCGACTTAATTGCCAGTAGCTCACGGTCGCCCACGTCGTAGTTTCTCTCGGCTTCGGATAGTTTGCGGGAGAAGAACGCAACTGGGTGGAGTACGGACTTAGGTCCCTGCCTCTGGGACAGCACAGCTCCGACTGCCACCTCCGAAGCGTCAACCTCAAGAGTGTATGGCAGGGTAGGATCAGGATGTTTCAGAATTGAAGCTGAAACGAATAGCTTTTTCAGGGTTTCGAAGGCCTCTTGTGCCTCAGGTGTCCAGCGGAACTTGGTGCCCAGCTTGGTTAGCCCGGTAATGGGGGCGATGATGGAGGAGAATCCCTTTATAAATTTGCGATAGAAATTCGCAAAGCCCACAAACCGCTGAACTCCTTTTCTATCGGATGGGGCAGGCCAGTCCTGGATTGCAGTTATCTTCTGGGGATCCATCTCGACCCCTCGAATCGAGATAATCAGACCAAGGAACTGGATACTCTCCTTCTCGAAAACGCATTTTTCAGGCTTGGCATACAAGCCGTGAGAGCGGAGGCGAGTCAGTACCTTCTTGACATGTTCTCTGTGGGTGGCTAAAGTGGAGGAAAAGATTAGTATATCATCCAAATAAATGATAACAAACAAATCTAAATAGTCTCTGAAAATGTCGTTCACAAAATGCTGGAACGTAGCCGGGGCGTTACATAACCCGAAAGGCATCACTAAATATTCATAGTGTCCGAAGCGGGTACGAAAAGCTGTTTTCCACTCATCGCCTTTTCTGATACGGACGAGGTTGTAAGCCCCCCGAAGATCCAGCTTTGTAAATAGTTTAGCGGAACCCAGTCTCTGGAAAAGTTCAGGTACTAATGGCAGAGGGTAGCGATTTTTAACTGTGATTTTATTTAGTGCCCGATAGTCCACACACGGACGTAAGGATTGGTCCTTCTTCTCTACAAAGAAGATCCCAGCGCCGGCTGGGGAGGTGGAAGGTCGGATGAACCCTTTTTTAAGATTATCGTCCAGGTAGGTCTTTAGAGTACTCAGTTCGGATTCGGACAGTGGGAAGATCCTTCCGAACTAAATTTCTGCCCCCGGGAGCAGTTCAATAGGGCAATCATAAGGCCTATGAGGAGGGAGAGTTTCTGCGCCCTTCTTGCTGAAAACATCGAGAAACGCATGGTATTGCTCAGGTACAGCTTGTCGGGTTTCTTCATCCGCATCCAGACAGAGAAGGACTGACGAGTCCCCATTGGGAGTCGGACAACAATGCTGGTGGCAGTAGTCAGAGGGGAACTTGATTACTCCGGTGGCCCAGTTGATGTGTGGATTGTGTGCCTTCAGCCAAGGCATGCCCAGAATGATGGGGAACAGGGGAGACTGGATGACATCTAGGCAAAGGAGTTCTTGGTGAGACCCGGCAATGATGGCGGGTAGAGGACTGGTCTCCTGAATTACGGGTCCTGATTCCAAGGTAGACCCATCCGCCAGGTATACCGAGAGCCCCTTCCCTCGTGGTCTAAGAGGAATCCTGTTCATTCGGGCGAAAGACGAGTCAATAAAGCCACTGCATGCCCCGGAATCAATTACCGCGTGGGTTGAGATAGTCCTTCCTGGGAGCTGCAAGAGAACAGGAACAGCTAGATGGGAGATGTTATCTGGCAACATAGGAGACGAGACAGGTGGAACACGGAGGCACTTACGCATCTTCGCCGGGCAGGAACGAACAAAGTGCCCTGGTTCCCCGCAGTATAGGCATAGGTTATTAACCCGACGACGCTGGCGTTCTTCCGGGGTCAGGGATGGGCGTAGTAGCCCCAGCTGCATAGGCTCCGGAGCGTCCGATGTGGATGCAACTGGAACAGGCGGAGGTGGGTGACTAGGCACCCGTGGTAACATCCAAACCGGACGGGGAGTTGTGGTGGATCGTTCTTGGCGGCGCTCCCTCAAACGCCTGTCAATCTGGATAGCAATGTCAATCAGGGCCTCCAGGGTTTCAGGAACACCCACTCGTGCCAGCTCGTCTTTCAGGGCCTCGGAAAGCCCCATGCGGAACTGGTACCGCAGGGCCGCATTGTTCCAGTCCGTGTCTGCACTCCAACGTCGGAATTCAGAGACGTAGTCTTCTACGGGTCTGCGACCTTGTTGTAGGGCATGTAGGGCTGCTTCGGCAGTGGCGGCTAGCTGGGGATCCTCATAAAGCCTGGACATTGCCCGGAAGAAAGTGTCCATGGAGTCTAGGGACGGATCCTTCTGTTCCAACAGTCGGTGTGCCCAGGCCTGGGGTTCATTGCTTAACAGGGAGATGACGAACCCCACCTTCGTTGCCTCAAGGGAGAAAGTTCTGGGCTGTAGGGCGAAGTAGAGTTCGCAGGAGTTGCGGAATGCCCTGAACTTGCCCCGGTCCCCTGTGAACCGTTCCGGGGTTGGGACCCTGGGTTCAGGTGGCAGCATCACGACTGACGGCGGGGCATGGGCCCCAGGAGCCGCTGGTGCAGAGGCGGATAGCGCCTGGATTTGTTCCTCCAGTCTGCCGTAGCCCTCTTGTAGGTTCTTAACTGCCTGTGTAAGGCCGGCCAGATGGTGGCAGAGTTCGTCCATGGGGGAGGCTCCCTGCGCAGGCTCGGACATGGCTGTCCAGTACTGTCACGTACCTGGTGGTTGAGCCTGGAATGCAGGGAGCGGCCCCTCGTATTCCCTGGCTATTGAACCCCTGAAGGTGGAGACAGGTATTCAACAGTCCAGAGGGCACAAGTGCCTGGTAGACGGTATTGGTCCGGGAGGTCAGCTGGGCACAGATAACAGGCTGGTGTAGCGGATGGTGCTTGACTGTCGCTGGCAGGCACAAGTGCGGGAACTGGCTGGTGAGCAGATGTTCCGTAATGCAGGAACTCAGGTAGGTAGCAGGAACAGCGGAGTAGATACAGGCCGGGTCAGCAGGAGACGATCAGCAAGGTACAAAGGGATGAGGCAGAAAACGTGGTCAAACAGGCAGAGGTCGTAGGCAGGCAGCAATCGATCAGAGTCAAGGAACAAGCCAGATGTCAGGAATCAGATAACAGGTTCGGATACAAACAGTACGGATCACGGACACGCTGTAGACTGGACAGCACAGATGGAAGGGAGCCAATGACTAAAGAAGGCTTCAGGGCGCCAAGCGAACGTACGACGGGTCAGCGCGCCCTCGTACGTAGACGTGCACCCGTTCGTGACCTACGTGTGCGCGTTCGTGTCGACGCGAGTGCGTTCGTTAGCTTTGACGCGCGTTGACGGGAAACGACGGACTCTCCACGACAGGTTCCGACGGGTAAGGTTTCTATGTCTAGTCGAGACGTTAGGGCGATCGTGACAGAACCCATGCAGAAGCCTGTGAGTGTACAGCAGCCTGTCAGGCCCCCCTATGGCCAACTATAGTTTTGAGAGTCTCCAAGCATATAGAGCAATGGATAAATTAAAGGCAGGTTTGCCTGGAGGGAGCCCACTCCTCCTTAAAGGCACAGGGACACAATGGATGGCCAGCAAGAACACAAAATGGCATTTGAATGCATCTAATATGCCCCATGCAAAATCTAGTCAACGATTTGTACAAATAAGTGACAATCATCCCAATATATACCTAGCCTATGCAGTAAGGTGTGGACGCTGAATATCACAGTAGAAGTCATTATTACTCCAGTGATAGCAGCAGTCTTCCCAGTCCAGTGTTGATAAGCTAGTGGCCCATCTGAGACATAACCATGGGGGTGTCTCACTTGGAACTGTCTCCATTCACAGAACACCTTGTTTTGTTTTTATCATGGCATAAAAAGCCTTCCCTTATTGGATGAGGTGGAGAGGTGGGGCCATTACATCATAATTTCTAATTGGCACCACCACAGCGATTCTCTGCTTCCACAGGGAATGTTCCAGGGCAAGAATCGTATATTTACATTGGTCCAAGACAGACCAATGTAACTATGCAATAAAATTCATACCTCCATATAAGCTTAAGAGATGTATTTTTAGCAGCTGTGCCCAAAAAAGTTAGGAAGAGAACAGAAAACTAAGCAACAGTATTGCCTGTGGTCCCCCTGCAGCTCATAGTTTCCCCATTAAGTACTCACCATACCTTGCTCTACACCGTCTCTGCGTGGAGGCGGCCATCTTGGTAGAGGCAGGTCTTTTCTTCCTCATGTCAGAGCTGCCCCTATTGATGACTGGAGATTTGATGTCTGGTACGGGAACATTCAACAGGCAGCAGGAGAGGTTGATGCAGCACAGATCTGCAGAAATAATGAATGAAACAGAGTCAGGGAGATGCATGCAATGCAAATTTATCTTCAAACTGCACACTAATGACATCACCAAATATCATTCCGGATCTGCCTAGGCACACTCCTATATCAGAACGTACAATGCCAATTCTAAGGATCAGATAAAACAAAAAGGAACGAGTTTCAGCATAGAGAACAAGAGAAGTGGGACTGTGTAGAGACTCAGATATGGAGAATTAATGCACGCATACACGATAAGAGGAGGGCTAATTTGCATAGTCCATGCATACCTACTAAGAACAGATACTGAGAATTAAACTCAACATACAGGAAAAGAGAAGTGGTACTGTGCAGTCCATACATACAGAATAAGAACTGATAGTGAGAATTACACCCAGCATACAAGACAAGAGAAGTGGAACTGTCCAGAGTCCAGTCCACACATGCATATCAAAATACAGGCCAATAGAAGTGCCACTGTGCAATGTCCATACAGTAGTCTGCTGTGTGCCTGCGCATGCATGAGATCAAAACCATCCCACTGAAAAACTGCCTTCAGGGATGTGTGCCATGGACATTCCAGGGGCCGAGTGCCCAATCTATGTTTTCCACGCTCTTTAAGGAATCAGGAGGTGCCAGGCTGCACAGATTTAACCACTTGCCTACCCAGCACTTTTACCCCCTTCCTGACCAGGCCAATTTTCAGCTTTCAGCGCTGTCACATTTTGAATGGCAATTGCGAGGTCATGCAACATTGTACCCAAATGACATTTTTATATATTTTTTTTCACACAAATAGAGCTTTCTTTTGGTGGTATTTATCTACTTGCCTACCAGCCGGCATTGTTATGCAGTGGCAGGTTGGCCCCCCTGCGAAAATCGCCGTAGCTATACGGCGGCCGCTTTAACCACTTCAATACCTTAGGGCGTCATATGACGTCCTTGACTTTGTGTGGAGAGAGCTGAATGATTTGAGGACGTAACCTAAACCATCCAAAAGCTTCACTTTTTCCAAATTTTGTTATGTTGCAGCTGTATTCCAAAATGGATTAAACTCATTATTTTCCTTAAAATTCTACAAAACACCACCCCGTCTCTGGAGAGATCTGAAAATGGCTGTGCACCAGCGCACCCCATCCAACCTGATGGAGCTTGAGAGGTCCTGCAAAGAAGAATGGGAGAGACTGCCTAAAAATAGGTGTGCCAGCCTTGTAGCATCATACTCAAAGACTTGAGGCTGAAATTGGTGCCAAAGCTGCTTCAACAATGTATTAAAGCGGGAGTTCCGCCGTTTAAAAAAAAAAAAAAAAAGTCAGCAGCTACAAATACTGCAGCTGCTGACTTAAAATAAGGACACTCACCTGCTCAGCGCGCCCGCGATGTCGGCACCCAAAGCCGATCTCTCGATCATCTTCTCTCGGATGCCGCCGCAATCAAATCAGGAATAGGAATCAGGAAGTGGAGCCTTTCGGCTTAATTTCCCGGTTCCCTACTGCGCATGCGCGAGTCGCGCTGCGCAATAAGAATGGTCCCCGCTGTCTCTGGGATCCGTGTGTTTCCCAGCAGACAGCGGGGGACCCGCAGGAAGTGGTGTAAATATCCGCAGATTCTGCGAATATCTATGCCGGAAGCGGGTGCAAATACCTGTACAGGTATCTGCACCCCCCTCTGCCCTGAAAGGTGCCAATTGTGGCGCCGGAGGGGGGGAGGGTTCCAATGAGCGGAAGTTCCACTTTGGGGTGGACTTCCGCTTTAAGCAAAAGCTGTGAATATTTATGTCTACAAGATTTTTTTTGTTTTTTATTTTTAATAAATTTGCAAAAGATTTCAAACAAACTTCTTTCACGCTGTCATTATGGGGTATTGTTTGTAGAAATTTGAGGAAAATAATGAATTTAATGCATTTTGGAATGAAGCTGTAACATAAAATGTGGAAAAAGTGACGCGCTGTGAATACTTTCCGGATGCACTCTATAATATCTCATGCATCAAAAACAGATTTTTCAAATATTTTGTCCAGGGGAGGCTTCAGTGTCTCCACGAGGGGCCCTGGTGGGCCGGTACCCATGAGACTTGTGGCCATGGAGTGGCAGCAAGTTCTATGTCCTTAACACACGTTTGATGTTCATTTTGTTTCATTGTACTGAGAGTGAGTATTATGGACTCATACACATAATATGTATGGTTTTTATTCTGATTGTATTTTGCATGCTCTACTAAACAAATGCACATGTAGATTGCATCACTGCTTTTTTGCAGAGCTATCCCTGAGGAAGGAGTCAATCGATCCTGAAACAGTTCAGTGTTCGGCTACAAACCCTGTAACTTTAGTATGGGATGTCAGCGGGAATAAACAAACAGCCTGTATGATATGGTGTTTTTATATGCAAACCTTTTATATAGTGGTGCACTGAAAATTCGGCTGTCGAAACATATCGGCCGAAAACTGTTTCCGGCATCGGCTGAAAGAAGAAAAAAGTGGCAATAATGGCGCCGAAAAGGGGACGTGGTCCACCCCGCCGGGTGCCACCTATTGCAGGATGTCATCCTGGAGGCCCAAGGTCCTGTCCTTTCCTCCCTCCTCTCCTTGCAGAGCGGTGATCTCCCTGTGTCACGGAGCTGAATTGTCCGGGCGGCCGTAGTAACAATGTCCCGCCTCCTGTGAGAAACGGCACATTGATCCAATGCCGGGGCACTTAATCAGTGTGACGTACCACAGGAGGTGGGACATTGTTACTGCGGTTGGGAAAGTCAAATCCATCTCCGTGACACAGCGGGAGATCACCGATCTGATCCAGGCACTGACAAGGCTGCATCTGACAGGCACTGGCTAGTAGGGATCGACCCATATAGTTTTTTTGGTGCTGATACGATACTAATATTTCGGCCACCTCACCTGCCAATATTTTTTGCCGATATTTTGTACATTTTAAAAAAATGTATTTTTACACTGTAATTTGAAAAAATTTTATCACTGTTATTGCTGGCACAAGGGATGTAAACATCCCTTGTGACAGTAATAGGCATGTGACATTTAATCTTATGGAGAGATTAAAGGGGTCCACAAGACCCCAAACCCCTCCTCTGTACTTCAAAGTATTCAAAACGTCAAGATTGGCCTTTTTGAATACTTTATTTTTTTTAAACGGGTTCCTTTAACCACTTCCCGACCGCCGCACGACGATGTACGTCGACAGAATGGCACGGGCAGGCATAAGGGCTTACATGTACGTCCTTGCATTCCCGCGGGTCGGGTGCCCGACCGGGCCCCCGCCCGGTGCCTGCAGCGGTCGGTATTCGTTCGGGAGCGATCCGGGATGAGGTGGCGGCCATTCATTCATGGCCACCCCCTCGCGATCGCTCCCGACGAATAGAAATCCTTCGTCACATCACTTCCTCTCCTGTAATGTAAACACAGGAGAGGAAGTGATGTAATCTCTCCTCCGTGTCGGTATTTTTCGTTCCGACACCGAGGAGAGAGGATCGGTGAGTTGCACCAACACGACACTACACAGTAGAACATGCCAGGCACACTCACACCCCCCCGATCACCCCCCCAATTACCCCTGCCCCCCAGTCACAGTGACACCAATGTCATTTTTTATTGCATTGGTGTCATTTGTGACTGTAATAACTATTAGGGCAGTTAGGGTTAGCCCCCTTTAGTTCTAATGTACCCCCCTAACCCCCCCAATAAAGGTTTAACCCCGTGATCACCCCCCGTCGCCAGTGTCACTAAGGCTGGGTTCACATTGCAGCGGTTTATGAGAACGAATGTGATTCGCACCGCACTGCAGTGCAAATCACATCCGATCTCTGTGCGATACGAGTTCAGCCATACAGATAGTATGGCTGAATTCGCATCGCACCCGCCGCAAATTCGCACGGGACCCTTTTTTTGGCCCGCAGCAGAATCGGATCGCATGGGTGTTCACACCATGCGATCCGAGTTTGCAGATCGCACTGCGATATGCGAACTGATCTGGGGGTGTCATTAACATTTCACTGACACTCCCAGCAGTTCGCATAGGGCAGTGTGAACTGCCGCCGAGAGGCATGCAATGCGGGAACCCGCCGCGGATTCGTGGCGTTCCCGCATCGCTCCAGTGTGAACCCAGCCTAATAAGCGATCGTTTTTCTGATCGCTGTATTAGTGTCACAGGTGACGCTAGTTAGGCAGGTAGGTATTTAGGTTCGCCGCAGCTTTTTATAGCGCCAGGGACCCCCATATACTACCGCATAAAGCCCCCTGATTGCCCCCTAGTTAACCCTTTCACCAGTGATCACCATATAACTGTTACAGGTGATGCTGGTTGGATAGTTATTTTTTTTATAGTTTCAGGGCACCCGCCATTTATTACCTAGTCTCACTAGTGTACCCCTAAATTTAGGGGTGTCTACTTTCCAAAATGGGGTCATTTGGGGGGGGGTTTGTGCCATCTTGGCATTTTATGGCCTTCAAAACTGTAACGCCCTTAGAAAGCCTGAAGGCGGTGCTTGGTTTTCGGGGCCCCGTACGCGGCTAGGCTCCCAAAAAGTCCCACATATGTGGTATCCCCGTACTCAGGAGAAGCAGCAGAATTTATTTTGGGGTGTCATTTCACATATGCCCATAGCATGTGTGAGCAATATATCATTTAGTGACAACTTTGTGTAAAAAAAAAATAAAAAATTTTTTTTTGTCATTATTCAATCGCTTGAGGCAAAAAAATAAAATATTCAATGGGCTCAACATGCCACTTATCAATTTCCTTAGGGGGTCTACTTTCCAAAATGGGGTCATTTGGGGGGGTTTTGTACTGCCCTGCCATTTTAGCACCTCAAGAAATGAGATAGGCAGTCGTAAACTAAAAGCTGCGTAAATTCCAGAAAACGTACCTTAGTTTATAGATGTGACAACTTTTGCGCAAACCAATAAATATACAGTTATTGACTTTTTTTTACCAAAGACATGTGGCTGAATACATTTTGGCCTAAATGTATGACTAAAATTGAGTTTATTGGATTTTTCTAATAACAAAAATTAGAAAATATTTTTTTTTCAAAATTTGCGGTCTTTTTACGTTTATATCGCAAAAAATAAAAATCGCAGAGGCAATCAAATACCATCAAAAGAAAGCTCTATTTGTGGGAAGAAAAGGACGCAAATTTTGTTTGGGTACAACATTGCATGACCGCGCAATTACCAGTTAAAGCAGCGCAGTGCCAAATTGTAAAAAGACCTCTGGTCATTTACCAGCAAAATGGTCCGGTCTGAAAGTGGTTAAGGATGGTAGGAATCCGGGAAGTGAAGTCATGACATTGCTTCTGGATTACTAGATACAGGACCCGGGCGAAGCATTGGCTTTGTTCGGGTTCTTCAGCCAGCCAGCGGACGAGTGGCGGGAGGGGACATCCCCCTTCCAATAACAGCCGAGTGGCTGCTGAGCCCCATTGGTTGTTATTACAATAAAGCTGACTGTCCAATCTAAAGAACAGTACTGGGGGGATGCCTGCAGCTGCAGGTAAAACCCCCTCAAGCAGCATCAGTAAGATCGGTCAGTTTTTTACGTATACTTTTAAAAAAGTGAATAACGGCCGTACCGATAATCGTTTGATCTCTACTTGCAAGGCTGAATTTGATGGACACTGGTGAGGCTGGATTGATCACTTGTGTCCTGTCTGCCGTCTCTGACCATCTCCTGTGTCATGTCTGCCGTCTCTGACCATCTCCTGTATCATGTCTGCCGTCTCTGACCATCTCCTGTGGCATGTCTGCCTTCTCTGACCATCTCCTGTATCATGTCTGCCGTCTCTGACCATCTCCTGTGTCATGTCTGCCGTCTCTGACCATCTCCTGTGTCATGTCTGCCGTCTCTGACCATCTCCTGTGTCATGTCTGCCGTCTCTGACCATCTCCTGTGTCATGTCTGCCGTCTCTGACCATCTCCTGTGTCATGTCTGCCGTCTCTGACCATCTCCTGTGTCATGTCTGCCGTCTCTGACCATCTCCTGTGTCATGTCTGCCGTCTCTGACCATCTCCTGTGTCATGTCTGCCGTCTCTGACCATCTCCTGTGTCATGTCTGCCGTCTCTGACCATCTCCTGTGTCATGTCTGCCGTCTCTGACCATCTCCTGTGTCATGTCTGCAGTCTCTGACCATCTCCTGTGTCATGTCTGCAGTCTCTGACCATCTCCTGTGTCATGTCTGCAGTCTCTGACCATCTCCTGTGTCATGTCTGCAGTCTCTGACCATCTCCTGTGTCATGTCTGCAGTCTCTGACCATCTCCTGTGTCATGTCTGCAGTCTCTGACCATCTCCTGTGTCATGTCTGCAGTCTCTGACCATCTCCTGTGTCATGTCTGCAGTCTCTGACCATCTCCTGTGTCATGTCTGCAGTCTCTGACCATCTCCTGTGTCATGTCTGCAGTCTCTGACCATCTCCTGTGTCATGTCTGCAGTCTCTGACCATCTCCTGTGTCATGTCTGCAGTCTCTGACCATCTCCTGTGTCATGTCTGCAGTCTCTGACCATCTCCTGTGTCATGTCTGCAGTCTCTGACCATCTCCTGTGTCATGTCTGCAGTCTCTGACCATCTCCTGTGTCATGTCTGCAGTCTCTGACCATCTCCTGTGTCATGTCTGCAGTCTCTGACCATCTCCTGTGTCATGTCTGCAGTCTCTGACCATCTCCTGTGTCATGTCTGCAGTCTCTGACCATCTCCTGTGTCATGTCTGCAGTCTCTGACCATCTCCTGTGTCATGTCTGCAGTCTCTGACCATCTCCTGTGTCATGTCTGCAGTCTCTGACCATCTCCTGTGTCATGTCTGCAGTCTCTGACCATCTCCTGTGTCATGTCTGCAGTCTCTGACCATCTCCTGTGTCATGTCTGCAGTCTCTGACCATCTCCTGTGTCATGTCTGCAGTCTCTGACCATCTCCTGTGTCATGTCTGCAGTCTCTGACCATCTCCTGTGTCATGTCTGCAGTCTCTGACCATCTCCTGTGTCATGTCTGCAGTCTCTGACCATCTCCTGTGTCATGTCTGCAGTCTCTGACCATCTCCTGTGTCATGTCTGCAGTCTCTGACCATCTCCTGTATCATGTCTGCCGTCTCTGACCATCTCCTGTATCATGTCTGCCGTCTCTGACCATCTCCTGTATCATGTCTGCTAGAGGTACACCAAATGGAAAATTTGTTAAACTTAAACACACTGCTAATAGTTTTAAGAGATTGCAGACATGATACAAGAGATGGTTAGAGACTTCATTTTTCTTGAGCTTTTCTTGTACTAAAGATGCCAATAATGGCTAACAATAAATTCATATTAATTTAAATTGATGATATTAATCTAAAAAAAAAAAAAAAATCAAATACAATTATATATAAAAATATAAATATTTTTTAAAAACTGTAATTTTAGTTTTTCGGCAAAGTGTTTCCAGCATTTTCGGTACCAAAACTTCCATTCGGTGCACCCCTATTTTTTTATACATTGGAATAAATAAAACTTTTGTTGATACTATTTATATTGATGTGTTTTTGCCCGTAAAATCCCACACAATTGGGGGGTAGGTCTTGTAATTGCTTATGGCTTTTTATATGAGCAAAATATCAGAACCAACCTTTGTAATCTACAGAACCCAGAACAAGTCACAGAACCTAGACCCTGTACATAGAACCTAGATCAATTCACAGTATATAATAGCTAGTTCTTGATCGCCCCCCTAGTGTTAACCCCTTCCCTGCCAGTGTCATTTTTACATTGATCAGTGCATTTTTATAGCACTGATCAATGCAATAATGTCACTGGCCCCCAAAAACTGTAATTTGAGCTCGGATTTGTCCGCCACAATGTCACAGTCCCGCTAAAAATTGCAGATTGCCACCATTACCAGTAAAAATAAATAAAAGTCCCTAAATCTATCCCATAGATTGTAGACGCAATAACTTTTGCGCAAACCAATCAATATACGCCTATTACAAAAAATATGTAGAAGAATATATATCGGCCCTAAACTGATGAACACATTTTTTTTTTAGATTTATTTGGGATATGTATAATAGCAGAAAGTAAAAATATTTTTTTTATTTTTGTTTCCAAAATTGTTGCTGTTTTTCTGTTTATAGTGCAAAAAATAAAAACCGCAGAGGTGCTCAAATACCACCAAAAGAAAGCTCTATTTGTGGGGGAAAAAAGGACGTAAATTTTGCTTGGGTACAACATCGCACGACTGCAAAAAATGCTCTGGCCATTAAGGGGGTAAAACCTTCCGGGACTGAAGTGGTTAACCACTTGCTGCCTGCCCACTGTCAAATGACGGCTGGCTGGTGTGGCTCTTGCTCACGAGCGACCGCTCTCACATGCACGTGGGGGTGCACATCGCGGCAATCGGTGGGTCAGTCCGACACACCGATTACACCGGTCTCGGTAAAGTGCTTCTGACGGAGGCTCTTTATCATGTGATCAGCCGTGTCCAATTACAGCTGATTGCGATGTAAACAGGAAAAGCCAGTGACCGGCTTTTCTTCAGTCGCGTCTGACAGACTCAAGTAGAGGAGAGACGATCAGCTGCTCTCTTGATGGGGGGGTGGGGGGTCTGTGCTGATTGTTTATCAGTGTAGCACCCCCTCGGATGTCCACCGAGGACCACCAGGGATTGCTACCACACTGGACCACCAGGGAAATGCCAATCAGTGCCCATCCCCAATGCCTGCCAGTGCCATCAGTGATGGCTATCAGTGCCACATATCAGTGCCACATATCAGTGCCACATATCAGTGCCACATATCAGTGCCACATATCAGTGCCACATATCAGTGCCACATATCAGTGCCGCACAATAAATTGTTAAAAAATCGTGATCTCGATTAAACCCCTCTGAGGATCTCTATTGCAGAATTTTCCGATTCTTTCATATAACAACTGAAGAGACTCATCTGCTCACTCAGCTGTCAAAGGAAAACATTCTTGCAGTCTGCCAAGTTTTTAAAATGAAACATTGTAACCACGCTTCCTTCTTAGATCAAAGGGATAAACTTCTGTGTGTAAAGAAAAAAATCCAGGCAGTCAGCCTGTAAATGCAGGAAGTTTAACCACTTAATGTCTAGATCTTTTTCTGACACTTGTTTCTTAACCACTTGCCGACCAGCGCATGACGATGTACGTCGACAGAATGGCACGGGCAGGCAAATGGGCGTACATGTACGTCCCTTTAAATTTGCCTCCCTGCCATCGGGAGCGCGCCGCCGCGCTCCCGCGCTGGTCGGGACCTCCGCGAGTCCGGTAGCGGGACCCGCAGACTAGATCGCCGCGGGCATCCCCACAATCGTCTCACGGAGCAGCCGAATGGAGAAGTGCCGTTGTAAACAACATTTCTCCATTCTGCCTAGCAACTAGTGACGCTGATCTCTGCTCCATGTGATTGGAGCAGAGATCAGTGTTCACTAAATGAAAGCCCAGCCCCCCCACAGTTAGTAACACACCCCTAGGAACACTTAACCCCTACACTGCCACCCACTGGTTAACCCCTTCACTGCCAGTGTCATTTACACAGGAATCACTGCATTTATATAGCAGTGATTACTGTATAAATGACAATGGTCCCAAAAATGTCCGGTGTGTCCGCCATAATGTCGCAGTCACAATAAAAAAAAAAAAAAAAAAAAAAAAAACGCTGATCGCCGCCATTACTAGTAAAAAAAAAAAAAAAAAAAAAAATTATTAATAAAAATGCCATAAAACTATCCCCTATTTTGTAGACGCTTACCAAAAATATGAAGAATACGTATCAGCCTAAACTGAGGGAAAAAAATTTTTTTTATATATTTTTGGGGGATATTTATTATAACAAAAAGTAAAAAAATAATGCGTTTTTTTCAAAATTGTCGCTCTATTTTTGTTTATAGCGCAAAAAATAAAAACCGCAGGGGTGATCAAATACCACCAAAAGAAAGCTCTATTTGTGGGAAAAAAAGGACGTCAATTTTGTTTGGGAGTCACGTCGCACGACCGCGCAATTGTCAGTTAAAGCGACGCAGTGCCGAATCGCAAAAAGTGGTCTGGTCTTTGACCAGCAAAATGGTCCGGTCTGAAAGTGGTTAAAGACCAGCCTCGTTTGGATATTTTGGTGTTTACATGTTTAAAACAGTTTTTTTTTTTTTTGCTAGAAAATTACTTAGAACCCCCAAACATATATTGTTTTTGTTCTAAAACCCTAGAGAATAAAATGGCAATACAATGTCATTGCAATATTTATATTCACACCACAGCTAATTGTCTTACAAGCGCACTTTTTTTTGGGGAAAAAAATTCACTTTTTTGCATAAAAAAAAAAATAAGACAACAGTAAAATTAGACCAATTTGTTTTATAATGTGAAAGATAATGTTACACTGAGTAAATCGATACCCAACATGTCACGCTTCAAAACTGCGCCCGCTCGCGGAATGGAACAAAATAAAAATTCTGTTTGGCTACAGTGTAGCATGATCGCGCAATTGTCATGTAAACAGCGGCAGCGCTGAAAGCTGAAAATTGGCCTGGGCAGGAAGGGGGTGTAAGTGCCCGGTATTGAAGTTAAAGGGATGAGGTGGCGACCCTAATCTTAGTACATAATCCCTCCCCCAACACTGACACCCCCCCCCTCCCTCAACACTGACACCCCCCCCTCCCTCAACACTGACACCCCCTCCCTCAACACTGACACCCCCCCTCCCTCAACACTGACACCCCCCCTCCCTCAACACTGACACCCCCCCCTCCCTCAACACTGACACCCCCCCCCCCTCCCTCAACACTGACACCCCCCCCCCCTCCCTCAACACTGACACCCCCCCCCTCCCTCAACACTGACACCCCCCCCCTCCCTCAACACTGACTCCCCCCCCCTCCCTCAACACTGACTCCCCCCCCCTCCCTCAACACTGACTCCCCCCCCTCCCTCAACACTGACACCCCCCCCTCCCTCAACACTGACACCCCCCCTCCCTCAACACTGACACCCCCTTCCCCCAACACTGACACCCCCCTTCCCTCAACACTGACACCCCCCTTCCCTCAACACTGACACCCCCCCCTCCCTCAACACTGACACCCACCTCCTTTAGCAAAGATCTTCCCACCCCCAGCAGGTCCCTTAGTACAGACCTCTCCCCAAAAAAATAATAAATTTACCCCTCCCCAGTGCACCCCCTTAGTATAAATACCCCACAACGTTAATAAATACCCCCCTTCCCCAGGGTAGGGTACAGAGTCTCAGGAATAGACGACATTGCTTCCCCCTCATAACCAGTATAGTCAATGGGAGGATTTCTATGGGGGGGGGGGGGGGATGGGTCTTACCTCACAATGGTGTCCCGTTCTGTGGTGCGGATTCGCTGGGGCCTGCAGCGGCCTACTGAGCGCAAAGCACAGCGGCCCGTACTCCTACTTGTACACAGTATTATACTTATGCCGATTCCCCACCTCTATACCGGCCCGTCCTCTCCTCATCCCGGTCACCGAGTCCGCGGTACTCCCAGGAATGATAGCCGAGCGCCGAGATCGGCAGCAGTGACAGCCAATCAAGAGGGGCAGGCAGGACTTCCCGCCACTCAGAGTGACTCCCCCGAGCTCCACACACTCACATATAGTAACCGGAGGAGAAAACGAATAAATAAAACCCGCTAGACGAGGGAACGTTTTGTGGATAATAATATAAAATGGAAGATAAAAATAAAAGTATATGTAAAGAAAAGACTTTTCAGTTGCATTCACACCGTGCTTTTCCTGAAGGTGCCCAGAACACGCAAAATACGTGTGAAAAACGCACTTGACACGCCACAAATAATGCCCTGTACACACGGTTGGACATTCCTACCACAAAATCCGTTGCATTTTTTTCCGACGGATTTTGGCCCAAACTTGTCTTGCATCCACACGGTCGCACAAAGTTGACGGAATTTACGATCCTTCTGAACAAGGTGACGTCAAACACGTACGTCGGGCCAATAGCTTTCATCTTTTAGTTCATTCTGAGCATGCATGGCACTTTGTTCGTCGGAATTGTCTACACAGGGCTGGTGCAAGGATTTTTGGCACCCTAGGCTAAACCTAATTTTGCCGCCCCCATTGGCTCCGCCCCTCACTGAGACTTTTGCGGCGCCTCTTCACCCATTTCTTCAGCCGTGGTCCACAGGCCTGTACCTGTGCCTCTGGACCTGGCCCGAAAACAAATAGTGGATGGCACCGGCTTGCTTAATCAAGCCAGCTGTTGTCCACAAGCTAGGGCAGTATACAGACAGGCTAACTGTCTGTATACTGCACATTTTTGTACCTTTTTGTATGCAAAAAGATCTTCATTTCTTAATTTTTTTACAAAGGTGGACTTGAACCTCCACACCTCAAATCACCCCAATTTCTTTATTTTCAAATTTCAGATCACCACAATTCTTCCATCTTCACACGTCAGATAACTCTATCACTTTATCACCCTGAATGCTTGTTCCCCTCTGCACCCCTCCTCTGCATCTCTGTTCCCCTCAAACCCCCCCCCACACACACACACACACACACACACACACACACACACACACACACACACACACACACCTGTTACCCCTCTGTACCCCCCTGCATGTCTTCCCCCCCACCCACACACACACCTGTTACCCCTCTGTACCCCCTTAACGTCTATCTCCCCCCTCCTCCCCCACGCGCGCGCACACACACACACACCTGTTATCCCTCTGTAGCCCCCTGCACGTCTCTCCCCCCCCAGACACAAACAATCTGTTACCCCTCTGTAACCCCCCCCTGCACGCCTGTTTCCCCCCCCCACACACCTGTTAACCCTCTGTACCCCCCTGCACATCTGTCCCCTGTCCTCACACATCTGTTCCCCCTCTGTACCTCCCTGCACGTCTGTTCCTCTCCCCCCCCACACATCTCTTCCTCCTATGTACCCCCCCGCACGTCTGTCTGTCCCCCCCTCCACACACACACACACACACACACACATCTGTTCCCCCTCTGTACCCCCCCCCACATACACAAACACACACCTGTTCCCCCTACGTACCCCCCCCCCCACACACACACACCTCTGTTCCCCCTATGTACCCCCCCACACACACCTCTGTTCCCCCTACGTACCCCCCTGCACGTCTGTTCCTAACCCCCTACACACACACACACACACACACACACAGTGAAATACATTATAAACTTGACAGAGTACATTTTTTATTTCATGTGATTGCAGGCTGCAGCACTAAGCATGCTGCCTGAGCTTCCACTATACCTGAGCCAGCGGCGGTGATGGCTTTACTCCAGGAGAGTGGCGCTGCTGCCTGCCTGTTCTTCCATAATAGATGCCCGAGCGGCCAGGAGGAGGGGGAGCGGATATCGGCAAGCCCAGAGTTACATGCCATCTCGTCCGCCCCAGCCAGTTCCACTGATCATGCTGCACTTCCGGACCGGCCGGCTCATCTTCTCACTGCCGCTGCTAGGGCGGCACTGCAGGCTGGGGACAGAGCGGTCCGGGATGTCTTCACAGGCGCAATTGCCCTCTAGCCTGGCGGCTGGCGCCAAGAGGCAGCATGTTTTAAAAAAATTACAATCCTGGAGATATTTTAATAATCCGAATCATAGCGAGTGGCTGGGGATCCGTATTTTGCCACCCCCCCCTTACCCTGGTGCCCTAGGCAGCCGCCTGACCCGCCTATTGCTAGCGCCGGCCCTGTGTCTACACACAATCGGAATTTATGCGATCGGATTTTGTTGTGGATAAATTTTAGATCCTGCTCCCAAATTTTGTGTGTGGGAAAATTCCGACAGAAAAAGTCAGATGGAGCCCACACACGGTCGGATTTTCCGACAACATGATCCGATCGCACATTTTCCCTCGGAAAATCCGACCTTGTGTACAGGGCATTAGGATCCATATGTTTGTATGAAGCACAACACGCAACAAATATGCCACAAACACAGTGAAAAAAAAATCTACACCTGAAAAAGTGCGGGAACTTCTTTGTCGCATTTGTCAGAGGCAGGGCTGCCTTGTGCGAGATGCATGAAAATGTACAAAAAATACACAACAACATTCATACAGTGGAAAAAAAGCAGTTGGTTGAGCCATGGTTTTACCCCCCCCCCCCCCCCCCCAACTGCCTACCTAAACTTGGGCATGCAGCTGTTCAGGGTTGCACACATATCGCAGCCATGATGTTTTCCTTCACAGCACGCAACAGAAATCAATTTAAACAATGTAATTAACCTCTTCAGCCCCAGGAAGGTTTACCCCCCTTCATGACAAGGCCCTTTTTGTTTGCGATACGGCACTGCGTTGTTTTAGCTGACAATTGCGCGGTCGTGCAACGCTGTACACAAATAAAATTGATATCCCTTTTTTCCCACAAATAGAGTTTTCTTTTGGTGGTATTTGGTGGTATTTGATCACCTCTGTGATTTTTAGTTTTTGCGCTATAAACAAAAAAGGACAATTTAGAAAAAAAAAGTTTTTTGTTTTTTTTTTTGTTTTTTTTTACTGTCTGCTATAATACATATCCAAGAAAAATATCGAATTTCCTCATAAAATTTAGGCCAATATGTATTCTGCTACATATTTTTGGTAAAAAACAAAACAAAAGTTATAGCGTCTACAAACTATGGGATAAATTTACCAAATTTTTATTTATTTATTATTCTTACTAGTAATAGCGGTAAATAGTGACTTATAGCAGGACTGTGACATTGCCGTGGACAAATTGGACACTAAGTAGCACTTTTTTGGGGACCAGTGACACCAATAAATAATATGCACTGTTACTGTACTAATGACCATAGGTGTGAGCACAGGGACGAGAAAGCCTGGCTCGCAGTCTCCACTCTAATTCATCCCAAAGGTGTTCTATCGGGTTGAGTTCAGGACTCTGTGCAGGTCAGTCTGGTTCCTCCACCCCAAACTCGCTCATTCATGTCTTTATGGACCTTGCTTTGTGCACTCATCCAAATCATTTGGTGGAGGGGGGATTATGGTGTGGGGTTGTTTTTCAGGGCACCTTGGACCTTTAGTGCACTATACACCTTGCTTTGTGTACTGGTGTGCAGCCATGTTGGAACAGGACAGGTAGACAGCGGCGCACAGGCTCCCGTGTGTCGGCTCCCATACGCATGCGCGGGAGTGACGTCATCGCGGCTTCGCCGAATGACAGCGGCGGAGCAGCGAGACCCCACCGAGAAGATTGATGGGCCAGACTACAGGGGACAGCGGTAACTTCGCTGGCTCCTGTGTCAGGTAAGTGACACATAATGGGCTACTATGTGATGCATAGTAGTCCATTATGCTTTGCCTTTGCAGGGAATGAAAGAGGAAGTAAACTCATCAGGGTTTACTTCCTCTTTAAGCGTGCCCTTCATTTTAACTAAGGGGCCAAGCCCAACCCCTGAACAACAACCCCACACCATAATCCCCCCTCATCGGTTACATTGGTCTTGGCTATCTACAGTATGTAGGCTACATACATAGGCTTGCGCACAGGGTGTGCCGGGTCTAAGAGAAGTGTGGGGTTACCTAGTCCTATCTTTTTCTGTTGCCCTAAAATAGAGACTGAGTGGGCGCTGTCACCCTACAACAAGGAGGGCACATTCACTTCAGTGGTCATGCGTTACTAACTGAATAACAAACACTCACTGGTGCGTGTTGTGTATGGGCAGTGAGTAGGGTTGCCACCTGTCCGGGATTCACCCAGACAGTTTGGTTTTGACATCATGCGTCCGGGTATCAGACTGCCTGAAACCCGGACACATTATTTAGACTGGACTATGGCTTCCCAGCAGGGTTGCTGGTTGCAGTTGTCTAAGCTGAGAGTGTCTGTTACACTGTCTTTCACACTTCCCAAAGCCAACACTAACAACCCTCCCCCAAACACACACACAGATGGGAGAGGAGAGAGGGCTCGATCTGCACCTCTTTCCTCCCGCCCCTACCCCTCTGTGGACTCTGATGTAAAGGGGGACACTGTGGACTCTGATGTAAAGGGGGACTCTGATGTAAAGGGGGACTCTGATGTAAAGGGGGACTCTGATGTAAAGGGGGACTCTTGTTATTCATTTCATATGATTAGAAATGTTATTTAATAGCAAAATATATGTATAGTTTATACTCCAAAAAAAAATTGCTGTGCGCCACTAAAGTGTTCGGGTTTGATTTGAAGAAAAGGTGGCAACCCTAGCGGTGAGATCCATTGCTACAACGCATCATATTCTACTTTTTTTTTTTTTTTTTTACTTTATTGAAATGTCACATAATGACATTTCATTCAACTCATGCAGTGACTTGCACTGTGCTGCATACAAATGTAGATATGCTGCATTTGTATGCAACCCAAATCAATGCACATGTACTGTATGTAAAAAAAAAAAAAAAAAATTCTATGTCGCCTGTTCACCATAGACAGGATCAACTAATATTTTTTGCACTTATCAAACCGATATAACAAAACACTTTCAAGTGTATATTTAAAGAGGAAGTAAACCCCACCAAAAAAATGCTATTTTTAAAATATTTCTATGTTTATTAACATATCCAAGCAAAAGATATATTAATAACTCCAAAACGAGCGCTGGAAGTACCTTTTTTAGTAGTTTTATTTTTTTGTATCTTCCGGGTATCGTCCGCGCCATTCTTTGTGCTGTTTTAAGAAGCCGATGCGGACGTCACGTCCGCCCTTAGTTCATATCCCTGCCGAAATCTCGCGCATGCGCTGTAGCATCGTAACCAAGCCTCGTTCTCAATTGCCGTTACTACAGCAACAGAGCATTGTTCAGTCACAAGGGGGAATATCAGGAAGACCAGAATAATTACAGCATCGCGAGACTTCTCCTCTGTGCCATTCAGAGGAGAATCTCACGCACAGTAAATTCTAGGCAAGCAGGAAAGAAACAAATGGCATTATATAAATGCCGCCGTTGAAAGTGCATACTGCGCAATTGCGCATGACGTCATGAACATTAAAAAGATGATTTATATCATAACTACACAAGTAAGTGCACTTTCACAGGCAGCGATCAGCTGCCTGTGTTATGTAGTATCTGATAAGCTTAAAGCAAAACAAAACAAATACTGCAGCTGCTGACTTTTAAAATAGTGACACTTACCTGTCCAGCGCGCCCGCGATGTCGGCACCCGAAGCCGATCTCTTGATCGTCTCTCGGGTGCTGCCGCCGCCATCTTGGGTATGGGAATCAGGAAGTGGAGCCTTTCGGCTTCATTTCCCGGTTCCCTACTGCGCATGCGCGAGTCACGCTGTGCAATAAGGATGGACCCGCTGCCTCTGGGATCTGTGCGTTTCCCAGCAGGCAGCGGGGGACTTTCGGAAAGGGGCGTAATCTACGTCCCTTTCCACAGAGAGCTATCCCGCAAGTGGATGCAGACACCTTTACTGTACAGGTATCTGCACCCCCCTCCCCCCTGAAAGGTGCCAATTGTGGCGTCGGAGGGGGGGAGGGTTCCGATGAGCGGAAGGTCCACTTTAGGGTGGACCTCCGCTTTAACTTGTATCTGAGGGTTTACAACCACTTTAACAGACTAAAATAGGGCAAATAATAGAAATTCACTGTTAGGCTCAACACAGGGCCCATATAAAATAATTGTTCTCTATGTACCCTTGCATTGAGCCTGTAGTGATCAATGCTTATCATTGATCAATGCAGCTTAACGCACCCAGTGTGAAGAAACTGAAAAAAGTGTGAAATTGCCTGAAAAAAGAAAACGAATGCAGACACCTTATCTAAGGACTGGTAAGCTGTAATATCTTGCAATTCAGTTCTTGGGTTTAGATACTCTTTAACCACTTGCCGCCCGCCCACCTTCAAATAATGCCTGGGCGGTGCACTTGCCGCCCGCCCACCGTCAAATAATGGCTGGGCGGTGTGGCTCTTGTTTTGGGTGGACGTCATATGACAGCTTCCCAGAACGACCGCTCTCACACGGAGATCGCGGCCGTGCCCTGTTGCTAGGACATGGCACGACCCCGATCGGTGCAAAGAGCCCCGACCGCGGCTCTTTAACCATTCGATCGGCTGTGTCCAATCACAGCCGGTCATATGTAAACACGGAGATGCCGGTAATCGGCGCTCCTCGCCTCACACTGACAGAGTGTGAGGAGAGGAGAGCCGATCAGCGGCATTTTCTCACAGGGAACAGCTAGGAATGTAATCAGGGCACTGATCATCAGTGCCCTGATTACAATTAAGTGCCCACCAGAGCTACCGTAGCAATGATTACCCACCACTGCCAACAATCAGTGCCAATCAGTGCCCACAATTGCCACCAGTCTGTGCCCACAAGTGCCAGAAATTAGTGCCCACAAGTGCCAGCAATCAGCGGCCATTAGTGATGCCAGTCAGTGTTGGCTATCAGTGCTGCCCATCAGTGCCCATCAGTGCTGCCCATCAATGCCACCCACCAGTGCCACCTATCTGTGCCCACCAGTGCTGCCTATCTATGCCCAGTGCCCACCAGTGCCGCATATAAGTGCTCACCAGTACCACATATCAGTGCCCATAAGTGCAGCATATTAGTGCCACCTAATCAGTCCCATAAGTGCCACTTCATCAGTGCCCACCAGTTCTGCTATCTGTGCCCATCACTGCTGCCTATCTGTACCCACCAGTGCTGCCTATCTGTGCCCAGTGCCACCCATCAGTGCCACATATCAGTGCCCATAAGTGCGGCATATTAGTGCCACCTCATCAGTGCCCACCAGTTCTGCCTATCTGTGCCCACCAGTGCTGCCTATCTGTGCCCAGTGCCACCCATCAGTGCCACATATCAGTGCTCACAAGTGCAGCATATTCGTGCCTCCTCATCAGCGCCCATCAGTGAAGGAGAAAAATTACTTATTTACAAAATTTACTGACAGAAACTAAGAAAAACTTTTTTTTTTATTCAAAAATTTTGGTCTTTTTTTGGGAAAAAATGATTAAATACCACCAAAAGAAAGCTCTATTTGTGTGAAGAAAATGATAACAATTTCACATGGGTTCAGTGTTGCACGACCGCGCAATTGTCATTCAAAGCGTGACAGCGCCGAAAGCTGGAAAACTACCTTGGGCAGGAAGGGGGAGAAAGTGCCCGGTATCGAGGTGGTTAAATAACGATGCCTTTCTTCTCGGCTGGGCAATCATATCATGCACCCACCAGCACACTGCTGCATCAGCGACGTCCGTCACTCGGTAGCGATACGCGGGGAGTGCGTGTGAGGAGCTTTTTCGTTTTTTTCCCCCCCGAGTGGCTGCAGGGCTGTGCGCCCTCATTGGCTGCCTGGCTCTCCCACCGCACAGGATAACTGAGATTCTCCCTGGTGTGCTCAGTCCTTCCTGTGATTGGAGGGACCACCACATTCATTCAAAGAGCAGGCAAAGAGCAGGCAGCATCATCCGCACACAAGCTGAATTCTGAGCTTGAGTTTACTTTGCTGCGTCCTTTCATCAATAGAGGAGGAAGAGGATGTAGACGGGAGCAGCGCCTGGATGTCTCAGGTCTACAATTTTCAGAGTCCTCTGCCTGCTAAGGATCAGATGCTGAAATTCAATTTCATGTCCCTGTGCTAAAAAAATAAAAAAGCGCCCAGCTGCGGTAAAGGTTTGGGAGCTGCAGCGTGAAGATCTAAGGGGGGGGATCTGGCTCTCCAGCAAACGGGGGGGGTTAAAGGCGATCGGATTCAGAGATTACTAATGAACGCCAAGAGCTGTGTTCATCAACAAAAAAAGAGGGACCGGAGGAGAGCGACAGGGTAGTCTGTGGCTGTGGGTGACTGCAATCCTGTTTTTCGGGGATGCAAACTTCAACTGACTTGTACAGGTATTTATATTATAAGAATGATGCAGATCTAAAATCAAATCACTAAAACTTCATGTTATCTTCATTTCAAAAGTTATTTTGCATTTTTTTTTTTTTTTATATATATATCTGCAGCTTTTATTAAAAATAATACCTGCCATGAGGTTCCTTGTTCAGGCACTTCCTGTTACAGGGTGACAACGCTCTGTCCCCGTCTCCCAATTGTACGCCTGTGTTGTCAGCTTGTCACGCACTCTCATAGGCACGGACTAGGAAGCTGCTCGCATTTTGTATCTATCAAAAAGTGTTTTCCAGCGCTAAACTTTTCATCTGATTTCTAAATTGCTGCATTTGTATATTACAGAAGCCAATATAAAAGAATAGTAGTGGTAAATAAAAAGTACTATAGAGGAATAGTAGTAGTAAAAAAAAAAGCATGTGTCGGTACCAATCTTGTTTTTTTTTTTTTTATACAATTCTCCTTTAAGGGGGCGTGTTAAGGGGTGTGTCCTATGCCTGCATACTTTTGCTGATAGGTGTCCCTCATTCCCATCTCCAAAAGTTGGGAGGTATGCAAAAAGGATGAAGAAAGGTTAAAACAGTAAAAAAAAAAAAATGACAATTGTTATTAGACACAATGCTTTAGTAAACTAATGTCATCTAGTTGGGCTTTAGATCTATCTATAAGCCCAGGTTCACACTGATCTGCGGGAATGAAGCTGAACTCGCACGATTTCACTCCCGTGTGGCAGTCCTGATTTCGGTGGCGTTTTCACAGACATCTATGGGATTCTGCACAGATGTCAATGGAAATCGCATCCCGAAATTGTAAAAAGTAAAACAAAAAACACTTTTTAAATGCGGTGCAGCACCGCAAATGCAGTGTCACACCGATTAGGATGGTGCCATTGCAGGCAAATTCCACCGATGTGACATGTCAAATCACATGTCAAAACACACCAATGTGAACCAGGACTCAAGCAGTGAATGTGACTTTCACCAAAAATTCTATGGTGGAGAACCAATCACTGTCATTTAAATCATAGGCAGCCTGAAGATACACACGCAAAGAATGTTTGTCCAATTTCAGATTCATTGCTTTATAGATACACTCCTAAGTGTCATTTCTCAGGATTGATAGAGGGGGATTTACTAAAACTGGTGAACGCAGAATCTGGTGCAGCTGTGCATAGAAACCAATCAGCTTCCAGGTTTTTATTGTCAAAGCTTAATTGAATAAGGTGAAGTTAGAAGCTGCACCAGATTCTGTGCGCACCAGTTTTAGTAAATCTCCCCCCATACTGTGAAGCAGGGTGGTGAAATATTGAGCTCTGTAAATACTAGTTAACTTTATTTATTTAGCTCTAATATTAAAGATGTTCTGTATGAGATTATGAGATTATATATATATATATCTATATATATATATATATATATATAGATATATATATATAGATATATATATATATATATATATATATAATATTAGGGTTGCACCTGATAAGATCAGAGTCAGAGTTCCACTTTACTTGTTTTCATGTTTCAGTAAAAACTAGGAGATGTTGTAATAGAAACTGTATGGGTTCAGCTTTCCTATATTTCTTAATTATCAGTGACTGAAAGATGTATTTCTTAATCATCCCGTGACAGAAAGATGTTTTATCTTTTTTTGGTAATTTGTTAAACACAGAAGCTTTTGCGTCATCTTTTCCGTATTGTGTAAAAGCTTTTGCAAGAATAAAGTTTTTCTGTAGCATCGGCAGTGTAACGAGGTGCACATGCTCAGAACTGAACTACAGAGAAGTCTTCTGTGTCTCATTTCTATAAGAGTATAAGATCTGAAATCAGCAGTAAAAAGAGGAGAGCGATTAACTTAAGAATCGCACCTAACAGTACCAATTCGATTAAACAGAATCAGAGTTAAGGTCTGAAGTCAAGGTTGGTACCAGCTGGGAGTCGAGGACCGAAGTCAAGGTTGGTACCAGCTGGGGGTCGAGGACTGAAGTCAAGGTTGGTACCAGCTGGGAGTCGAGGACCGAAGTCAAGGTTGGTACCAGCTGGGAGTCGAGGACCGATGTCAAGGTTGGTACCAGCTGGGGGTCGAGGACCAAAGCCAAGGTTGGTACCAGCTGGGGGTCGAGGACCGAAGTCAAGGTTGGTACCAGCTGGGAGTCGAGGACTGAAGTTAAGGTTGGTACCAGCTGGGAGTCGAGGACTGAAGTCAAGGTTGGTACCAGCTGGGGGTCGAGGACTGAAGTCAAGGTTGGTACCAGCTGGGAGTCGAGGACCGAAGTCAAGGATGGTACCAGCTGGGAGTCGAGGACCGAAGTCAAGGTTGGTACCAGCTGGGGATCGAAGACTGAAGTCAAGGTTGGTACCAGTTCGGAGTCGAGGACCGAAGTCAAGGTTGTTACCAGCTGGGAGTCGAGGACCGAAGTCAAGGATGGTACCAGCTGGGAGTCGAGGACCGAAGTCAAGGTTGGTACCAGCTGGGGGTCGAGGACTGAAGTCAAGGTTGGTACCAGCTGGGAGTCGAGGACTGAAGTCAAGGTTGGTACCAGCTGGGAGTCGAGGACCGAAGTCAAGGATGGTACCAGCTGGGAGTCGAGGACCGAAGTCAAGGTTGGTACCAGCTGGGGGTCGAGGATCGAAGTCAAGGTTGGTACCAGCTGGGAGATGAGGTCCGAAGTCAAGGTTGGTACCAGCTGGGAGTCGAGGACCGAAGTCAAGGTTGTTACCAGCTGGGAGTCGAGGACCGAAGTCAAGGTTGGTACCAGCTGGGAGTCGAGGACTGAAGTCAAGGTTGTTACCAGCTGGGAGTCGAGGACTGAAGTCAAGGTTGTTACCAGCTGGGAGTGGAGGACTGAAGTCAAGGTTGGTACCAGCTGGGAGTCGAGGACTGAAGTCAAGGTTGGTACCAGCTGGGAGTCAAGGACCAAAGTCAAGGTTGGTACCAGCTGGGGGTCGAGGATCGAAGTCAAGGTTGGTACCAGCTGGGAGTCGAGGACTGAAGTCAAGGTTGTTACCAGCTGGGAGTCGAGGACTGAAGTCAAGGTTGGTACCAGCTGGGAGTCGAGGACCGAAGTCAAGGTTGGTACCAGCTGGGAGTCGAGGACCGAAGTCAAGGTTGGTACCAGCTGGGAGTCAAGGACTGAAGTCAAGGTTGGTACCAGCTGGGGGTCGAGGACCGAAGTCAAGGTTGGTACCAGCTGGGGGTCGAGGACCGAAGTCAAGGTTGGTACCAGCTGGGGGTCGAGGACCGAAGTCAAGGTTGGTACCAGCTGGGGGTCGAGGATAGAAGTCAAGGTTGGTACCAGCTGGGAGTCGAGGACTGAAGTCAAGGTTGTTACCAGCTGGGAGTCGAGGACTGAAGTCAAGGTTGGTACCAGCTGGGAGTCGAGGACCGAAGTCAAGGTTGTTACCAGCTGGGAGTCGAGGACCGAAGTCAAGGTTGGTACCAGCTGGGAGTCGAGGACCGAAGTCAAGGTTGGTACCAGCTGGGGGTCGAGGACCGAAGTCAAGGTTGGTACCAGCTGGGAGTCGAGGACTGAAGTCAAGGTTGTTACCAGCTGGGAGTCGAGGACTGAGGTCAAGGTTGGTACCAGCTGGGAGTCGAGGACCGAAGTCAAGGTTGTTACCAGCTGGGAGTCGAGGACCGAAGTCAAGGTTGGTACCAGCTGGGAGTCAGGACCGAAGTCAAGGTTGTTACCAGCTGGGAGTCGAGGACCGAAGTCAAGGTTGGTACCAGCTGGGAGTCGAGGACCGAAGTCAAGGTTGGTACCAGCTGGGAGTCGAGGACTGAAGTCAAGGTTGGTACCAGCTGGGGGTCGAGGCCCGAAGTCAAGGTTGGTACCAGCTGGGGGTCGAGGACCGAAGTCAAGGTTGGTACCAGCTGGGGGTCGAGGACCGAAGTCAAGGTTGGTACCAGCTGGGGGTCGAGGACCGAAGTCAAGGTTGGTACCAGCTGGGAGTCAAGGACTGAAGTCAAGGTTGGTAACAGTTGGGTACTGAAGGTATCAATTCAGAAGACAGGATTGGAGTTAAAGTGGTAATAAAGGCAGATGTTTTTGTTTTTTTTATCATAATGCATTCTATGTATTAAGATAATAAAACTTTCTGTGTGCAGTAGCCCCCCTTAATACCTGAGCCCCATTTCGATCCAGCGATGTTGCACAAGAGACACAGCGGCAGGCGCCATTAGCTCCCGCTGCTGTCAATCAAAGTCAGAGAGCCAATGAGGAGAGGGGGACGGGGCCGAACCACGGCTCCGTGCCTGAATGAACACACAGAGCAGCGACCATATCAGAGCCAATAATTATAGCAGAGGTTGGTAAAAAAATATGGAAGTTCGGATCAGAGTTGAGGATTGAAGCAGAGATTGGTAAGAATTGGGTAGTGATGGTAGCAATTCAGAAGACATGATTGGAGTCAGGGATTGAACCTTTACTGTCGTTTTAGCGATGGTATTCAGCCGCTAACGGGGGGTTTTAACCCCCGCTAGCAGCCGAATAACGCCGCTAAAACAACGGTAAAGAGGCGCTAAAAATAACGCCGCTTTACCGCTGTAGCCGCTCCCGCCCCAGTGTGAAAGGGGCCTTACTTTGTGTTTTGTGCTCTTCTCTTCTCTGATCAGCACTGGAGATGTACAGTGCCTTGCGAAAGTATTCGGCCCCCTTGAACTTTTCAACCTTTTGCCACATTTCAGGCTTCAAACATAAAGATATAAAATTTTTATTTTTTGTGAAGAATCACCAACAAGTGGGACACAATTGTGAAGTGGAACGAAATCTATTGGATTTTTGAAACTTTTTTAACTAATAAAAAAATGAAAAGTGGGGCGTGCAAAATTATTCGGCCCCCTTGCGTTAATACTTTGTAGAGCCACCTTTTGCTGCGATTACAGCTGCAAGTCGCTTGGGGTGTCTCTATCAGTTTTGCACATCGAGAGACTGAAATTCTTGCCCATTCTTCCTTGCAAAACAGCTCGAGCTCAGTGAGGTTGGATGGAGAGCGTTTGTGAACAGCAGTTTTCAGCTCTTTCCACAGATTCTCGATTGGATTGAGGTCTGGACTTTGACTTGGCCATTCTAACACCTGGATACGTTTATTTGTGAACCATTCCTTTGTAGATTTTGCTGTATGTTTGGGATCATTGTCTTGTTGGAAGATAAATCTCCGTCCCAGTTTCAGGTCTTTTGCAGACTCCAACGGGTTTTCATCCAGAATGGTCCTGTATTTGGCTGCATCCATCTTCCCCTCAATTTTAACCATCTTCCCTGTCCCTGCTGAAGAAAAGCAGGCCCAAACCATGATGCTGCCACCACCATGTGTGACAGTGGGGATGGTGTGTTGAGGGTGATGAGCTGTGTTGCTTTTACGCCAAACATATTGTTTTGCATTGTGGGCAAAAAGTTCGATTTTGGTTTCATCTGACCAGAGCACCTTCTTCCACATGTTTGGTGTGTCTCCCAGGTGCCTTGTGGCAAACTTTAGACGAGACTTTTTATGGATATCTTTGAGAAATGGCTTTCTTCTTGCCACTCTTCCATAAAGGGCAAATTTGTGCAGTGTACGACTGATTGTTGTCCTATGGACAGACTCTCCCACCTCAGCTGTAGTTCTCTGCAGTTCATCCAGAGTGATCATGGGCCTCTTGGCTGCATCTCTGATCAGTCTTCTCCTTGTCTGAGCTGAAAGTTTAGAGGGACGGCCAGGTCTTGGTAGATTTGCAGTGGTCTGATACTCCTTCCATTTCAAAATGATCGCTTGCACAGTGCTCCTTGGGATGTTTAAAGCTTGGGAAATATTTTTGTATCCAAATCCGGCTTTAACTTCTCCACAACAGTATTACGGACCTGCCTGGTGTGTTCCTTGGTCTTCATGATGCTCTCTGCGCTTTCAACAGAACCCTGAGACTATCACAGAGCAGGTGCATTTATACAGAGACTTGATTACACACAGGTGGATTCTATTTATCACCATCAGTCATTTAGGACAACATTGGATCATTCAGAGATCCTCGCTGAACTTCTGGAGTGAGTTTGCTGCACTGAAAGTAAAGGGGCCGAATAATTTTGCACGCACCACTTTTCAGTTTTTTATTTGCTAAAAAA
The DNA here is from genome assembly GCF_037356315.1 of Lithobates pipiens. NCBI lineage: Eukaryota > Metazoa > Chordata > Amphibia > Anura > Ranidae > Lithobates > Lithobates pipiens. Next base: position 326,658,378 of record NW_027507784.1, read on the forward strand.
GTTTAAAATATCCAATAAATTTCGTTCCACTTCACAATTGTGTCCCACTTGTTGGTGATTCTTCACAAAAAATTAAAATTTTATATCTTTATGTTTGAAGCCTAAAATGTGGCAAAAGGTTGAAAAGTTCAAGGGGGCCGAATACTTTCGCAAGGCACTGTAACTATGGAGTGTGGCGTCTAATCTCACCTGGAGCCACATGTGCCGTGGCTCGTGTTCAGCATTTCCGGGCTGTTATGTTGATCCAGTGACTGTGTCGTTTCTGCATTGCCTTGGGACAAGTATACAGGTCAGAGGCTCCAACTTGACTCTTCCACACACCACAGTTACAGCTCAGGAGCTGGCTTGCCTCATCTCCACTGAAAAAAATCAATTATATTGACAACAGACTCCAAGATGCAAAATTATATTCTTTATTTAAAAGCTAGCAAGAATAAGTGCTGTACTGACGCGTTTCACACTAGGTATAGTGCTTTCTATTTCAGAAAGTGACATGGCTAGCACCGAATGCGTCAGACACGAGCCGAGCCAACATGCGTTGTAACTACATAGTGTGGAGTCTAATCTGCCTGAAGCAGCATATGCGATGTTCAGCATTCCCTGGCTGTTCGGTTGATCCAATAATGCTGTACGTTCTGCATTGTATTGGGACAAGTATGCAGGTCAGAAGCTCCAACTTTACTTTCACCTGTCCACACTCCATAGTTATTTCTTTTTAGGTGGCTGAACCAGCACCTGAGATGTGATTTATACCACCAGCAGCAGGAATACTTTTCAGTAAAATAACCAGCAATAAGAAGTTCTGGACTGGCACATTTCACCATAGGCATAGTGCTTTCTCTTTGAGCTCTGTGCCTAGTGTCAGTACAGAAGAGTGATGTTGAGCCAGCACCTGGAATGTTACTTTGAAGTGTGATGTCTAATCTGACCTGGAGCTGCAAATAACACTACTTTTTTTTTTTTTTTTAATTAAACTAGTCCGGAGGAACAGGTTCCGCCCAACGCATTTTGCACCAAGCACATCTCTTTCTCTTTGTGCATGCGCAAACCGTGTTAGTACAGAGCTTGTTCCTGCTGGCTATTTCGATAAAGGAAGAATTCCATTTTGCATTTGTGTGCTGTGTTCTGAAATGAGAAAATGACATTCAAAGTGACTTAGCCCCGTTTCACATTGCACACCGCATGTGATTAACACCGCAGTCCTGTGCAAATCACATGCGATTCACATGCAGTTTGAGCCCATTTATTTTGATCATACCACATCCCAATGAAAAAGGCAGCTTTTCTTTCTTTTTTTTCTGGACCCAATGCGATCAGATTCAGCATTTTGCAACCTGCTTTTGGGCTGTCCTTAACTTATAATTACCACCTGCAGCAGATTGCATGAGCACAATGTGATTGCTATGCGGTGTGGGAAATGCACAGGAATCGCGCAACGCATCAGCGTGAACCAAAGATGAAGACAGACGGCAAAGTTCAATTTTTTCTTTGGCCAAGAGGAAGGGGGGGGGGGGGGTGATGAGGGGGGAGCCTATACAAGTATAGAAGTTAGTGAGGATGTGATGGTGACACAGCATTCTATAACTTGTCACCGGCTCCAGTGTGACGGCAAAATCAGACATTCCAATTTGTTATCAGGACAACGCTGAAGGAGAAAAATTATCTTTTCACGCCATTCTTCTGCTGGTTTGTTTTTCTTTTTATTTCTGCCCCTAGGTGCAATAAAGCAGCATGAGCTCAGCAGTGTGTGTGCCGACACTTCTTATAGGGGAAAGAATGATTCCCCCCCCCCCCCCACACATATAGGCACTCTTACAAGTTTAATCCCATCCAATATATAAATATATTCACCGGACACTTTATTATTATGTCTTGCTCTGCGTGCTCTGCCATGGGTGCCCTGCGCTGCGTGCTCTGCCATGGGTGCCCTGCGCAGTGCGGTCCGGCAAAATTGGGCATCTAGTGCGCATGCGCCGGATTTTCGGCCGGCGCATGCGCAGTGCGGTCTGGCAAAATTGGGCATCTAGTGCACATGCGCCGGATTTATGGCCGGCGCATGTGCAGTGCGGTCCGGCAAAATTGGGCATCTAGTGCGCATGCGCCGGATTTTTTCGGCCGGCGCATGCGCAGTGCGGTCCGGGAAATGCAGGTATCTAGTGCACATGCGCCAGATTTCCAGCCGACGCATGCGCAGTGCGGTCCGGGAAATCGGGTATCTAGTGCGCATGCGCCGGATTTCCGGCAGGCGCATGCGCAGTGCGGTCCGGGAAAATCTGGTATAGATACCACGCGTCGGATTTTATTATTTGCATTGCAGGTAGATAAACATATTTTCTTCCAACTTTCGGTGAGGCAGTGGGAGGGGTATTGACTTTTTTAGGAACCAGGAAACCCCCATACACAGCATCTGCTCCAGGTGCTACAGGTACATTTTCTTGTTGTTATGTTTAGGACTTAAAAAAAAAAAATATAAATAAAAATAAAAAAATGAAAGGGGGGGGGGGGAATGAAAGGAAAATTAAGTTTCTTTTTTTTTTGTCAGGTTACCTTGAAACATTACATATGCGTATTTCCGGTTTTGAGCGATGTCCTCCCACCCCTCTGGAGCGAGTGGAATGGACAAATCGATTGCTACCATTTGATATGCTTTGCTAATCAGGACATCTGTGAGTAGATTTATTTACGCTTTATTGGTTTGAATAAATGATTTTAAAAGATAAAGCCCCCTCTTCCCTTTGTATCTTTTGGAACACGGCTATTTGCGCAATTTCCCTGCGGCACTCACCGAAGAGGGGCCTGGAGCACCGGCTGGGGACCCCAGAAAAGGAGGATTGGGGCTGCTCTGTACAAAACAGAGAGGAGGCAAGTATGACATTTTATTTTAACCACTTAAGGACCACCCCACACCCCATGAACATATACTGCGTCTAGGCGGCCCTTAAGCACAAAATCACATACCTGTACGTGATTGCTCTGGGGCACACACACGTGCCGCTGGAACCCCGCTCTCAGGGCAGCCATCAGAAATTTTTGGGCCCCTTACATGGCCTGGGGCCACCTCTCTTCCCCCGCCTGGGCCTGACCACTAACATTCCCCACGGCCTGCCCATGGGCCATCTCACCAAATCCATACTCAGCCCCCCCCCCCCACACACACACACTTTTACGCACTTGGCGGCACCCCCCCCCCTCACTCCTGTATATATGTCAGCCCCCCCTAATATACACAAATCAGTAAACACATATAGCTCTGGCTCCTCCCTGAACACAAACAGCCCCCCCCCCCCCTTACAACCCCTAATTTTTCTTTTTTTTCTTTTACACAACTTTGCAAGACAGAAGAGAAGGCCGGAGCTCTGCTGAACTCTAGACAGATATAAAATACACAACTATTAATACATCATTAAAGCGGAGTTCCACCCAAAATAGAACTTGCTCTTTCCAGGGCACGCCCCTCACAAGGTATCCACGTGCATCTATTTTATGGTTTGTTGCCCAGGTCTCTTATAGGGCATGTCTGGTTTATTTAATGCAGGGGGGTCTCAAACTGGCGGCCCTCCGGCTGTTGCAAAAACTACAAGTCCAATCATGCCTCTGCCTGTTGGAGTCATGCTTGTAACTGTCAGCCTTGCAATGCCTCCTGGGACTTGTAGTTTTACAACAGCTGAAAGACCGCCAGTTTGAGAGCCCTAATTTAGCGTCTGAGGTGCGAATGATAATTTTACGATACAAGCTGTAAGCCTTTCTAAGTATATTTAACAATAAATAGAACCTACACATGATGCACAAGGCTGGAGCGTCTTTTTTTTTTTGCCGTTTGGATCAGAGATCTGACCTTGTACATACACGGCCCTCATCTTTCGGAGAGCTCCCTATGGATTATTCCTCCTAAATATCGGACCTAGTATTCAACCAAGATATCTATCTGAATCAAGTGATCCAACGTCCCCCCGTCACCTTCCTTTTCAGTACGCTCCAGATTTATATCATTGTCACAGGCATGATATGACTTCACAGAATATATACTGTAGGTCTTTCAAGCACAATAGCGCTGCTCTCCAAAAGATCAGGTATAGACAATTAAGGACTTGGCAGAGATATCACAGAATCTGTAAATGCATGAAAGAAAAAAAAAAACCCCATGCACACACCAAAAGATTTTTTTTTTCCACTTTTATTATTCAGATTATGCATAAAATGGACAAAAATCATTTAAAAATGTTCAGATTTTCTCAATTTCAGTATAATTCTTTGTACAGTCAGTAGATGTGTTCCCGCCAATGCTGCAGGGTAAAGACAACCGTCTACTTTAGTGTTATTCATTTAAAATGGGCCTTTTCAATAACAGTGCAAAGATCAGCAACCCAGATAAACCAGATTACCCCGGTCCGTCATGTCAGTGAGAGGGAAATTACGACTGGTTTGCTTTGGGTTACCGCATACCGCAGTTTGTCTTAAAAAAGGAGCAATGGGCAAAATTTTTTAAATAAATACATTAAAAAAAAAAAAAAAAAAAAAAAAAGGGAAGGAGGACATATTATAAAATACGTCACCAACATTAACAGCGGTTTTTATTTCAATCTACCTGCAGATTTGTTTATTACCTTTCGTCAATGCCAACAGACGCGTTATTTTAATTCCCACTTACCATAACTTACCATATAGCTGACCTGGTTGTCAGCTATAGATTATTACTATACTGTAAGATCAATCAGAGAAGAAAAAAAAAGAAAAAAAAAAAAATCGATCATTTATCAAAGTGTGTTTGTATGGCCACCATAGTGTTCAGCTCTCGCCTCTGATAACACTATACAATTTTGAGCAATTGTTACACTTCTGCTATGGGCGCCTTTACTTAATAACTTTTACTTCTTATAAACAAAGTAATAGATCATGTTTTATTTTATTTTTTTGGAAAACCCAAGCTCTCTTTTGGCAATAGTGTCTTGCATTATTTTTTTATTGTTTTTAGTCTCTAGATTTGCATAGAAAAGTTTTTTGATTTTTTTTGGACTTTAATCATTGTTTAAAAAGAAATTTGTATCACTGTAGATAAAAAGTATACATTTTATTGTCCGTTTAAGGACATTAAAGCGGGTTTCCACCCTAAAGTGGAACTTCCACTCATCGGAAAACCCTCCCCCCCTCCGGCGTCACAGTTGGCACCTTTCTAAGACAGGTATTTGCACCCACTTCCGGGCATAGACTCCCACGGGAGTCTATGCTGTTTCCTGTCCCAGTGCGCTGTCTGCTGGGGGACACACACACACACGTACGTGTCCCAGAGACAGCGCGGACCATTCCCATTGTGCTGCGCGACTCGCGCTTGTGCAGTAGGGAACCAGGAAGTGAAGCCACAATGCTTTACTTCCCGATTCCCTCACCGAGAATGGCGGCTGCAGCAGCCGAGAGCCGAGCCGATCGATTGATCGCCCTCGGCTGCCGACATCACTGGACCCTGGGACAGGCGAGTGTCCATTTAGTAAAGTCAGCAGCTGTAGTATTTATAGCTGCTGGCTTTTAATATTTTGTTTCCAGTGGAATCCCTCTTTAAACAAAGTAATAGATTAAAAAAAAAAAAAAAGTTTTTTTTTGCGATACCGTCATGCAAAAAAAATATTTTCTATGCAATTTTATTTATTTTTTTAACTTTAAATGGTGTTACTGTAGATATAAAATATACATTTTATTCTATAATTTTTTTCCTATTTTATAATGACACTAGGATTACATTTCTGGCACAAATTATTACAATGTTATTTATAAATGAAAAAAAAATAAGGGTTTGGCATTTTTGTAACAGCAGAAAAAAAAATATATAATAATAATTTTAAAGCCGGCTATACATGGATCGACTTGGGTGCAACCAGCCCATCAGATTTTTTACATGTGATTAATGCCAGTGGCTATAGCCTCCAGCAGTGATCATTGCATTGATCAATGTATTCTTCCAGTGGCTATAGCCTCCAGCAGTGATCATTGCATTGATCAATGTATTCTTCCAGCGGCTATAGCCTCCAGCAGTGATCATTGCATTGATCAATGTATTCTTCCAGTGGGCAAGACTCCCCGCCGGAAAAATACAAATAGCATTGTGGAAGACTTTCCCTCATAAAACACAGTCTGTTGATGGGGGAATTGAATAATTTTCTTTCCTTCATCTATGGCTTGCCTTAGGCAGCTACAGCAACTTTTCTTTCCCCAAAATGTTGCAGTAACCACCTAAGGCAAGCAATAGATGAAGCGATTTAGTTTTTTTAGTTTTCCCAAAAAGGACTGGTTTTGTTTAAGTGTGGGTGTTAGGGCCGGTTCACACTATTGCAATGTGAGAAACCCGCGAATCAACTGCAGGTTTCCGCATCGGACCCGACACGCACGGCAGTTCACACTGCCATATGCGAACTGCTGGGGAGTGTCATATGTTAAACCACACCCCCATTTCAGCTCACATATCGCACTGCGAACTGACAGTTCGGACATGAATCGGATCATATGTGTGAACACACGTGCGATCCGATTCTGGTCCGAACAGAAAAAGAGACCTGTGCGTGTTTGCACTGAATGCGGTGCGATATCAGCCATACTATCTGTATGGCAGACATTCAATATAATGTGAACAGCAGTGTGCTGCGAATTACACGCGATGTCTGAAATCGCAATAGTGTGAGCCGGCCCTTATAAAGGTTTGTACTAACCCCTGAAACTACAAATTTTCCTGTTACAGGTAATGAAAACAAAACAGATCTACTGGTAGGATCAACAGGTAATACAATGTGATTATGGGGGACTCAACAACTTGTGTTAATGTTACTGACAGACCACATCATATGTCATTTGTTATTTTGCCCGTAGATCCACCTTAATAAGCTCATCCATATAACCATCACCATGGAAGGCAATCGCGGTAGAAGCCCCTCTGCCAGAAAATAGTTACAAAAGGAAAACTGTCATGACAGAAATATGGTGACTGAATTTATGAAAAATACCAGTTGCCTGGCTATTCTGCTGAACCCCTGGCTTTAAAACTCCAGACCTGGGACAAGTATGCTAATCAGCAAAGTCAGACGTTGTTCTGGGTCAGCGATTCAAAGCAGCCAAAGTCAGCATGAAAGCCAGGGAGACCTTGTCTGATCAGGAGAGGAGAGAGTATAGTGTCAGACTTCAGATCTATTCTCTTGGCGGGTTTTCTTTAATAGAGGCCTCTCCTAACAACTTAAAGCGGAAGTAAACCCAAAGATTTAACAGTTTAAAAAAAAAAAAAAAGTTAGCAAAATTTGGGATGTGCCAGAAATGTAACTGTCACATTGGTTGTGCTCGCAACCAAACGGTGAGGCCACCCAGGGGCTGGTGTCATAACTGTCATACTTCATATTCCCATGGCACACATTCCTGGATGAGCTCTCAATTTTAGGTGATGCAGCAATAACCAGCTGGATACTGGTTCAAGTCACAATGAAGATATTTGCCAGCACACCATGGAACGACAAATAGCTTCCAAACAGATAATTTATTGCATGATCACAAGGAGAGTGCAACGTTTTGGAGGACCCCTTCACCAGGCATGTGATGATGAAGGGGTCCTGCGTGACTCTGAAACGTTGCCCTCTCCTTGTGTTGTGATCATGCAATAAATTATCAGTTTGGACGCCATTTATGTCGTTCCATTGTGCGCTGGCAAATATCTTCATGGTATCATAACTGATCACATGTGCAGCACCACTGTAGTTGAAGATTAAACACGAGGCCAAGATGGCAGCTTCCATGTCTGAAAACGATAGGAGGAATTACTTCCACTTGTTAAAAGGTGCACAGGGACCAATTCTCAAAAACTGTTGCTTGCATGCTTCTATATGTAAAATGGAACTTCAATCATGAACCTATTCAGTTTTGGATAGGAGGGAAGGATTGGAACCGTCAGCTTACCATACAGGAAGCCATTGATCTCCCTTCACTTCCTGTCCTGGTAATAGTTAATCGCCATGACAGGAAGTGAAGGCAAACCTCCCAAAATGGGGACAAAGACGGCAACAAAACCCAGTCTTCTTATATGGAACTTCAAATAAAGTTCACCTTTTGTAAACACGTTACACCTATATTCAAGGCGCAACATGTTACAATCGCACTGGCCTCCTGGTCGCTGGTACAATGCTGTAGGCTAGTAAAAAATATAAAAAAACGTATTGGGGGGCGGGGGAGGAGGAGCAGGTAGGTGGGATCCAGAGTTCTAAGACTGAGACTTTCAACCTGAAAATTAGATTTAAATAAGTGTAATTTACATATTCCCCTCTCATGCTCCTCCCCCACCTCTGGCTAGTGGAGTGGAATGGACCAGCCCTTTAAATGTCCGGGCCAATGTCTGCTATGTACCGTACAATATACACTGGGCTGTGTGCAGAATATATAGGTGGGTGTCATAACGATGCAACGACCTTGTAAAATGTGGCGTTTCACTCTGAAAAGTCCCCACAAAAGGAGTCAGCGGTCACTCTGTCCCCATCCAAAAGGACAGAGATCTGAGCCTCAGATTAACATATAAAATACACACAGCAATGCGGACATGCAGGCCGGCACACAGCTGCACACATAAGGCTGGCACAACACACACTGCTGCTGCATGGCACATCAAGCTGGCACTAAACTGACATATATATATACACACACACGTGGCCTGGCACGGCGTAGTGTAGCATCGCTAAAAAAAGGCGACCACAAGTTGGGGACAGGACGCACGGGTCTCTCTGCCGCCCTCTCCTGGAATGTAAATGATTGGAGAAGAAGAGGAGAACTTCCTTTTCTCTTCCCCTCTCTGGAATACCCAAATGTGTTCAATGGGAGGGATGGACAGGAAAATTTGTTCGCTCGTCTCATTTGTGAAAAACGACCTGCAAAATAAGAACAAACAGAAAATTACAAAAACAGATTAAAGTGAACCTGTCACTAATTCAACGTGTTTAATATTTCAGATTCAAAAATGGTTTACAAAGTTAATGTTGACAAGACTCAACACTGTCCTATTCCAAAAGGTGTCTGGGGGCCAACTTTCTGTCTGAGAATAAAGACTGCCCTTCTTTACAGATTCCCCCCCTCCCTTCCTTACTTGTGACACTAAAGCCGGCCATAGATGGATTGAATCTCTACTGGTTCAGTGAGGACCAGCCTGAATTTTGATCCATCTATGGGCAGACTGGTTGTACTGAAGTTGATCAATTGGTCTACTTCAGTACAAACCAGCCTGTCTGGGTTTTTATTTTTATTATACAATTGCTGCCATCGGCTATAGCCCCCAGCAGTGGTCATTGTGCTCTGTTGGCAGGGAAGGCTCCCCACTGGCAGAACAGAATAGCGCCGTGGGAGGGATTCAGTGGTGTCGATGGGAAAATCAAGCTGTTTTCTAAGAAAGAAAGAAAGAAAGAAAGAAAGAAAGAAAGAAAGAAAGAAAGAAAGAAAGAAAGAAAGAAAGAAAGAAAGAAAGAAAGAAAGAAAGAAAGAAAGAAAGAAAGAAAGAAAGAAAGAAAGAAAGAAAGAAAGAAAGAAAGAAAGAAAGAAAGAAAGAAAGAAAGAAAGAACGAACATAAAATCAAGTCTATGACTTGCTTTACTCGATGGCCATCGAGTTGCCACTTTATTAGGTACACCAAGCAAAAACGTAATATTGCAGCTTACTAAATAAAATCATGAAAACCTCTTTTTAGAAGGTCCCAGCTCCCACTTCCTCCCGGCGCACCATGGCACCAGAAGGGAGATCACCACCCCCCTCGGCAATCATCTGGGACATGTCACAGGTCCCCTGCGCATTGCCTAACCGCAGTGGACAAAAATTAGGTCTTCAGCCTTGCTAGACAGTGCTGTGTGGCAGAGTTGTGAAAATCTCACAGCTGCAATGACAAAAAAATAAAAATAAAAATCTCCTATAGATGGGGTTCACACCGATGCAGGTTAAAATATGTTTATCAGGTATATATATATATATATATATATATATATATATATATATATATATATATATATATATATATATATATATATATATATATATATATATATATATATATATATATATATATACATATATACACACACACACACACACACACACACACATACATATACACACACATTATATATATATATATATACACACACATACGTGTGTGTGTGTGTGTGTGTGTGTGTGTGTGTGTGTGTTTTAGAAGAACGATATAAGTTTGATTTATTTGAACGGTTGTCATTATTTTTTCTTTCTATTTGTATATATCTGGAGAAGATGTGCTCTGCGTTTTATGAAATAAATAAAAGATTTGAAAAAAGAAACAGTTCAGCTTAACTCGCACGATTTCAACCCATCAATGCAGTCCGACTTCGGGGGCGAGTTGACAGACGTCTGTGAGGGTTCATGTACAGATGTCTATTCAAAAACGGCCCCTAAAGTTGCCAAAAGTAGTACAGGAACTACTTTTGGGAATCGGTGTGGCGCTGCAAATTTGGCGTCGCACTGATTCGGACAGTGCCATTGCTGGGAATAACCACCGATTTGGCATGCGATTTGACATGTCAAATTGGCCCAATGTGAACCTGGGCTTAGATGGATTTCATCTACTCATTTAACCATTTTTCTGGAGTTCAGCATTAAATTGTTTGTAAACCTCTGAAACTGAAAAATGAACAAAGCATATCCTTCTACATAGTTAGTAAGGTTGAATAAAGACGCCAGTCCATCCAGTTCAACCCAAGGGATTCAAACCAGCGACCCTTTTTACTGCTAGGCGAGAGCGATACCCACTACACCACTGTGCCGCCCTTAGTGTGTACTTGCCTCTATCCAAAAAGCACAGAGTGTGATTTCTGTGTCTTCTCTCATTCCCCCACAATCTGCATGAGTCACTTCTGACAGTCTACGGCAGTGATGATGAACCTTGGCACCCCAGTTGGTTTTGGAACTACGATTTCCCATGATGCTCATGCACTCTGCAGTGTACCTGAGCATCATGGGAAATGTGATTCCAAAACATCTGAGGTACTAAGGTTCGCCATCACTGGTCTATAGCATGGAGAGGGAGAGAGGGAGAGAGGGAGAGAGGGAGAGAGGGAGAGAGAGACCAAAGCAAGCAGCGCTGAACAAATCAAATAGATATATATATCTATATGTCGATGTGCACTTTGATTTATCCTCCGCATTTACCATGGTAATCGTTTTCTTTCTAAAATGGACCTGTACCAGACTCCGCAAGAGGTACTAAGGTTCGCCATCACTGGTCTATAGCATGGAGAGGGAGGGAGAGGGAGAGGGAGAGGGAGAGGGAGAGGGAGAGGTAGAGAGAGAGAGAGAGAGACTTCCCTACACTCAGCTCTGTGCGGAGTGCTCTATTCTGTGCATGTGTGACATTAGATCCCACACTCCCTGAAACTCAGAAATTCGGGACTTTGAATGGTTGTGGAGGAGAGAGGGCTGCAAATAAACAGGTACAACTTATGTAGAAGGATTTGCTTCATCTCTAGGTAGCATATTTTCCTGGGTATATGTAAGGGTTTACCACCACTTTAAAAAGCTTATTTTGAAGACTGCAAAATATCCTTTAACTCCAAGAACAGGAAGCTGACACACACACACACACAAACACAGAAAATGGTGAATGTGAGAAACTCTCACCCGTCATTCATCAATGCCAATGGAGCAGGAGTCTGGTCCCAGCGCTGTAGGAAAGGAAGAATGGAAGCAAAAAGTTAGATGTTTGTGCAGTACAGCAAATCACATTGGCAAACACAGATGGAATTAGCTGCAGTAGAACTGTCATCTAATATGCAAATATTATTATGTTTTGCAAATAAAGTCGCTTACCAGTTTTCCCTCTCACATAACTTTCCATTAGTAAATAAAACCCAAGTGGAAGGAAAGAGCCAAACCTCACCAACAGGGACATATACATTTGCACAGGTTTATGGTTAACCACTTCAATACAGGGCACTTAAACACCTTCCTGCCCAGACCAATTTTGAGCTTTCAGCGCTGTCGCACTTTGAATGACAATTGCGCGGTCATGCTATACTGTACCCAAATGAAATTTTTATCATTTTTTTCCCACAAATAGAGCTTTCTTTTGGTGGTATTTGATCACCTCTACGGTTTTTATTTTTTGCGCTACAAATAAAAAAATACCGAAAATTTTGAAAAAAAAAAAAAGGTTTTTTTTGTTTCAGTTTCAAAACTTTGTAAATAAGTACGTTTTCTCCTTCACTGATGGGCACTGATGGGGCTACACTGATGGGCACTGATGTGGCACTGATTAGGCGGCACAGGTGGGCACTCATAGGCGGCACAGGTGGGCACTCATAGGCGGCACAGGTGGGCACTCATAGGCGGCATTGGTGTTATACTGTACTAATGGATGCCAATCAGTGCCAAACAATAATGCATGCCAATCAGTGATGCCCATTGTGGGCACTGATTGGCATCCATTGTGCTGACTGGCATCCCTGGTGGTCTAGGGAGGATTACCTTTTCCCTGGTGGTCTGGTGGCATCCCTGGTGGTCCAGTGTGGGCATCCTCGGGGGGGGGGGGGGCTGTGCTGATAATCGATCAGCACAGACCCCCCCTGTCAGAGGAGCAGCCGATCGGCTCTCCTCTACTCGCGTCTGACAGACGCGAGTGAGGAAAAGCCGATCACCGGCTCATCCCATTTACACTTTACACTTTACTCTTTACCGAGATCGTAGTTGCCGGGTGTCAGACTGACACCCCGCAACAACGATCGCCGCGATGCGCGCCCCCGGGGGCGCGCAGCGGCTCATAATCCTGATCACGTCATATGACGTCCGATCAGGATTATGAAACCACTTTGCCACCGTCAATTCCCTATAGGGCGGGCGGCAAGTGGTTAAATAACAAAGTGGGGGAGGGCTAGGCATGGCTGCAGGTTTTATTTATTTTGGTAATCTTGTTGGGGAGACATCCTCACTTCCTGTGTAGTCACTGGAACAAGAAATTAAATCTCCCCAACAGGGATACAGACAGCAGTAAACCCCCCCCCTAACTCTCTTGCGCCCCCCCCCCCCGAGTTGAGCAGTCTAATTACAACCAGAAGAATGAAGCACAAAAAGAGAACCTGTCACATCCTGGGCATCGTCATCCTTGAGCTCCTGGGATTCAGGACTTTCAATCTGTTCACTGAGCTGAGACTGAGATCGGGACCCTGAGAAATCAGGAAAGAGGAGGATTTTATTAGTTTCCAGGGACGTTCACAGAGATAATAAGGATTGCAATGTGGACTACAGCTTCTCACCTTGATGTGCGGAGACAATCTCTGGAGTGTCAGCGGATGAGATTGTCTGCAAGACAATGAGAGTGTCAGATAACAGTCCTAAAAAGACCCCCTAAGAGGAGGACACAAAACTAAAACACCCACCTCTGTGTGTGAGGGGTCTCGGCTGAGCGATCCAAGCAGGGCCGGCCTCTCGCCATCACACCCTCCAGACATGTCCTCGTCCTCTTCATGGATAGGAGATGATGGTGATCGCAGACCACTGCATTACATAAAACAGGCAGAACATAAAGACCAACTCAAGCCAAAGCCTTTTCTTTAGTTTCAAATAGAGCGGGTTTAGATAACACTCAGGTGTCTACCTTTCTAGTATTAAAGAAAAATCGCAAACCACTGATGGATAAAGTCCAAAGATATTTATTGATCTCAAAAAAAAAGAAAAAATAAATAAAAAAGGAAGAAGGACCATAAAGAAGCCAATGGGTTTCTGTAGACTCTGAAGGACTCCCTTCATCAGGGCTATATATATATATATATATATATATATATATATATATATATATATATATATATATATATATATATATATATATATATATATATATATATATATATATATATATATATAGAGAGAGAGAGAGAGATATTTTTTATTATATATATTTTTATATTAGACTTTTACCATTGGTGTGGTTCTCTCTCTCCCCTATACCTTAGAGCAGTCAGCTAGTGCCACATCAATTTGAGGGGTCTCAAAATTTAAGGAGTCCAAACTTTCCTTCTTAGGGGGGGATCAATCATTTTAGGACCCAGCACCCCCAAGCCACACCCGCCATAGGTTTTTACTTCTGTAAAAGGAAGAAATCAGAAAAGCTTTTTTCCCCCCCTTCAAGAAAAACAGAAATGGAAGGTGCGCACACCACCTAGTGCGCCCCAGAAAGCGCGTTAGCTGTACCCCATGCTCTGTGCATGTCCATGCATTGTTTTTATGGCCTTTCGTTAGTTGCATTTTGCGAGAACCCACTTTTATATAAAAACATTTTATTATTAAAATTATCTTTGGTAATGCACTAGGTGCGCACGCCTTCCATTTCTGTTTTTCTTGTAGTTCCTTTCGGATTACCCCATCTACCCCATCGGATCACCTATATATAGTCTGTTACTCCACACCTTGGAAGACCTATTAGCGCTGGAAGGGATTTTTATTTATTTTTTTAAGCCTTTTTTCCCCTTCTTTATACTTGATGTGATTGTAGCCATATTAGTGCAATTGTGACAGAGAAAACTAAGTACTGTCTGTGATACTTTTATTATTTGCACCAACATACAATTTTTCAGGACAAGCTTGTATGTTAGTGCAAATAATAAAAGTATCACAGACAGTACTCAATTCTCTCTCTTCCTTCTTTATAGTCAGGAAGGGTTAGTGTCAGGCTTCCTAGTAAATCAACCCCTGTGGCAGAAATGTCTCCAGTGGGCACATAATAGGATAATCCTTATTTTAATAGAGCTGTAAGGGCCGGTTCACACAGCGAGCCGCGGCGAGGCGTCTCCGACTTACCTCGCCGCGACTTGCGGGGAGCTCAGCGGCGACTTGCAGAGGACTTCTGCATAGAAGTCAATGCAAGTCGCCCCCGAAGTCGCCCCGAAGTAGTACAGGAACCTTTTTTCTGAGTCGGAGCGACTCGAGTCGCTCCTTTCAGAACGGTTCCATAGTACTGAATGGGGGCGACTTGCGGGAGCGAGGCGAGGCGAGCCGTGTCGCCTCGCCTCGCGTCGCAGTGTGAACCGGCCCTAAATCTTTTAATGTGACCTTTGATCCAGTTGAGAAGGTTTTCATCAATTTCTTTGTGATCGCCGAAGACAAACACTTCAACAAACGCCTGGTGAAGGTTTCTAAACACTTCCCCACTATCCAAAATAAAGTGGTTGTAAACCCCTTTTTAGAATGTGTACCTATAGGTAAGCCCAATTCTAAGCTTACCTATAGGTACTGTAAATATCTCCTGAACGTGCGCCGTTTAGGAGATATTTAACTTGTAGTGTGCGATAATGTCATTGGCGCATTCGCTGTGAACAAATGGTCCTTCCGAGCCGTTTCTTCGCGAGCGAGTGCCGCGATTGTCGGCTCCGGCACACATGCGTGGGATTGACGTTATTGTGGCTCCGGCCAGCCACAGAGCCGGAGTCCGCGGCCCCTGGAAGGAAGAGGGGCGAAGATGGATGCGGCCACCAGCAGGGACAGCGCGGGCTTTGTGTGGAGGCAAGTGCCACATAATATTATGTTTTTACTTTGCAGGGTACAAAAAAGTAGTAAAACCCATCACGGTTTACGTCCTCTTAAAAAAAAACAAAAAAAAAAAACAAACACGTTTTTAGTAAAAAGTACAGGTCCTTTTACACGGGGCAGACTCCGGCTGCAATCCACTTGCTCAGCAGGGGATCTGGCTGCTGATCCTCACTGAGCAGGCGGATGACAGGACTATGTCTGTGTCCTCTCTGCATAAGCGGGACAGACATAGTCCGCTCCTCTCTATGGATGCATCGGATTTGATTCTCAGTCTGGTGAAGTGGGTATGGGGATATAATCAATTGAAAGTCTGATTGTAAAAAGTTTGTAAATCCCCTCCAAAAAAAAAAAAAAAAAAAAAAAAAAAAAAAAACAATAAGTAGAAAAAGTATCCATCCTGAAAAAAATAAAAATAAAAACTTCCCTGTTGAAAATGTTTAAAAGGAACTTTAGACAGAAAATTCCTGCTAAATCACTTCATGCTGCCCCCTCTTGCATGTATAGCTATGTAGAACACACAAAAAAAATAAAAAAAAAAAAATAAAAAAAAAGCCTATACTGTTTAAAATCCACCCTGCACATGCTCAATTTTGCTCAAATTTTTGGCATTGTGCCAAAAATAAGAGCCACTAGAGGCCGATCTGCAGACAGCCTAAAGATTTGCTGCTGCTCAGGGGCTCTGGGCTTCAGCAAAAAGGGCAGCAATTAAGAGAAGACACTAATGTTGGTAGCATAATTAGTAATAAAGGAATGTAGGTTCCTTGCTAAGGAACATTATTATTTTTTTTTTTTTATCTAGTTGTAAAGTTCCACTTTTTATTTTATTTTTTTTAGATTATTAGAAGAAAAGGCCGAAAGCTGACGAGAAGGGCTGAAGGCGGCCGAGAACTACTAGAAGTTTTTTTTACCTTTAATTTCCATCCTAAACTTGGGGTGCGTGTTATACGCCAATTAATACGATATATATATATATATATATATATATATATATATATATATATATATATATATATATATACACACATATACATACACACACACACACACACACACACACACACTCAATAATAAAAAAAAATTTAAAGAGGGATTCCACCTACAAAAAAAAAATTATTAAAAGCCAGCAGCTCGCTCGGGTCTCGGCTGCTGCCGCCATTCTAGGTGAGGGAATCAGGAAGTGAAGCATTGCGGCTTCACTTCCCGGTTCCCTACTGCGCATGCGTGAGTCACGCAGTGCACTAGGAATGGTCCGTGCAGTCTCTGGGACCTGTGTGTGTCCCAGCAGACAGCGCGGCGGGACAGGAAGTGGCATAGGCTCCCGTGGAGTCTTAAACAGTTATCTGCACCCCCCTCCCAGGTGCCAAATGTGACACCGGAGGGGGGGGGGGGGGTTCAGATGAGCGGAAGTTCCACTTTAGGGTGGAACCCCGCTTTAATCACTTTCTTATAGTGGCAATGATCTGCTAGCTGATAAAAACTCTGCAGCATTGCCATCAAAGTGCACATGCTCCAGTTTTGCTCCCAGCATTTTTTCTCCTTCCCAGGAATACACAACGGACAGCGTCTCCTCCGGGGAGCCTCGCAATCATAATACTACAAAGTTTTTTTTCTTGAAATTATGTGATCCCTTTTATTACACTCTGCTCAGGGGGAGAACAGGAATAAGCCACAGTGATGTCACCAGGACATGTTACAAGCCACAGCTTAGACCCATCCACCAACCTGCGCCGTGTAGATCAGAAAAGCCGTCAGATGATCTGAACAAAATAAAACCTGGGCAATGAACACTTCATGGTTTTGATTAAAAAAAAAAAAAAAAAAAAAAAAAAATGAATGATTGTGGGTTTGGAGCAATTCCCAAGATCTGTGGAGATCATTTAGGTTTACCATCCACTTCAATAAAGTGAAATGGATTCTATGGCTGCTGCTACCTCTTTCTTGAACTAATAACCAAGCGAGTTGCAGCTGTTCCTTTTCTCATGTATTTCCCCAGAACGAGCAGCAATAAAAGAGCAGCGCCAACCGCCATACCTGTCAGACGTCTTTATGTGCTTGTTCTTGTTGTGGGAATTGTCGGGGGGCACCCGAGCCGGCAGGCTTTCACTGTACGGTATTTCTTCATAGAGCGGGGCGCTGGAGGGAGGGGCCTGCAGACCGTTCAGAGCCTCCAAAAGAGAGATGGGTTCAAACCCTGGAGGGATGTTATCTGCTCCCTAAAGCCAAAAACAAGACAGGAAAAGGTTCTAAAATGACAAAAACTACTGAACCCCAAGCTGCTGCCAGAAAGGGCCCCACACAGACACACACACACAGGAACAATATTTGAATCCCTGTACACATGCTCGTCAGTGCGTATAAACTATCGCCGACATTACTAATAAAAAAATTTTTTAGTCCCCCCCCCCCCCCCCCCTTTAAAAGTCCATAAATTATATACCATAACCAATCAATATACGCTTATTGGGAATCAGCTTCTAACTTCCGCTTGTTCAATTAAGCTTTAACAAAAAGCCTGGAAGCCGATTGGTTTCTATGCAGAGCTGCACCATATTTTGCACCCTCCAGTTTTAGTAAATCAACGCCAATGCTTGTATAACAGAGGCCCCTCCAATACTGGTCTTGCCAGCATTTGCCTGCAATTCCTACTGCTTGAGCCGCTAAATATACCGCAGTGCTCCTGGGTATGCGGGTGCATGCAACTTCCTCCTATGTGCTAGTGCTTGGGACTAGCAGCCAAATGTTAGACTCGATCATATTTACCCATCAAAGAAAGTGGTGTCACCGATTTACTTTAAAGCCTAATTGGAGTTAAATCTTTTTTCCGCCTCTGACTGCTAGTCTCATGATATTTGATAATGTCACCACTGCACTGTTCACCGTTCTCCTTGCTGGAGATGAAGCTGTACTCGAGGACCTGCAGTGCAAGAATCCCCCTGCTTAATTCATTCTGTGCTTGCTCTACCTTTATTGCTACTTCGTGCAGTACCCTCATAAACAAATCAGGTCATCAGGGGGCAGCTCTGGAATAAGGAAAACAAAACCCCGGCCCTACCAAGTAGGCCACCTCCACATAGATATACAGTGCAGAGCAAGACATGGCAAGTCAGTAGTGGGAAAAGAGCGTCCACAGGGAGACAACTGGCAATACTGGTGACTAGTCATTTGTCCTCCGCTTGTCTTTTTTTTTTTTTTTTTTTTTTGGGCACAGCTTCCACTATCCAGGTTCTCTAAGCAGGTCCTATTCGTTCGTATAATATATACACACACACACACAGTTTTTAAAAAGGGAATGATTTTTATAAACGGTTCCCTTTAATATAAATCAGACAAGGTCTTTGGTGTCTCCTTTTTACTACTCACAGAGTTGTCATCATGGTCCAGGCTCTGGGCCAGCACAGGGCTGAAGGAGATGGGTGGGAGAGGGCCAGGCTTCCGCCGCACAGCTCGGATTTGTAGAAGAGCGCGGAAAGCTGTGCAGTGCAAAAAAGATTAATATATTAGTACAACAAGGATCTGATCAAATACAAGGAGGTACAGCAACACCATACCCACTGAAAATCAGGCGAGATACTCACGCAGCCTGCAGATAGGGCAGTTGTTGGCTTGGTAGCGCAGAGTGTCAGCACACGAGTTACATAGACACAGGTGACGGCATGGTAGGATCAGGGTGTCCCTCAGGTCAGAGAGACACACCACACATTCATTACTATTGTCACTGTTCTCATCTTCGGAGGGCTGTAGGAGCAGAGAAAGAAAGTTATGAAAAAGGAGACACAGTTTACTGTAAGAGGGTTTTCTTTATTTTAATTCAGCAATCTACTTTTTAGTTTTTATCTATAAATACGCAAAGGATTCCAACACACTCCTGGGAGGTACTTCGACAATCCCCTTTCCTGTTGTATACTCCATTTCTTGTACTGCCTCTAATATTTCATTTTCTCCAACAAAACTAAAATATTGTAACAGAAACGATGCAATACATGAGACTGTAGATTTACCTTGGTCTCTTGGTTGTTCTTGTTCTCAATGCCATAGATTTCCTGCAACAGATAACTGACTCGATCCACCTGTAGGAAAACATATAGCTTGTAAACGGGGCTAAACGTCATTGGGATTGCTCACTAAGGGCTCTCACACAGGTGAACTCTGCCTGCCGATTCCCACTGAGCAGGCGGGTGACAGGTCCGTGTCTGCTCCACTTATACAGAGCAGACACAGCCTGCTTGCCTCTATGGGCAGTCGGATGACAAAAAAGGCTAACCGTTTACATCCAAATGACATCTGATCCAATTTGCCAGATGGATGGGCAACAGATACCACATCCATAGTTTTTTTTTACAGGATCTGATCGGATGTCGTGGGTGTAAAAGTGTGGGTGGGTGCTTACAACCTGCAGCTCCATTGGGGGCAATTGATGGTCCAATCGGGTTCACCATTAAAAAAAAAAAAAAAAAAAACACCCCCACACACACAGGTGGAACCAATTGGCTCGTCCGTGTGAAAGAGCTCTAGAGGGGGGGAAAAAAAATAAAAAAATAAAATAAAAAAAAGAAGGAAGAAGGGCACAGAACTTTGTAAAAGCAATCACCCTCATGGTTTATTTCCTGTATTGTTGCATTACCTCTTCCTGTCTCCATGTTGGTCCTTAAAGCAAACCTATAGCTTGTTTTATCTCCCCACCCCCAGTAGTCTTTTCTCTGTTCCCCCACCTTTACATTCAGTGCTTGGGAGCTAAAGAAAATACCCGGAACCTCAAAAAAAAAATAAAAAAAAAAAAATAAACACGCAACAATACAATACACACTGCGCCAGGTAGGTCTGCCACAACAAACACTGAGCTGCTGATCAGGTGCCCAGCCGCCTTGTATCATAGAAGATCAGGAAGGCAAAGATGGATGACCACACACACCGAGGACAGTACAAGTTCCAGCTTCTTTATTACTAATGTTTAAAACATCCATAGAATCACAGCACAAACATAAGGAGCAAATGTTAATGAGTTTTATGCCACGGGTTTGCGTTAATGCATGTCATGAGCTTAGTCATAACATACCACTGACAGGTCCAGAGCAATTTAAATCACATTATACCCAATCAGAGCTTACACTCCATGCAAGAGAAGCTTACTGGTTCTTCCAGCTTTCAGATGTGTCATAAAAGGAGTGACATACCACTCATAGTTTGAGTGATTGGGGTTTTTCTTCCTCTCTCTTGCGGAGTCTGGTACAGGTCCATTTTTAGAAAGAAAACGATTACCATGGTAAATGCGGAGGATAAATCAAAGTGCACATCGACATATAGATATAGATATATATATCTATTTGATTTGTTCAGCGCTGGTTGCTTTGGTTTTTCTCTCTCTCTCTCTCTATATATTATATATATACACATATATACATACACATATATACATACACACACACATATATACATATACATATATTTTGTGTATAATATAGATTTAAAACAAATCTAATCAGACCTATCAGTGGTATGTTATGACCATGCACCCATGACATGAAACGTGTTAACATGTTCTTCTTATATGTGTTCTGTGGATAT
The DNA here is from genome assembly GCF_037356315.1 of Lithobates pipiens. Taxonomy (NCBI): domain Eukaryota; kingdom Metazoa; phylum Chordata; class Amphibia; order Anura; family Ranidae; genus Lithobates; species Lithobates pipiens. The sequence goes on from NW_027507784.1 coordinate 326,679,487, forward strand.
TTTAAACATTAGCAATAAAGAATCTGGAATTTTTTGTCATCAGTGCAAGGTCATCCATGTGACAGTGTTGGCCCAATCAGCATCGTTACACAAGGAAAGTCAGAGACCTAGAAGTTATAACTCCCGCAAATCATGGCTTACATGCGACTATCCTTTGCTTCCGATGGCTGGCAAGGGAGCATAAAATGCCAAGTAGAAGCTTCAGGGAAACGTGTAAAAGCAACTAACTTGCTAACTTTAGCAACACGTTACACCCGTATTTAGGGTGCGACATGTAAAAATGTTGCCAAGCACCACCACACCCCCAGAGATATGGTGTGTGGATTCTTCACCCCCAGCAGCCATGCCATGCGGGGCTCTGTCTGCACAGCAGGGTTATACATCCACAGAGATCTACAAATGAATGAACTACAAGTCTCATCTGCCACCTCAGCAGACGGATCAGTAGTTCCCAATGGAATACAAGTACGGTGATCAGCGCACTCATAGTCCATTGACACTTCATCCAGCTTTCCAACTGAAAGCCTTGGGGGGGTCTCCTGTGAAAATAAAAATAAATGCACTTTTTTTCCTGCAAAATATGTGCATTCATCTTTTTTTTTTTTTGTTCTTTGTTTTAATGTGAACAGTCTTTAAAATATGATAAACTTCCTCAATGACCAATAGGAAAGGTCAGGAGGTGAGACCAGGCACACCAAAATGAGATCTGGATACAGAAACGTCTGCCTCTTTCTCTGGATCTATGGAGAGTTTTGAGAGGCTGCCTTCCCTGATCCCCATCATGTCATCAGATTGAATGGCTGGGTTAGGAACACATTGGGGGTTATTTACAAAAGGCAAATCCACTTTGCACTACAAGGGCACGTGATATTGCACTTGGAAGTGCAGTCACTAGATCCGAGGAGGACATGCAAGGAAGGAAAAAAAATAAAAAATAAAACACACACACACACACACACACACATAGCATTTTAGCTTGCACAGGATTGGATAATAAAATCAGCAGAGCTTCCCCTCATTTCAGATCTACCTCAGATTTACAATTTCAACTGCACAATGCACTTGTAGTTAGCACTTCTAGTGCAAAGTGGATTTGCCTTTAGTAAATAACCCCCATTGTCTAATGCACCCAGATTTTACATGTCCCATAATCTGTGGGAGCAGACGCCAAATCTTTGGTTAACATAACACACTGAGGTTGTTGTACTAAAACTGGAGAGTGCAAAATCTGTTGCAGCTCAGAAAAGTAACCAATCAGCTTCCAGGTTTTATTCTCAAAGCTTAATTGAACAAACTGAAGTTAGAAGCTGATTGGCTTCCATGGACAGCTGCACCACATTTTGCGCTCTCCAGTTTTAGTAAACCAACCCCAGCGTCTCCCGGTGGTCCAGTGAGGAAACAAGGCCCATCACTCTCTTTGGAGACACCAGTCATCCTAGGTTTGATGGCTGCAGGGCATGCTGGGAATTGTAGTTCCCCCATCTAACCCCATTAAAACTTCAAAATGTGCTTATTTTTGGATTACGGTGACAAAACTAAACAGAACCAAGACCCAAGAGAAGCTTCTACTCACAATCTGCTTCTGCTTCAGAGGCTTCACAGAGTAGCTGCCATCCACATGCTGCAAAGACAAAAACAAAGTGTCATTGCAGGTACAATGCTTTGCAGGATCATATGCAAAAAAATTAATAAATGCACATTTTTTTTGCATTCATTTCTCTGTAAAAGGGGGCTTGACCTTCAAGGGTAGATTAAAGTCTCTTACCTTTTCAAAAGCAGCTAAAAGCACGTGAGCGTGTCCGGACCCCTCTGCAGAAAACACACAGCGTGAGACATCCTTGGCACTTACACAAGGCTTGCTTTAATACGGAGAATGAATCACACACAGGAGGGCACAAATATAAAAAACGAACAGCATTGTAGACATACCTCCTCCCTCCGCAACCACGGCCTGAACGACAAGTGGAATAACCCCTTTATCCAGATCAAAGTTCAACTGAGGAGAACAGAAAATAAACACAGAAATCAGGATGCCAGCTACAACTACTGGATAGCAGGCATAGAACCAACATCATAGAAAATATTAACAGAAGACAAGAGTTCAAAAATATTCTGAGAAGGAAGCAATACTTAAAGGGGACGTAAGGTTTGTTTGTTTTTTTAACTGCTGACAGGTAGGGTTTTATGACAGAAATAACTTTGTATGCCTCTTCTGGCATAATCGCTTCTCCCTGCCTGTATGTATTGAGCCATTTGTATGCAGCTTAGTGTACAATTGTGGCCTGGGTTTGTGCAAAGATGAAGAAACCCCTGTATGCATGCATGGAAGTTCCAAAGCCTTTTTTTTTTTTTTTTTTTTTTTTAAAGAGTCAAGGTTAGAAGCTGATTGGTTTCTATGCAGAAGAGAGCCTGATTTTGCACTGTCCAGCTTTAATAAATGGGGGGGGGGGTCTGATATTGCAGTGCTAGATGCTATCACATGGAAGATAAGTATGCCATTTTGCACTAAAGTGCATAACTAGCACGTTATGGCAAACTGCTCCCAATAACCCAAAATGTATCTTTTGTGGTGGTGGTTTACTTCCGCTTTGAATTAATTAGTTTTAAACCGTGACTGTATAATATATCTTCCCCTTTAGCCCCATTGTACCATGAACAACTGGCAGGTTCTTCAGCTGTATTTTATCCCAAAGATTTACAGTCGCCCGCTCAAAATTTGTGTAGCCTGTTCTATCCTTGCGGCACTTTCCTGAATCTTTGGATCCGGGAGTCTGCCCCGTTCACACTACACGTGCCACGATTCCTTCCTCCCAGCCTCGCTCTCAGAGCTTCATCCGATCCCCTTTTCCCCAAACCAGCAAGTAGGTCACAGTGGCTTCAAGACGACCCCGAATTAGGGCTGCACCAATAATTTGCACAAGTATCTCGCAAATGCTCGTGCAAATGCACCGATACCTGAAACGGATACTTTCAGGCTCGGTTATTTGAGCTGTCAGTGGGGATGAACAAATGTTCCTCTTTTTAACCCCTTATTAACCCTTCATTTGCTTTAATCAGCCTTAATTAACTCATTATTCTCCTTCTCCATTTAACTATTATTTTCCTGCTTTTTTTTTTTTCTCTCATTCGCGTCTATTTTATAAAAACGATAAACAAAATTAAAACTTTTTTTTTAGTTCACTTTGTTAGTGAATATTTTAACATATATTTACACATTTGACATAAAAAAAAAAAAAAAAAGCGCAAAATTAAAAAACAAAAATCTATTAAATTTGTAAATGACTTTTCAATGCTTTGTACCATTGCTGACAGCTGAAGTGTAAACAAAACAGTTGCAGTAGGTATCAGTAATTGGTATCGGCGAGTACAAAAAAATAAAAAGTATTGGTACTCGTAAATCCAAAAAGGTATCGGTGCATCCCTACCCTGAATAGTAGCATAACCAACTGTAGGTGGAAGTAACAGGACTATATAATGTTGTTGCAAGATTGTGCTGCAAAACACGTCACAGTCTGTCCTGGATATGCAATAGATTAAAGCGGATTCAAAGTGTTATTAATATCCCAACTCCAAAAAACACAGCTTACAGTTGGTAAGGGTAATACCAGAAAACATATACAAACACTATACATTCACTTTAAAAAGGACAAAAACAAAGAAAATCTGCTGTACATACTTCTTCATCTTTCCAATCGTTGAAGTCGATTTTAAACACTGGCAGAGAGAATTGCTGGGACAGTCCTCGCTTATAATACACCGTCTGGGACTGCATGGCTGTAGTGCGGGGAGTATACCTGTAGGGGGAGCCAGAGTCTTCATGTTATGCATCACCACAACCTGAAATACTGTCAAATATATATATAATTTTTTTTCCCCCCCTTCATTATAAAAAAGAAGAGGGGATCACAAATTCCCGAACATAGAGGCTGTCTTCCTGTTCTACAGCTTAGAACACAACTGGATACACCTTACTGTATTACACTATCCCATATTCCCATCAGTGGGTGTGTTGTGAAACAAGAGACTTACACAGCCATCCCTCCAGCAAACTCTTCACTGGCCTGACAGTAAACCGTAATCGCAACCCGTGCGTCAGCATCAAAGGTGAACTCCAAACCGTACAAGACTTTTGGCTTCCCGCCATCCTCCAGGGGGCTGTCCGTACCTTCTTTGTACCTGAAAGTACACAAGGATTGACATTAAAACAAACAGAACTAGTGTATGGGAAGGCAGTAGAGTACAGAGGTCTAAGAAGCCTGTTCTAATCTTTACCGGATGAGTCGCAGAGAATCCTTGCGGATGTTCACCAAACTGCGCAAAGTCTTCACCGGTTCATGAGGGGCCGGGGTCAGGTATGGGAACTACAAAGAGAAGATGATGCCAAATACGGTGTGAAGGAAACAAGTCACATCAATGGAGAAGTCCTATGTACTGCAGATCCTGTACATCACCAGAGCCCAAGTACAGGCAGAAGTCAGGAAGACAATGAATAGCTTGTTTTATTCTGGTGAAACACTTTAAAAGCAGACCTAACCTCATGTTCACACAGAGAGACATTAAAAGGTCACGCAAAGATAGGGAAAGAACAGAATAGCTGAAACATTTATCTTTCTAGGAGAAAATGGATCCTTCCCATGGTGGTCACATGGTCAAAGGCATCCCTGTTTGGTCCTGTGATTTATGTTTAGGGAGGAGCAGAGTTCATTTGACTCATTCTCCCCTTCAGTGAAGCTTGTGACCAAAGATCCATGGTATTATTGTTTATCAACTCCAGTCCTCAAGGCGCACCAACAGGTCATGTTTTCAGGTTTTCCATTATTTTGCACAGGTGATTTGATCAGTTTCACTGCCTTAGCAATTACCACAGCTGTTTCATCTGAGGGAAACCCTGAAAACATGACCTGTTGGGGCGCCTTGAGGACTGGAGTTGAGAAACACTGATCTAGAGCAACCTTTCTCAAATTTTTCGACCCTTGAGATAAACTTTCCAGTCTCAGGGAACTTCTAAAAACACGACTAGATATACAACTCAGGATACGCAAGGCCTCATGTACACGGCTGCTGGTAAACGGATGTTCAGAGGCAGTTGGATGCTTTTTTCCGCTGCCCCTGAACTCGTCCAATGTTATCTTATGTGTACATGTACACAGGTTCGTTTAATGTCGTTTTTAGGCAGTTGAGTTTAGAGGCCTTTTTTTGGAAAGCAAAAAAAGGAGGAGTTCAGAAGGTGAGCTTAGATGCATTTCAAGCACCAAGCGCTTCTAAACGCGTCAACTCGCATTTAGTTTAATGGGGTTTTTGATTTTTGGCTATTTTGAAAAAAAACTAAAAATAAAAAACGTTGTATTGCTGAACCACATCACTAAAGAGGGCACCACACAAAAGGTCTAGAGCCACACACACACACACACACACACGTTTTTCCTTCAGATTTACCAAAACCATATAATGAGGTCAAACCTTAGGAGTTTGAATGTGTATGCAATCAGGCAGGCCCTTGCACTACAAGGAAAAAAATTAAAATAAAAATCAGCAGAAAATCTGATAGTGTGTATGGGGCATAATGTCCCGTACACACGATTGGACATTCCGACAACAAAATCCATGGATTTATTTTATTTTTTTCCTGACGGATGTTGACTCAAACTTGTCTTGCATACACACGGTCACACAAAGTTGGTTGGATATTACAAACGTCAAGAACGCGGTTGATGTACAACACTAACGACGAACCAAGAAAAAAAGTTCAATAGCCAGTGCGGCTCTTCTGGCTGATTCGATTCCGAACTTTGTGTTGGAATTGTGTACACAGGATCGGAATTTCCGATCCAGATCTCAAATTTTGTGTGACGGAAATTCTGATGGAAAATGTACGAATGAGCCTGCACACAGTCGGAATTTCAAACAAAAAGCTCCCATCGAACATTTTCCGTTGGAAAATCCAACCGCGTATGGGGCATAATAGTGCAAAGTATTTTAAATATTAGTAATGGTTCACTACAAAACATAGAACATCCAACACATTTCGGGGGTTACATATCCCCCCCCCCCCCTTTCTGTAGAAGAAATGTAAGGGGGAGGTATGACCGGGGAGGGTTTGGAAAAGTTGTATGAAAAACATTGAGATATGAATTACAAATTGTAATAATAGATCTGATTTAACCAAAGTCCTGAACCTTAAATCTACTGAGGGTGGTAGAGACTGAGCAACAGAGTCTATACATCTTTCTTGGCACCAGCAAATTGCTATTCTGGAGGAAGGGGGTCCATAGGTGTTTCCTAGGCATTAAAAGTGAGGACCGCCCTGCTAGTGTATTGTATGTACATCGGCCCCTGTGGCTTATTCCCAGATGGACAAGAAGCACCCCAAACGACACTGGAAGATATCCAAGCCCACTCCAACTGACTCTCCTTTGGGCCTCCATTCTCACAATACTGTTATAGTAGGTGTCCCATTTAACATTCTCTCACAGACTTACCTGGACAGGCCGGTTCCCTAAAAAATTGAGGTCTGTGTTTTCCCCAAACAGGTACCCCTCAGGGTGCGGGGTCTCAAACTTCTCTCCACCCATGAAGAAGTGACTAGCAAAGTAATTTCCTAAAAAGAAGAACAAAAAAATTTAATAAAAAATGTAGACAGCATGCACACCATACTATTAAAAACAAAACACTACACAGTCAGTCTCTAGCTTGGGGCAGGTAGGTGGGACTAATGGCACCAACCCTTGTAACCATCAACCAACTGGTACCCGATGGCAACAACCCCTATAACTGCCTGGTACCGAATTACTTGTGTTTGCCAAGTGGCCATGGAAGTCTCTGCCAGTTAAACCTATTAGGTGTTCACTGGACAACAGTAGGTTTCTAAGAAAAAACCCTTTCAAAATGTTTGTTTTTGCTTGTTTAGCAAAATATAAATATGTCATTTGGGTACAGGGTTGCATGACCGCGCAATTGTCATTCAAAGTGCGACAGCGCTGAAAGCTGAAAATTGGTCTCGGCCAGGAAGGGGGTGAAAGTGTCCAGTATTGGAGGTTAAAATTTCCATTGATTGTTTTATCTTCTTCTGCATTCATCTATCTATATACAGTGCCTTGATAAAAGTATTCATACCTATTGAAATTTCCCAAATTTTGTGATGTTACAACCAAAAACATAAAAGTATTTTATTGGGATCTGATGTGATAGACCAACACAAAGTGACACATAATTGTGACGTGGAAGGAAAATGATAAATGCTTTTCAATGTTTTTAACAAATAAAATATGTGAAATGTGTGGGGTATATTTGTATGGCGCCCCCCTGAGTCAATACTTTGTAGAACCCCCTTTTACTGCAATTACAGCTGCAAGTCTTTTTGGGGGATGTCTCTACCAGCTTTGCACTAGAAAGAGTGGCAATTTTTGCCCATTCTTCTTTGTAAAATAACACAAGCTCTGTCAGATTGGATGTGAACAGAGATTTCCAAGTCTTGCCACAGATTCTCAATTGGATTTAGGTCTGGACTTTGACTGGGCCATTCTAACACATGAATATGCTTTGATCTAAACCATTCCATTGTAGCTCTGGCTGTATGTTTAGGGTTGTTGTCCTGCTGGAAGGTGAACCTCCGCCCCAGTCTCAAGTCTTTTGCAGACTCCAATAGGTTTTCTTCTAAGCTTGTATTTGGCGCCACCCATATTCCCATCAACTCTCACCAGCTTCCCTGTCCCTGCTGAAGGAAAACATCCCCACAACATGATGCTGCCACCACCATGTTTCACGGTGGGGATGGTGTGTTCAGGGTGATGTGTAGTGTTAGTTTTCTGCCACACATAGGCCAAAAAGTTACATTTGTATCTCATCTGTCAAGAGCACCTTCTTCCACATTTGCCATGTCCACCACATGGCTTCTCACAAACTGCAAACAGGACTTCTTATGGCTTTCTTTCAACAATGTCTTTCAACTCACCACTCTTCTTTAAAAGGTCAGATTTGTGGAGAGCACGACTAATAGTTGTCCTGTGGATAGATACTCCCACCTGAGCTGTGGATCTCTGCAGCTCCTCCAGAGTTACAATGGACCTCTTGACTGCTTCTCTGATGAATGCTCTCCTTGCCGGGCCGGTCAGTTTAGGTGGACGGCCATGTCTTGGTAGGTTTGCAGTTGTGCCATAATCTTTCCCATTTTCGGATGATGGATTGAACAGAGCTCCGTGAGATGTTCAAAGCTTGGGAGATTTTTATTTTTTTTTTTATACCTATACCCTAACCCTGCTTTAATCTTCTCCACAACTTTATCCCTGACCTGTCTGGTGTGTTCTTTGGTCTTAATGATGCTGTTTGTTCACTAAGGTTATCTAACAAACCTCTGAGGGGTTCACAGAACAGCTGTATTTATACTGAGATTAAAATTACGCAGTAATTACTTACTAATTAGGTGACTTCTAAAGGCAGTTGGTTCCACTAGATTTTAAGGTGCCTGAATACAAATGCACACCACACTTTTCACATATTTGTAAAAATTTTGAAAACCATTTATCATTTTCCTTCCACTTCATTTCAAGGGGGGTATGAATATTTTTTCAAGGCAATGCATCTATCAGAGATGGGTAACACAATGCTCTTTTCTACCAATGCAACTTCATATTGGCTCTGTACTATTAGAACATGTACAAAAAAAAAAAAGTTCTGATAGAAAGTGGGAAAAAGAAAGATTTAGGCCTGGTTCACACCTATGCAGGTGCATTTTTCAATACACGCTTTTGATCCATTGAAGTGCGTTTTTTGCAAAACGCGCTATTAAAAAAAAAAGAAAAAAAAAACGCATTCGATGTAAACTAGCTTTAAGACCCCTTTCACACCGGGGCGCTTTGCAGGCACTACATCGTTAAAAATAGCGCCTGCAAAACGCTCTCAAAAAGCCGCTGCTGTCTCTCCAATGTAAAAGCCCCGGGGGCTCTCACACTGGAGCGGTGCGCAGGCAGGACACAAAAAAAAGTCCTGCTAGCCGCATCTTTGGAGTGGTGAAGAAGTGGTGTATACACTGCTCATGCCCATTGAAATCAATGGGGCAGCACGGCTATACCGCCGGCATAGCGCTGCTGCAGCAGCACTTTGCGGTGGTTTTAACCCTTTCTGGGCCGCTACTGGGGAGGTAAAAGTGCCCCGCTAGTGGCTGAATAGCGCCGTGAAATTGACGGTAAAGCACCTACTGCCCCAGTGTGAAAGGGACGTTAGGGTTGATCTGCAGATCAATATAAGAGTAGATTGATACAAACTAAGACTGCTGGAGAGCTTGTTCTGTTGAAAAAACAGACTCAGTGGCCGGATCAACAGGTAAAAATAAAAGAAAAGAAAGCCCAAAAATGAAAATGAATGCAGCCGTCACATCGAAGATTTGGCAAGCTGCTTTGGGGTTCAATACCAGTTAAAAAAAAAAAAAAAAACGCAACTGTGAGGATATGCTAAGTGCAAGGCAGATGTACTACACATGCCCACATTTTTTTGGGCATGTGTAGTACATCCAGTGTCCACAACTAGTTAACGTGTACTACCGTGTTTCCCCAAAAATTAGACCGGGCCTTATATTAATTTTGGAAACAAGAGACACAGTACGGCTTATTTTCGGGGTAGGTCTTATCATATAATGTGTATTTGCCAGTTCCTGTGCCCCCCAGTCTTCTATCTCCCTCTCTCCCTCCCTGCCTGTTAGCTCAGAAGTCATTAGCATTGCAAGGTAAAATGCTTGTAAAATCCTATAATCCACTCTATTCGAGTATTATATAATGTACAATGTGTGTGTTTCTGTAATATAAAATGGTATAAAATACCTTCGCTGCAGCGCTGCTCTTTCATGATGCGCTGGAACTCTCTTTCCCGCTCCATGCACTCCCCCCATCCCCCGCTGACAGCCGAAGAGGAATAGAACAGCTGAGCGCCGCTGTAACAGGTGTTTGGCACAATTATATTACAGAAACACTCACATTGTACATTATACAATACCGTAATAGGCTGAATTATAGGATTTTACAACCACTTCAAACTAGGGCTTTTTTTGGGGGGTAGGGATTATATTGCAGCCCTCCTGGGAAAAATAAATAAATCACACTAGGTCTTATTTTCAGGGGAACCTGGTAATTACGAACAATGGGGAGGGGGGGAAAAAAGTGGAGGGGGGGGGAGAAGGACGACCGTGGAGTCCTCACCAGATTTGGGTGGATAGCGGTAAGCAGAGTTGGCCTGGATATCGATGTCTTCCACACCGGCAATTCTTCGGCCCCACACCGCCCCCATTGTCTGAGGAAGGAACACAACAAGCAATAAGTGATACATCCAACTGTACTTTTTTTTTTTTTTGTTAGTGTGTCTTGCATTGAGCAGGATGGTTGCCCAACCTGTGGCCCTCCAACTGTTGCAAAACTACAAGTCCCATGAGGCATTGCAAGCCACTGACAGTTACAAGCATGACTCCCAATGGCAGAGGCATGATGGGACTTGTAGTTCTGCAACCGCTAAAGGGCCACAGGTTGAGCAACCATGTTATGAGATTTCCTCATTTCTTCTCAGAACAAGAGGCGTTGGAAGATCTCTCTACTCAGGGCCAAAAAAAAAAAAAAAAAAAAACAACAATTTAGGTCCCTTTCACACGGGGCGGATCAGTAATGATCCGCCCCGTGATGATCCGCTCGCTTAGCGGGGATCGCTCCGTTGTCCCCGCTGAGCCAGCTGCGGACAGGGCGGTCTCCGCACACTGTGCAGGGACCGCCCTGTCAGCTCTCCGCTCTCCTCTATGGGGATTGGACGAGCACGGACCGTCTGTCCGTGTTCATCCGATCCGCTCTGCAGATGGATAGAAAAATAGGCTTTTCCTCCGTCTGCAGAACCGGACTGTTGCGGAGGCGGACAATAGCGGGTGTCTGCGGATGTGCATCCGCAGACACCCGCTGTCCCATAGGGATGCATGTATGTCCGTATTTCATCCGCAAATGGATGGATGAAATACGGACATACTGTCCGCATGTGTGAAAGGGGCCTAAGTACAGTGATGGAGGGTTAAAAAAATAAATAAACGTTTCTGACTGCTTTTAGGGCCACCTGTGCCTTTCTGCCCTGATGACAACAATTCCTCCCATTTCTTGTACAGTTGTCACAGGGACAGGAAGTCATTAGAAAGTCTTCCCAATGGGGTCGCAGGCAGAAATAAATACATGACACATTTTAAATTTTCACTAAGCTATTCAAAAATAATACAATTATAATTTAATAATAAATATACAGAATTTGTATAGCGCTATCAGTTTGCACAGTGCTTTACAATATAAAAAGGGAGAGATCACAGGTACAATACAAGAGGGTGAGGCGATCCCTGCTCATAAGAGCTTACAATCTCTAGAATTCCTCTAGAGCAGGGGTGTCCAAACTTTTTTCAAAGAGGGCCAGATTTGATGAAGTGAACATGCGTGAAGGGCGATTGTTTTGCCTGACATTCTTTGAACCATTAAAATTCGGTCTGTGTTAGTGCGAGCACAAATACACGGCCCAACAAGAATTCTCTTGCCTTTATGGCTGTGTGTGAGTAAAGAGATGAGATCGGGAGTGTTATTTGGATATACCGTATTTATTGGGTGTATAACACGCACCGTCACGTTAAGAGGGAAGTTTCAGGAAAAAAATAAAATTTAAATAAAAGAACTGTGAAGCAAAATAAGGGTCAGTGCCCATCTGCAGCCTCACAAGTGCCCATCTGCAGACCCACCATTGCCAGGAATGCAGTGCCCACCATTGCCAGGAATGCACTCCCGAGCGCCAAAGATTACCTACAGGAGAATCTCCTTTTTACATGGTGGCCTCTTTAATAGAAAGTCCCGCCTCCTTTGATGAACAGAACAGTCGTCCAATGGCAGCGCTGAAGACGGGACTTCCTATTACAGAGGCCGCCCATACACAGGAAATTCTGCATGTACGGTGCTCTCTGTCCCCTCCAAGGCATATACATCTTTTGTGGCCCTGGCAGATCATCGGGGGGGGGGGCACAGAAGAGATAGAGATATATAATGTACAAATAACCAGGTGGGCCGCTCAAAACCGAAACGCGGGCCACGATTGGCCGCGGGCTGGACTTTGGACGTGCCTGCTCTAGAGGAACTAGTGGTACAAAAAAATAAGGTCATAATTGTGGGGTGTGAGCTGATGGAATGACATTTAATTAAAGGAAAAATGTATAAAAATAATGTAAAATAAAAATAAAATAATGTATGGCCAGCATTAGTTGTTAGGTAGAGGCGGGATAGACTTTGCTGAAGAAAGAGGAGTTTTCAGGGATCTCCTACAGATGGAAAGAGTTGGAGATGGATTGGGGTAGGGTGTTCCAGAGGATGGGAAAGACTCTGAAGAAGTCCTGGAGGAGAGGAGGTGACGAGGAAGCCAGAGATCAGGACATCCTGGTCACATCACACAGGTCTTTTGACCTTTTAAAATCAAAAGAAGATGGTACAATCAGACTGTCTGGTGTATGGCCGGCTTTAGGACCCCAGTCAGGTTGTGGTGGAGTCTTTTTCCCCCATCATTTTCTGCCCCAGTGAACCCTCCCCCCCAGTTACCAGAACAGGAAGTGAGCAGAATCTCCCCAAATGGAAACACAAGGCGCAATTAATTTTCTTTGAGTCCATCTAGAGACATCTCCTGTACCACGTCCCCCAAGTCTCTGACCATCTCCTGTACCACGTCCCCAAGTCTCTGACCATCTCCTGTACCACGTCCCCAAGTCTCTGACCATCTCCTGTACCACGTCCCCAAGTCTCTGACCATCTCCTGTACCACGTCCCCAAGTCTCTGACCATCTCCTGTACCACGTCCCCAAGTCTCTGACCATCTCCTGTACCACGTCCCCAAGTCTCTGACCATCTCCTGTACCACGTCCCCAAGTCTCTGACCATCTCCTGTACCACGTCCCCAAGTCTCTGACCATCTCCTGTACCACGTCCCCAAGTCTCTGACCATCTCCTGTACCACGTCCCCAAGTCTCTGACCATCTCCTGTACCACGTCCCCAAGTCTCTGACCATCTCCTGTACCACGTCCCCAAGTCTCTGACCATCTCCTGTACCACGTCCCCAAGTCTCTGACCATCTCCTGTACCACGTCCCCAAGTCTCTGACCATCTCCTGTACCACGTCCCCAAGTCTCTGACCATCTCCTGTACCACGTCCCCAAGTCTCTGACCATCTCCTGTACCACGTCCCCAAGTCTCTGACCATCTCCTGTACCACGTCCCCAAGTCTCTGACCATCTCCTGTACCACGTCCCCAAGTCTCTGACCATCTCCTGTACCACGTCCCCAAGTCTCTGACCATCTCCTGTACCACGTCCCCAAGTCTCTGACCATCTCCTGTACCACGTCCCCAAGTCTCTGACCATCTCCTGTACCACGTCCCCAAGTCTCTGACCATCTCCTGTACCACGTCCCCAAGTCTCTGACCATCTCCTGTACCACGTCCCCAAGTCTCTGACCATCTCCTGTACCACGTCCCCAAGTCTCTGACCATCTCCTGTACCACGTCCCCAGTCTCTGACCATCTCCTGTACCACGTCCCCAGTCTCTGACCATCTCCTGTACCACGTCCCCAGTCTCTGACCATCTCCTGTACCACGTCCCCAGTCTCTGACCATCTCCTGTACCACGTCCCCAGTCTCTGACCATCTCCTGTACCACGTCCCCAGTCTCTGACCATCTCCTGTACCACGTCCCCAGTCTCTGACCATCTCCTGTACCACGTCCCCAGTCTCTGACCATCTCCTGTACCACGTCCCCAGTCTCTGACCATCTCCTGTACCACGTCCCCAGTCTCTGACCATCTCCTGTACCACGTCCCCAGTCTCTGACCATCTCCTGTACCACGTCCCCAGTCTCTGACCATCTCCTGTACCACGTCCCCAGTCTCTGACCATCTCCTGTACCACGTCCCCAGTCTCTGACCATCTCCTGTACCACACGACCCCAGTCTCTGACCATCTCCTATACCACACGACCCCAGTCTCTGACCATCTCCTGTACCACGTCCCCAGTCTCTGACCATCTCCTGTATAAAAATATATATTTTTTTAAATATGTTTCAGTATCGGTTTTTGGCCTAGTGTATTTTTCGTTTTCGGTATCGGCACCAAAAAACCCATTCGGTGCACCCCTAGTTTACCTGCTTTGATCAGCTGAAGAAAAAAAATAAAAAATAAACAAAACACAACACACACAAACGATCCATCTATGGTTCATATAAAGGGGTTGTAAACCCTCATGGTTTTTCACCTTAATGCATTAAGGTGAAAACCTTCTGTAGTGCTGCAGCCCCCCCCCCCCCCCCCCCCCCGTTTTACATACCTGACACGGATCTTTCTCTGGCCGGGAACGAGCACACCATCTGTAGCTGGTGTCTCATGTCCTGATTGGATATATTGATAGCAGTGCATCCATTGGCTCCCGCAGCTGTCAATCAAAACCAATGACGAGGGGCCGAGTCCTGCATTCTGTGAATGGACACAAATGCGGGACTCGGGAGACCACCAAGGAGAGCGCTTCTACAACGTGGGCACTTGATTCGGGTGAAGGAGCCCCAGCAGGAGGAGGATCGGGTCCACTCTGTGCAAAACGAACTGCACAATGGAGGCAAGTATGACATGGTTGTTAGAAAAAAAAAAAAAAAAAAAACACATACAACATGTATGTGTGCATGTGTATTATTAAAAAAAAAAAAATATTATATATATATATATATATATATATATATATATATATATATATATATATATATATATATATTTTTTTTTTTTTTTTTTTTTTTTTTATTATAAAGTGATTGCAAAAGGTTTGTTTAAAAAAAAAAAAATAATGAACATGTTGTACTTATCTTGCACAGAGCAGCCCGATCCTTCTTTTTCTGGGGTTCCCCGGCGGTGCTCCTGGATCCTTCTCCTCAATGAGTGCCCCCACAGAGAGCAGCATTCCATGGGGGCAATCATGCGGGCATGCTCCTAAGTCCTGCTGCTGCGTCCATTGACACAGACAGCAAGACTCAGATCCACCCCCCCCCCCCCAGCTCCCATATCACTGGATTTGATTGAGACCAATGGCTCCCGCTGCTAACCAATGAGGACAGAGACAGCAGCAGGAGCTGCTCTGCTCATCCCCGCTGCTGGGTCTGACTCAGGTAAGAGACGACGAGAAGAAGAGGAGAAGACAGAGACGACGAGAAGAAGAGGAGAAGACAGAGACGACAAGAAGAAGAGGAGAAGACAGAGACGACGAGAAGAAGAGGAGAAGACAGAGACGACGAGAAGAAGAGGAGAAGACAGAGACGACGAGAAGAAGAGGAGAAGACAGAGACGACGAGAAGAAGAGGAGAAGACAGAGACGACGAGAAGAAGAGAGAGACGAGGAGAAGAGAGATATTTTTCTCCATAATGCATTAAAGCGGTGTTCCAGCCGCAATTATTATTTTTTTAATTCAGCAGCTACAAACTCTGTAACTGCCGACTTTTAATAAGGACACTTACCTGTCCAGGGAACCCACGATGTCGCCACCCCAAGGCTGATCTGTCCATTGGATCGGGTGCCAGCGCCGCCATCTTGGCAAAGGGAAACAGGTAGTGGAGCCTTGCGGCTTCACTGCCCGTTTCCTACTGCACATGCGTGAGTCGCATGTCGCTTTGTGAATGGCCCCATTGTTTTCTGGGACACACACACGCCCCAGAAGACAACGGGGCCATTCACAGAAGAGGAGGAAGCACTGCGGAATAGGCAGATTAGGAAGACTGCCTAGCAACAGGGGTTTCTGGTAAGTAAAAAAAAAAAAATATATATATATATATATATATATATATATATATATATATATATTTTTTTTTTTTTTTTTTTTTTTTGGTTTGAGAATGTTAACGTTACTTTTTATTTTAGGGTGGCAATCCGCTTTAAAGGTGAAAAGCCTTGAGAGACTTTACAACTCCTTAAAGAAAGGATTTCCTCTCCTCACTTCCTGTGCTGTCTCTGGGACAGGAAGTGAGAGGGAAATCTCCCTAATGGGACACAGACAGCAAAACAATACCCATCGTATACTTCATCCATGTGTTGGGTTTACACTACAGATCAAGAATACAAAAATACCACCAAATATACAGAGACTGGATCCTGACCACACATCTCTCAGCATTCCTTCACTACTGGAGAAGTCCGATTATAAAGTCTGATCACCATTATTATAACCCGGGGGCCACCACCTGTGACATCACACCCCCCACCACCTGTGACATCACACCCCCCACCACCTGTGACATCACATCACACCCCACCACCTGTGACATCACATCACATCACATCACACCCCACCTGTGACATCACACCCCCCACCACCTGTGACATCACACCCCCCCACCACCTGTGACATCACACCCCCCCACCACCTGTGACATCACATCACACCCCACCACCTGTGACATCACATCACATCACACCCCACCTGTGACATCACACCCCCCACCACCTGTGACATCACACCCCCCACCACCTGTGACATCACATCACATCACACCCCACCACCTGTGACATCACATCACACCCCACCTGTGACATCACACCCCCCCACCACCTGTGACATCACACCCCCCCACCTGTGACATCACACCCCCCCACCACCTGTGACATCACACCCCCACCACCTGTGACATCACACCCCCACCACCTGTGACATCACCCCCCCCCCCACCACCTGTGACATCACATCACATCACACCCCACCACCTTTGACATCACATCACACCCCACCTGTGACATCACACCCCCCCCACCACCTGTGACATCACACCCCCCCCCACCACCTGTGACATCACACCCCCCCCCACCACCTGTGACATCACACCCCCCCCCCCACCTGTGACATCACACCCCCCCCCCACCTGTGACATCACACCCCCCCCCCACCTGTGACATCACACCCCCCCCACCTGTGACATCACACCCCCCCCCCCCCCACCTGTGACATCACACCCCCCACACCTGTGACATCACACCCCCCCACCTGTGACATCACACCCCCCCCCCACCTGTGACATCACACCCCCCCCACCTGTGACATCACACCCCCCCCCCACCACCTGTGACATCACCCCCCCCCCCCACCACCTGTGACATCACCCCCCCCCCCACCACCTGTGACATCACACCCCCCCCACCACCTGTGACATCACACCCCCCCCCCCACCACCTGTGACATCACACCCCCCCCACCACCTGTGACATCACACCCCCCCCCCCACCACCTGTGACATCACACCCCCCCCACCACCTGTGACATCACCCCCCCCACCACCACCTGTGACATCACACCCCCCCACCACCTGTGACATCACACCCCCCCACCACCTGTGACATCACACCCCCCCACCACCTGTGACATCACACCCCCATCTCAGGGTAACAAAGTAGAATTCCAGTGTAGATAGACTGGAGTGTGGATGAGAAGTAGATTGTTACATTGTATCCCACAGACAGACACACCCCCTATAGATGTACACAGGGGAGGATGGAGTCTCCAGGATTTCATGAATCGGGAAATAGATACATTGTATCACATAGAATGCCAGATCCCCTCCCCCTCAGGAAGTACACAGACATTATATAGATATAGACCGGCCTCACTGTATACGGAAAATAAATTGTTACATTGTATCATATTGTATCCCAGCCCCGCCCCCACACGGGGTACACAGACACTCGCATACAGCTCTACCCCCCTCCCCCTCCGCACACCCGCACAGTCCGCATTCCGGGAGGAATCTACCTACAGCGTCTTGTTGTCTCCCTCCGGCCTCCTTCTTCCCGTCCGCTCCCGGGAATCCTCCACTCCGCCGCACAGCCTGCCGGGAACTGTAGTCCCCACCTCCCCTCCCCCAGCACTCCCACACAGCGCCAGGACTACAATCCCAGCACCCCCCGCGCCAGGCTCCCAGCTGACTGGCCTCAGCATGGAAAACAATGGCGGGACTGTACCAACTGACTAGACGGAGGGGCGGACGTGGAATGGAAGTGATCCGTCCTAAGGCTCTGCTTAACCCTTGCTATGCAAGGTAAAGGAATGTAACATTTTCCTATCTTCTGGTAATAATAATAATATATAATAATATACGAGAACAATAATAATAACAGTAATAATGTATAATAATAATATAATTTCTTTATATTATGATGATTATTATATTATACATTATTATTGTTATTATTATTATTATAAATGAGTATTGTTATTGTTGTTATTATCATTATTATACATTATTATTGTTCTTATTATTATAAATTATTATTGTTATAATTATTATTATTATACATTATTATTATCCTTATATATTATTATTGTTCTTAGTGTTGTTATTATTATACTATTATTATTATTATTATTATACATTATTATTGTTGTTATTAGTATTATTATTAGTATTATTATACATAATTATTGTTATTATATATTATTATTGTTATTATAATTATTATTGATATTATACCGTTGTGCTCATAAGTTTACATACCCTGGCAGAATTTATGATTTCTTGGCCATTTTTTAGAGAATATGAATTATAATAAAAACGTTTCTCACTCATGATTAGTGATTGGCTGAAGCCATTTATTATCTGTCAACTGTTTTTTACTCTTTTTAAATTATAATGACAACAGAAACTACCCAAATGACCCTGATCAAAAGTTTACATACCCCAGTTCTTAATACCGTGTATTGCCCCATTTAACATCAATGACAGCTTGAAGTCTTTTGTGTTATTTGTAGATGAGGCTCTTTATCTTCTTTTATAGTATAAACTATACATATATTTTGCTATTAAATAACATTTCTAATCATATGAAGTTAATACAAGAGTTCCCCCTTTACATCTGAACTAAGGGGGAACACAGTGGCCTCTGGTGTAAAGAGGAACTCTGATATAAGGGGTGCTCTGAGAACCCTGATTTGCCTAATGCCTCGTACACACGACACGACCAGACTTTTTGACAGCAAAGGTCTGACGGAATGAGTCCGTCGGACAGTTCGATCTTGTGTGGGCTCCATTGGACCTTTGCTTGCCAAAAATCCGGCGGACTTTAGAAATAGAACATGTTTTAAATTTTTCCACCGGAACTCCGCCGGACAGAGAAATCCGCTCGTGTGGATGCTAGTCCGACGGACAAAAACCGACGCTAATACAGCTACTGGCTACTGGCTATGAACTTCCTTATTCTAGTCCGGTCGTACGTCATCGCGTTTGAATCCGTCGGATTTTGGTGTGATTGGGTGTGGCCAAGTCCGTTCATTCGGAAAGTCCGTCGGAAAGACCGTCGTACCTAGTCCCTCTAAGCCCTTGTACACACGATCGGACATTCTGCCAACCAAATCCGTCGGATTTTGCCTGTCGGATCTTGTCCGAAACTGTTGCATACACACGGTCGGACTAAGTTGTCGAAAAATCCAATCATTCAGAACGTGATGACGTAATTTCGTTACGATGGGACTACGTTCAGGCTAGTAGTCAATAGCTTTGATGTAGGAATTTGATCTGAGCATGCGTGGCACTTGGTCCGATCAAAATTCTCTACACATGATCGGAGTATGTCCGACCGGCCCAGTTGGTCGGGAAATATTTCCAACATGTTGGAAAATTGGGCCTGACGGATATTCGGACGGAATCAGTCCGATGCATACCACACACATAGTTTCATAGTTAGTAAGGTTGAATAAAGACACCAGTCCATCCAGTTCAACCTGAGTGAGTGTCTACCCCTATCCCTGTACATTGCACACTCACATTGGTCCCTACCCTCAAGGAGCCCACAATCTAAGGTCCCCATTCATATACTAAGGCCAATTTTGGTCAGAGGCCAATTAACCTACCTGCATGTCTTTGGAGTGTGGGAGGAAACCGGAGTACCCGGAGGAAACCCACGCAGGCACAGGGAGAACATGCAAACTCCAGGCAGGTAGTGTTGTGGTTGGGATTTGAACCAGCGACCCTTTTACTGCTAGGTGAGAGTGCTAACCACTACACCACTGTGCCGCCCCAAACACAGTCGGATTATCCGACGACACGGTCCGATAGGACGCATTTTGACGGATTCTCTGACCGTGTGTACCTGTCGTAGGTCCGACGGTCTTTCCGACTGAGTTTCGGCGGAGTTCTGACGGACTTTCCGAATGAATAATAATAATAATAATAAAAAAAATAATAATACCATACAACTACTACTACTAATAAAAACAATAATAATACTAATAATAATATTACATTACAACTGCTGTTACACAACTACTAATAATAATATAATAATTATAATAAAAAAGACTAATAATAATAAAAAAAAAAATATAACTACTACTAATAATTTTACTTAACAAAATTACTACTAATAAATATAGTAATACAAGCATAAACATAATAAGCAATAGGACTATAACTAATAATAAATATAATAAAAACCTTACATGTATATCTTACCAATGAAGTGCTTGTATCCTATAATTATAGTGTATCCATTCATTATAAAATTAATAAAAACTTGTATGTATTCCGCCTCATATTGTTTTCATAACAAAAATAAATAGACTCTAAATTAACATATATACAACATGTATTACAAAAAAAGTTTTTGCACATGTTTGACATCATATAGCTAATAATCCCACAGTATGATTCAGGTTGTTGATGTACAATAGGCTCTGGTCAGGGGAAGTGGAACAATATGGCACAACGCGTTTCGTCGGCCTCCGATCCCACTTCTTCAGGTTCTGTGCATCTATAGATAAATGTCATTATTATTATAGACAATATGATGGGTGTATACAATACATACTGGTAATATGCTCCACCTTTTAGTGAATAGCCATCCAAAACTGGGAACAGGAGCCTGTGGACTTCGACCACACCAAACTTTCCGCTGGGAGGAGAACCCACTGTAAGGACAAAATATAAGGGAGTTTTTTTCTTTACAAGTTGTTCCTCCTCCCAGAGGTATTATTATTATTATAATAATAATAATTATTATTATTATTATTAATAATAATAATAATAATAATAGTATTATTATTAGTATTAATAATTAAAATATAACAGCAGTGGATTTTGTCCCTAAAGTATCCCAGCACAGAGGTGCTGAACATAATGTGTTATTACATTTTATTAGAAGTACTTTTTATTTTAATACAAATACTGCAGAAATGTTATATACTTTAATGACAGATCCAGAAGACAAATCATTTTCATCTTTCACTTTTTCTTCCATCATTGGAATGGTGGATAGGTGGGAGCCAGGTGGCCTGTCAGTCCGGAGGAGTCAGGGGACACACCCCCCACACTGTAGCTGTCCCCCTATGATCTATATATGTATGTTGTAAAGCACTGCGCATACTGTTGGCACTATATAAATTCTGTATAATAATAATAATGTATGTATTGAAGTATGTATGTCTATGTATGTATGTATGTAGTATATATGAGTATGTTAGTGCCGCACACTGGGGGGGTGTGCCAGGCCGACGTCGCCTGCTGTGTCAGCTTTCATTTGAATAGCCAGTTGCCTGCCGTCACACAAGTCTCGCCTTCTGGTTTTCTCCTTTGACAGACAGCACACTTGTCCAATGCGGGGACATGTGCTGTCTATCACAGGTAGAAACCAATCCAGGAGGCGGGACTTGTGTGACGGCGGGTGATGCTGGCAAATTAAAGCTCACACAGCGGGCATGATACCATGATAACATCAGCCTGATAACCCCCCCCCCCTGCCCCCCGTGTGTGAGACCAGGGCAGACCACCCTCACCCCACCCCACCCCCACCTCAGCACCCACCCAAGATCTGTGTGATGATCCGGCTCTCCTTTCTGATCCCCTGCACTGGTGAGGCTGCATAGATGGGCACCGGGCAGGTTGCATTGCTGGGCACCGGTGAGGCTGCCTAGATGGGCACCGGTGAGGCTGCCTAGATGGGCACCGGTGAGGCTGCATTGAAGGGCACTGGTAAGGCTGCCTAGATGGGCACTGGGGAGACTGAATCCTTTATGTAGCATGCTCCTTAGCCCTGCACTTTGTTTTTTCTCTATCTTATCTTCATAACATTTGGTAGTCATATCTCAAAAAAGTATCTTTTTTTTTATCTTTATGCACAAAATGTGAGAAATAAAGTATATATCATACAATCATTCCAAAAACACACACCACATACACTGCATACATCATATAAGGGGAAATATGCTTATAAAATACTTTACCATTTGCTGGTAAAAAAAATGTCCCCGGATTTTATCTTAAAAATCTGTTCTCCTTATTGTATGTATGTCTATGTATGTAGTATGTATGTATGTCTATGTATGTAGTATGTATGCATGTAGTGTGTATGTCTATGTATGTATGTAGTATATATGTATGTATTTATGTTTGTCTATGTATGTATGTATGTAGTATGTATGCATGTCTATGTATGTATGTATATCTATGTAGTATATATGTATGTATTTATGTTTGTCTATGTATGTAGTATGTATGTATGTATGTTTATGTATGTATGCATACCTCCCAACATTGTGAGATGGGAATGAGGGACACCTACGAACAAATGTATGTAAGCATAGGACACGCCCCCTGCCACACCCCCTAAAAAAGGTTAATTAAATCCACAAGGACTTTTTTTTACCACTACTTTTGCTTTATATTCACTTTTAAAATGTACAAATGCAGCAATTTAGAAATCAGATGAAAGGTTTAGCACTGGGAATCACTTTTTGAAAGATAAATAGTGCATTTTATATACAATTATATAGATCAGACCAAAATGAGGGACAAATGAGGAGGAATGAGGGACATTGCTCCAAATCAGGGACAGTCCCTCCAAATCCCAAAGTTGGGAGCTATGTGTATGTGTGTAGTATGTATGTCTTTGTATGTATGTACTATGTCTATGTATGTATAGGATTATTATGGGACATTCGGAACACACCGCATAGCATTCCACAGAGATCCCTCGGTGGTTCCCACACTGTAATGACGTCACCACTGTCCAGGAAACTCCAATACACAGAGCTCTGCCAACCTGGCCTGACCCGTCCATCACCAGGAAGCCACACCCCATCCCTCAACCCTGCTCTGCCATTGGCGAGCGGGATGTTTACCTTATATGGTCTGACACTGCCACAGCTCGGGGGACCATTGGCTGGAAGCGGAGCCGCTGTTGGTGACCTCACAACACAAACAAAGCGGGGCATGCCGGGAGTTGTAGTTCCCAGAGCAGCCGAGCCATGTGAGACGGGGATGTGGGGGTTCTCTGGCTGTGTGTACGGGGGGAGGGGAATCAGTCACGATGGTATTCTCTGCAGGGTGGAAGTAAGATTATTGTGAGGATAGAGATGTCGAAGTGCTTAGATTATTTTATTTTGGGTTCTTCTGCTGCTGCGGGACTACAAATCCCAGCATGTCTGTGTGTGTGCATTATATCTGTACAGCCACAGGGTGCAGAATTATCATCTATATTATTATTACATTCCTATTATCATTATTAAATAAAATATTATTATAAATTAATTATAATATTACATATTTATATATGTGTATTTATACTTATTATTGATAATACAATAACATTATATATCATACTATACCATTATAATGAATTTGATTATTTGATATTCTTGTTTAATACTATAAAGAAATACTTTGTCGGCATGCTGGTATTTGTAGTTCCACAATACACAATAATTGGCTCCATCTGGTTTCCGGGGTCAGTCTGCTTCTAAAAATCTTATCCTGGAAGTTTTTGTCTCCTGGAAATATATTTAATTTCTCTGCTTTATTTCAAATGAAATTTATTATTATTATTATTATTATTGGGGTTTGTCAAACGCTGCCCTTTGCTTTGGAGCTTAGCGTCGCTCAAGCGAATGCGTTAAAACAGAAGATGCAAAAATAAATAAAATCTGCCGCCTTGTGTTTGAGGTGCGCTTTAAATATCCGACTACATTGATTCCAATAATTGCTCCAAATTAGTGTGATCGATCGATCCCTGATAATTGCACCGTGCTCCAAATGTGTGCAATCAACACTGCGTAGTATTGATCGATTCCCAATAATTGCTCCATGCTCCAAATGTGTGCAGTCAACACTGTACATTATCGATCGATCCTTGATAATTTAACCATGCTCCAAATTTGTGCAATCAACTCTGCGTAGTATTAATCGATTCCCAATAATCGCACCTTGCTCCAAATATGTGCAATCAACACTGTGCGTTATCGATCGATCCCTGATAATTTCACAATGCTGAAAATTTGTGCAGTCAACACTGTGTGTTTTCAATCTATCCCTGATAATTGTACCATGCTCCAAATTTGTACGATCAACACTGCTTAGTATTCATCGACTCCCAATAATCGCACCTTGCTCCAAATGTGTGCAATCAACAATGTGCGTTATCGATCGATCCTTGGTAATTGCACCATGCTCCAAATTTGGACGACCAACACTGCGTAGTATTAATCGATTTCCAATAATCGCACGATGCACCAAATATGTGCAATCAACACTGTGCGTTATAGATCGATTCCCTGATAATCGCACCTAGCTCCAAATGTTGGCAATCAACACTATGCATTATCGATCGATTCTTGATAATTGCACCATGCTCCAAATTTGTACGATCAACACTGCGTAGTATTGACTGACTCCCAATAATCGCACCTTGCTCCAAATGTCTGCAATCAACACTGTGCATTATCGATCGATTCCCTGATAATCGCAACTTGCTCCAAATGTGTGCAATCAACACTGTGCGTTATCGATCGATTCCCTGATAATCGCAACTTGCTCCAAATGTGTGCAATCAACACTGTGCGTTATCGATCGATTCCCTGATAATCGCAACTTGCTCCAAATGTGTGCAATCAACACTGTGCGTTATCGATCGATTCTTGATAATTGCACCATGCTCCAAATGTGTGCAAGCAACACCACGTAGTATCGATCGATCCCTAATAATCGCACTACGCTCCTGTGTAAGCGATCACTGCTACATGCAACTATATGTGCAGCGAGCAGTAGCAATTAATCCCTGGCGATTTTAATAACGCCACTACATTGCCAAAAATCGCTGCGTGCGTCCAACCTTACACCGCGTTGGCGTTCGTATGGTAAGTACGCGTTTCTTATTTGGAAATTTCATGCAGAACGCCCGAACAAAATTAGAAGTTCAAGGAAAGCAATGCTGTGCGACTTCTCATTTTGTAGTGCGATGACGTGGAATTTGGTGTTTGCAGTGTGCACAGTGGCAGGTGAACGCAGCACAACAACACGCTGTGACCATCCGAGGCTGACAGCAGCTGTGCTCTTCCCCCATCTCCACAAAAAAAAAAAAAAACTCCATTTCCCATCATGCCTTGCTCCTCCACTCCTCTGTGGGGCTGGAGCTGGTTGATGGGCAGCTTTGCAGGGAGGCAGTGAGTGAGCGGTGTGCGTTTTGTTTATGAATGTCTCTCTACATGTCTACGTGTGAGTGTGTGCGGTCCGGCGGGGGCTCTCACCCGTCTCTATAGGCAATGGGCGTCTGGTGCACGTGTGTGTGTGAGTGCGCACACCGTCCGATCCTCCGCACCAACGTGTTTACATGTTGCAACGTGCAGCACACACACACACACAATGCCTTTATTGTATTTGTTTATGTCTGGAGGTGTGAGTGCTGGAAGTCACCTACTGATTTATTATATATGTATATACAGGACAGGGTACTGGGCACATGGCTTGTGTGGGATCGTGCGTCCAATCGCAACGGAGACTGCGTGTTTTATTGTGAAACATCGATGTGTTGTACCGAACAAGATGGCACCCCTCCTGCTCTGTGTTGTGTCTTTGCTCCTCTTGCTTCCATGTGTTATCTCTGCTAACCGTTTGTTTGTTCTCCACTCGCAGACTGTTAGGTGTCACTGAGCTGTCACTTGCGCTGTTGGTGTGACGTCCGTCGGGATGTCTGGTGACATAGAGCAGTTGAAGCAGCAGCTGCTGGTGTCCCAGTTTGTGCTGACGGCCGGCTGCGCTACGGACCAGGCTGAGCAGCTACTGCGGGCGGCACACTGGCAGTATGAGGTGAGAGGAGAGCGCCGGGCTCTGGGGCCCTGGGATCCCGAGAAAGAAAATGTTCACCTTTCTGTCCTTTAATCCACTCTCACTTACCTTCAACCTATCAACCCTCTACTTTCCCCTCTCTCCCGCTGTCCCTCTACTTTCCCTTCTCCCCCACTGTCCCTCTGCTTTCCCCTCTCCCCCACTGTCCATCTACTTTCCCCTCTCCCCACTGTCCCTCTACTTTCCCCTCTCTACCGCTGTCCCTCTACTTTCCTCTCTCTCCCACTGTCCCTCTGCTTTCCCCTCTCTCCCACTGTTCCTCTGCTTTCCCCTCTCTCCCACTGTCCCTCTGCTTTCCCCTCTCCCCCACTGTCCCTCTGCTTTCCCCTCTCCCCCACTGTCCCTCTCTTTCCCCTCTCCCCCACTGTCCCTCTACTTTCCCCTTTCCCCCGCTCTCCCTCTACTTTCCCCTCTCCCCCTCTGTCCCTCTGCTTTCACCTCTCCCCCACTGTCCCTCTTCTTTCCCCTCTCCCCCACTGTCCCTCTTCTTTCCCCTCTCCCCCACTGTCCCTCTGCTTTCCCCTCTCCCCCACTGTCCCTCTGCTTTCCCCTCTCCCCCACTGTCCCTCTGCTTTCCCTTCTCTCCCACTGTCCCTCTGCTTTCCCTTCTCTCCCACTGTCCCTCTGCTTTCCCTTCTCTCCCACTGTCCCTCTGCTTTCCCTTCTCTCCCACTGTCCCTCTGATTTCCCTTCTCTCCCACTGTCCCTCTGCTTTCCCTTCTCTCCCACTGTCCCTCTGCTTTCCCCTCTCCCTCTGCTTTCCCCTCCCCCCCTCTGTCCCTCTGCTTTCACCTCTCCCCCTCTGTCCCTCTGCTTTCCCCTCTCCCCCACTGTCCCTCTTCTTTCCCCTCTCCCCCACTGTCCCTCTGCTTTCCCCTCTCCCCCACTGTCCCTCTGCTTTCCCCTCTCCCCCACTGTCCCTCTGCTTTCCCCTATCCCCCGCTGTCCTTCTGTTTTCCACTCTCTTCTGCTGTCCTTTCTCTCCCACTGTCCCTCTGCTTTCCCTTCTATCCTGCTGCCCCTCTCTCCCACTGTCCCTCTGCTTTACCCTCTCTCCCACTGTCTCTCTGCTTTCCCCTCTCTCCCGCTGTCCCTCTGCTTTCCCCTCTCTCCTGCTGTCGTTCAGCTTGCCCCTCGGTTGATGTCTCCCTGCTCACCCCTCTCTCCCGCTCTTACCCTGCTCACCACTCTCTTATGCTGTTTCTCTGCTTGCCCCTCTCTCCCGCTGTGTCTCTGCCCATTCCTCTCTTGTTGCCCACTGTCTCCCTGCTTGCCACTCTCTTTCTCACCATCTCCCTCCTCTATCTCACTGTCACTCTGCATGCTTTACTCTCTCTCTTGCAGTCTATCTGCTTGCCTTTCTCCTTTGCTGCTGTCCTGCTCCCCGTTTTCTCTTTTGCTGTCTCCCTATGTGCCCCTCTCTCTTACTGTCACCCTGCTCACCACTCTCCCATTCTATCTCCCTGCTCACTCCTCTCACTTTCTGTCTCCCTGATCACTTCTCTATTTTACTGTCCTTCCCTACCATTCTTCTTACTCCTCTCTCATCACCCTCTGCATTTTTTGTCAATGTTGATACTCAGCCTTTCTTTATCTCTTTATCTGTTGACTTTCTCACCTGTCTCTTACTATTGACCTGCTCTTTCTCTCTCTTAATGTTGACCTGCTTGCCCCTCTCACTTACTGTTGATCTGCTTACCCTTCTCTTTTACTATTGATCTGCTCACACCTCTTTCCAGATGTTGACCTGCTAGCTTCTCTACCTTGGTATAACCTTTTCTCACCCCCTGTCACTTTCTCACCATCACTCACCTTAGCAACTCTTTGTCGATGTTGACGCTTAGCCCTTTCCTGCTGTTGCCCCACGTGATCCCCTTTCTCACTGTCACCCTACTTTTGCTAATTCTGTCTCTTCCCCCATCACCTCATTCTTCATTCGCTCACACTGTACACCTTCACTGCCTCTTTCAGCTCCACTACTTTTCAAATCCTTCTTCTTTCCACTCCTCCAGTAACTCTTTAGCTTTTCTTCGCTCCATTATGGTTTTGTAGCTCCATTGTAGCTCCATAGTTCTAGTGTATGCCCATCATTGTGTTATATCTGTCTCTTCTCTCCACAGACTGCGCTTAGCGCCTTCTTCCAAGAGTCCAGTCACCCCTACATCCCGCACCACCAAATGGTAAGACACCGGGAGGGGTCTATTGTCTAGTTTTGCTGAAAATGTTTATATTTGGACAATCTTCTATTTTCTGTTCTTTGGATCACAAGATTAAAGATTCTGCCAAATGCAATGCCTAGTGAGTGTAATTGGCAGGTATCATCCACCTTACCAACCACTTAGCTTTCACACTGCCGCGCCCATAGCGTTGGCGGTAAAACAGCGCTATTTTTTGCGGCGTTTTACCGTCGGATTTGCAGCGCTTTTACCCCCCGCTACAGGCAGAGAAAGGGTTAAAACCGCCTGCAATATGCTGCAGTGGCGGCGTTTTGCTGGCGGTATAGCCGCGCTGCCCCATTAATTTCAATGGGGAGCAGCGGTGGAGGAGCGGTAAACACACCACTCCTTCACCACTCCAAAGAAGCTGCTGACAGGACTTTTCCTGACTTCCAGCCAGCACAACGCTCCAGTGTGAAAGCCCGAGGGCTTTCACACTGGAATGAATGGAGCAGCAGTTTGAGGGCGGATTGCAGGCGCTATAGCCTGAAGGGATTGCACCCCCATCTGGCAATCCCTTCACTGGCTATTGCACACCCATCAAATAAAATTCAGAATACTGACAGCATAGGAAATCATTCACGACTCTGCTCCCAGCTACTTCACCAACCTTGTTTCAAAATACCAACCAAGCTGTACTCTTTGCTTTTCCCAAGACCTCCTGCATCCACCTCCTCCAATGCTGGCTTTTTGGTCTTCTTCAGAGCCTTTTCCTTCCTGTGGAACTCCCTACCACAGTCTAATCTGTCCAGTTATTCTCTACTCTGTCTGCATTTAGGTGACCTCTGTATTGCAACTGTAATGTCTTGGCCTCCCTTTGTATTGTACAAACTATTAGCACTATATAAATCCAGTTTTATAAAAATAATATACATAACCATTACCATTCAGTAGTGTGGACATGAACATGCTAGAGCTTCTTAAAGTGTTTGTATACCCTTAATCTATTTTATTATGTTTGTCTTCATGCCTCATTGTATTCAGTTTTCTTAAAGCAGAACTAAACTCTCCTCCCCTCTCCGGCCCTGACATCCTCACCCGGTCTTCCTCTGGGTTCAGGATCTTCGGCTATCTTGACTGGTTGGGCCAAAATGACGTAACTTCCATGTATGGACATGGGAGTTCATTCATTCTGGCACTGTGTACATTGAGCTGTGTATGTGCAAATCAGTATACATTGCGAACAGGAAGATAGGTTTGTTTGTTTTTCTTTTTTTGCAGAAGAGACATAGCGTGGCCTCTTTCCATTTGCATTTTTTTTCTTTTTCAAGTCCTCTTTTTTTAATTAAATATTTTTTTGTAAATCTGTTACAAAGTTTCTTACCTGGAGGTCCTGCCAGTAACAGCACTTCCTGTTGCAGGCTAATAACACTAGGCCACTGCCTTACAATTAGCAGTTACTTATTAGTGTTGTCAGTCTCCATGTTCACTCCGATAGTTGTCCATTGGGCTTCCTATCAGGTCCATGCATACCCCCTGCCATGAGAAAAATATGTAGTTTGCCATATTTGACCCCCTTCTGACAATTATAAATACTTGGCTATCATATGAATGTAATACTTTGAGTTTATGCATTTGAACAAGTATTGAATTCACACAACAGCTAGTGCACCAGCATTTTTAGAGGATCAACCATAACAGCCTACATATAACTTTTATTTGTTTTGGACAGAGCACAGAACAGTTAGAAACTCTACTAGGTTATTATTGAAGTGTTTGTACCCATTGGGGATTTCTCCTCCCCTAATTTTCTCCTTCAATGGCAAAGCCAGTAATAAAACATAGAGTGAGAGGATGAAAGGACCTGCATCGTGTATTTACTGCCCTGTTGGGAAGATCTCTTGACTTCCTGTATTCCAGGGACACAAACAGGGCTTATTATAACCCCTAAGGCCCCTCTCAGATGGGTGGACTCCACCAGCGAATCTGTCCGCTGCTCCCTGCTAAGTAGGCTGTGTCCGTGTCCTCTCTGCATCAGTGTCCTCTATGGGCGGTCGAATGAAAACGGACCGCCTGTCCATTTTTTCCATCTGACTGTCATCCAATCCCCCCCCCAGACGAATGGAGAACGGATCCTCCATCTGTCTGTTTTCAGTGCATAGGACTGGATCTGATGTCGGCAGGTGTCAATGGCCACCAGCCGCTCCAAAGAAGGTAATGGGTGATCCGATTGGTCTGCCTCTGTGAAAGGGTCCTAAGGAGGACAGGCCTTAACAGTTACTTGCAACAGTAAACCGGGTACAAGACATGGCCACCCAGGAACAGTCCAAAGGGCAGCAAACACAGTTTGCTTTAGACAGTAGGGTCATAGGAAAAAAACCCGCCAGTTCCTTACTAGGAGGGTGCCCGCTAATGGGTTCCCCAAAACAAACCAGCAGCACATGTAGTATATTAGTGTTCTTTCAGCAGGTAGTCTTTTCACCCAGCAGAAGGCTTCCATGACAAAGAGAAAGAGAGAGCCCTGAGCATCAGTCAGCTCACATATATAAAGGCCTGTGGGCAGCTATGATTATTAATGGGATTTGGTTACTAGGTATGATGCGGACCTAGAAATGGAGGCTTTATCCAAGTCAAAGCTCTACGAAGCTTCTGGGCTCCAGGACCAATAACAGAACTCATTGAGATCTGAGTAAACAAAAACTTTGTTTTCTCTATAACAAACAAATTCAGGTGTAGGTGTGAAACTTGGTGACACCATCCAAAACTGAGTGCCTAACAAACCCTTTCCTAACCAAAGTAAGAAATAAGTTTTGGCAGGAGCTGACCTTTGAAACCCATCTTGCAAAGAAAATAACCGTGACTATGAACATCTCTCTCCCAGACTTATCATTCTGCATTTATCTACCAATAAATTATCACTTTTAAATCTCTTAACACCTATTGTGTTTATCCCTTTTCTTTTAAATCAGAAGTCCTTTTGGGAAAGTGTTTCATTATTTAGGGTCCAAAGTTTTGGCCTCCTTGTGTCCTTTGTTTAGTTTTGCAGAATGTTTTGACTTTATAAAAATTTAAGTGGAACTTCACTCTCCCATTCAACATTGATTGATTCTTTTTAATCCTTATTCTGATAGTGAGCCATCTGTCACAGTTGAGAACAGACCTCACTGCATCCATATTCTGTTTTGCTTTTGACCGATGGCTCGCTATCAGAATTATTGCAGAGGAAACGGGATTACCAAGTCAACTGTTCATGAAATTGTGAATCAGGATTTAAACACAAGAAAGGACACCATTTTGGTAGTGTGGATAACATCCAAAGAGCCACTATGCAGGCTCTGAACACCATCCCACTTGAAGACTTCCTTGGATGCTATGGGAGGCCACTGGGAGAGTTGTGTACACTCGCAAGGTGCATACTTTGAAGGAGACAATGTTCAATTGTAAAATTTTTCTCATTTCTTCCTGAACATACCTCGTATTTTGGATATATTATATGGCAAAACATTTCTGGACACTTGACCACACCTATATGAGTTTGTTGGACACCCAATTCCAAAAACATCAGTATCAATATGGATTCAGCCCTTCTTTGTGACTATAACAGTCAACACTCTTCTAGGAAGGCTTTCCAAATGATTTTGTCTGAGGGATTTTTTGCCAGTTTGGCCAATCAAACATTCATGAGGTCAGGTACCGATGTTGAATTCAAAGACTTGGCTCACATGCAGCATTCTATTTCATCCCAAAGCTGTTCAGTAGGGTTAAGGTCAGGGCCCTGTCAAATCCATTCAAGTTCCTTCACAACAAACTGGTTAAACTATGGGGTTGATTTACTAAACTTGGTTGGAGAGTGCAGAATCTGGTGCAGCTGTGCATGGTAGCCAATCGGCTTCTAACTTCAGCTTATTCAATTAAGCTTTGACAATAAAACATGGAAGCTGAATGGTTTCTATGCAGAGACGCACCAGATTTTGCACTCTCAAGTAGAGCTGCACAATTAATCGTCAAGAATCGTTATCGTGATCTTGACTAAAGTGTTTCACGATTCTTTCTATGCAAAGAATTTTGTCTGCTCTTCTGAAGCCACAGCCATCAAAAGGAAGGAAGAGAAAAACTGAGCAGTCTGCCAAGAATCAAAACATTCTTTATCAGTTGAACTTAAAGTGGTTGTAAACCCTTATAACCAACTTTGACCTACAGGTAAGCCTAGATTAAGGCTTACCTGTAGGTCCAAGAAATATCTCCTAAACCTATATGGTTTAGGAGATATTTACCCGAAGACAGCCACCGCTGTCTACGGCGCATGCGCCGTATACAGCGACGCGCAGGCGCACTGGGGCAGGCCTTTTTCTGACATTTGTTGGTTTCAAGTTAAAATCTTTTTTTTTTTGCTAGAAAATTACTTACAACCCCCAAACGTT
The DNA here is from genome assembly GCF_037356315.1 of Lithobates pipiens. Classification (NCBI taxonomy): domain Eukaryota; kingdom Metazoa; phylum Chordata; class Amphibia; order Anura; family Ranidae; genus Lithobates; species Lithobates pipiens. The sequence goes on from NW_027507784.1 coordinate 326,712,226, forward strand.
TTATATATATATATATATATATATATATATATATATATATATATATATATTTTTTTTTTTGTAGACACCCTAGAGAATAAAATGGTGGTTGTATCAATATTTTATGTCACACTGTATTTGCGCAGTGGTCTTTCAAATAAAAATAAAAAAATAACCAGTAAAGTTAGTCCATTTATTTTTTTTTTTGTATAATGTGAAAGATTTTACGTTGCGAGAATCGTGATCCTTTTTATGCTAAGCAAAAAAATTGTGATTCTCATTTTGGCCAGAATCGTGCAGCTCTACTCTCCAGTTTTAATAATTCAACCCCTATGGAGCTTTTTTATTGCACAGGAGCACAGTCATGCTGGATCAGAAAAGGACCTCCCCCAAACACAAGGTTGTCACAAGGTTGAAAGAACAGAATTGTCCAAAAGGTCTTTGTTGTAGCATTAACACTACCCTTCACTGAAAATGCCCCAGCTCAAACATTTGAAGGGTTGTCCACATACTTTTGGCCATATAGTTGGCCATATATATTTTTTTGCTGTATAGCATAATTCTAATAACCTCATCTTGTGTGATCTAGTTTTGAATTCAGTAGGATGTAGTCTTATAAAAAAAGTACACATATTAAAATAAAGTTTCACGCTTCTTCTTTCAGATGGGCACCCCTGCCAACACTCCCGCCACCCCTCCCAACTTTCCTGATGCTCTGACTATGTTTTCCCGCCTGAAAGCCTCAGAGAGCGGCTACCTCTCCTCACTGGCCACATCCCCGCCCCTCCAGCAGGGCAGCGCCCATTTCTCTCATGATCCTAGAATGCAGCAAACGGGTATGGGCTTCGGCTGCCCCGGAGGTGCGCAGAACTCCAATGGCAATCGAGGGGCAGAGGCAAACCCAGCAGCGGAGGCTGAGAGATGAGAAACGGAGGACCGAAGGACAGCACGAAGGGGGCAGGATGTGGCATGTAGACTTTATATAGCCGGCTGAACTGCCAAAAGCCTTCTAAGTATTGCTCCATACAGGCGCCCGGTGTCTCATCCTTAGCAATACGGCAGTGGCGGAAACCTACTTTCGGATAATCTCCTTTACCTCACTTGCCTGCAGAGCATTGCACCAGCTCCATCTTCCACCCTTACTAACACTCACTACAGAGCTGCCCGGTCTTCAGCCATACCTCATACTGCATCGTATGCTGGTGCAGAGTATTTTCCAGGCTTCGAAGCCTTTGCGGAGCTTACCGAAAGCGGTGTAGGGATGCGTTTGTCTTTGATGTCATTTAACCCCAGGGATCCCCAATTAATACGGACATTCCTGTAGCGGTTTTAAGAGTTGATGACAATAAATATTTTAAACTTTTACACATGACAAAAGGGGAAAGATGTCCTTTTTTATTATTTTGGTGTTTTATTTTTTATTTTTGAGCACTTACCTGGCGTTAGAGGAATCTCTATGCATTAATTCTTCAAGACAGATGATCAGAAAGGGTAATCTGAAATGGGTGCAGGGGCGTACCTACAGGGGTCGCAGGGGTCTCAATTCCGACCCTGTTCCATGCTCCAGAGGGCCTATGTGGCTCAGCCGTACACCTAGATAGGAGGAGCAGCGGGGGCGGCTGCACATAGACAAATCAATCTCTTCATTTTCATCCTGTAGCCGCTGAATTATGGATTCTCCTTATCTTCCTCCTGCAGGCATTCAGTGGCTACAGGAGGAAAATAAAGAGGTTGGGTCCTCTATATGCAGCCACCCCGCCGTTCCTCTTATCCATCTTCTTTTTGCTGCCCAACATTTGCTCTCCTGTCCCCCTAAGCTTGTTCCTGGCCCCCAACCCCGTGCTCTCTCCTGCCCCCCCTCATCCTCCACAGCTCTGAGGGGTTCCCCTCTCCTGCCAGCTGCTGCAGGGGATGTGTCAGGATGCAGGGCGGGGAAGGGCTGGTAAATGTGTCATTTATTGATCCCTTCCTTGTCTGAATGAATAAAGTCAGTGATCCGTATTGATCACTAACTCTGTCCATTCACAGCTGAAACATAATTAACGGTTTACTATGCTTTGGTTTGTGAATGAACAGGATGTTCTCTACAGAGCTATTCCTGTCCATTCATTCTGTGAAGCTGCAGAGATGGAGATTGAGGGCTGTGTCCTCAATCTCTTTTCTCTGTCTCAAAGGTGGAACATCAGAGGTATGTTTAGACCCCAGATATCTCACCAAAGCCCTTCAATGAGGCTCCCAAAACATTGTAAAAAACAAAATAACAAAAGTAAAAAACTACTGACACCAGTGGATAAACTACCAGAGTCACAAAGGTCTCACTTGCGATCTGGTCCTGGTGTCCACCACTGGGCTCAGGGGGAAGGGGCTGGGGGTCAGGGGGGCCCTTTATGGTTTCTTGCATCTGGCCCTGAAGTTTCTAGTTACGCCACTGAATGGGAAGTTAGTGTATCCTGTAACCCAGTCTTTCTCGATCCTTTTAATGCAGAGGAACCCTTAAATAAATTTTTCAGGTATTGGGCAACCCCTGCTAAAATCAGTTAATTTGGTTTCACAGTGCTTCCTGGGATTCTCATACCTGCAATACCTCCAAAACAAAGCAGAACTCAAGGTGAATAAAAGCCTCTCAAAAGGTGCAGGTGCTGTAAGCAAGCATGTCATAGACTTCTATGGAGGCTTTAAAGACGCTTGGAAGTGGGTATAGTTTTTAAAGCAAAGCAAGGCAAACACAACATTCGAGCAGGACTGTTAGACAACCGTTTTTTTAGTAACAGGTGCTTTGACTGGAATTCAAAGTTCTTTAAATAAAAAACATGACCAATGCTACATTTTGAAGCAAGTGCAAAACAAGCCCCTACAGTGATGGTCAGAATGCCACTCTTACAAACAGCTATATGGATCATTGGTTTCATGCTGCTTGCTCTGCCAAGTGGTGTTGGACTCACAATTGTGCAGGTACCATCAAATGGCAAAGTAAACAAGCCAAAGTTCAAAAAAAACCCTAGCAACTTCTGAGGAAACTTTAGGGTTCCACAAAACCCTGGTTGAGTTTGGCTGCTGTAACCAGAATGCTAACAATTTAGACCGCCGCTAGAAGTAGTCTTTACACTAGCCGTCACATTCTCTGTGTTCTTTAGCTGAGAGGTCACTTCACAGAGGCCAATCACATAACATTTTGGTCTCTGCTGGATCTTTGCCAAAATGTTTTGTTACAAGTGTTATCTTCTCCTGTTGCTATTTACAACTGACAATCAACCCTGAAGAAGGAAAAGCAGAAACCTAAAATGTGTCGGCTTACTGTTAGATCTTCAATAAAATGTAAAAGAGACTTTAGCTGTGGGATTTGCCCCCTAAATACAGTGGAGCACTCATGACTGAACGGGCCTTCTCTTCCTTCTCTTCAACACATGAGAGGCCTCCAGACTTTGATACTACTACTTTGTGGCCTAGTACCTGGACCTTAAATTAATACAGCCAGTGCCTCCAAAGATTATTTTTTCACTCTCCTATTAGTAATTAGTCATATTTAACAGGAATTGGTTTGTAATGTTGGATATGTTTCACCGCTCATCCAAGTGGCTTCCACAATTCATGAGTCTCAGGCACATGACTGCTGAGATACATCATATGTGACCTTGTTTTTTATGAAATAATGCTCAACACTGTTTTTGTTGTAAGGGCAGTGTCACAACTTAGTCCGACTCAAAAAACACATATTTAATATGCAACTTCTTAGAGAACCAAGAATTTTCGACTGGTCTGTGGCCTGCTTAAGCACCAGACAGGGGACCAATGAACCAAGGCACTTGTAGAGCTCACAGACTGAATGATTTGCAGCTGGCAGCAAACAAAGCTGTAATGAATTCAAAATCAGGAAAGTAGGTAGGAACTTACTTGAGGGCAGGTTGCCTCCAAAGAGGTCTGTAAGAGGCCTGTAACCTCACCCTTTTGCACCTTTTTAGGGTCTCTTAAGCTTTCACACCCTTTTTTGACCTTGACCAGTTTAGACGCTTTACCTCTGTCATTTGAGCAATCTGAGGAGAGGGAAATTATCCTTTGATACCTTTCCTTGTTAGGATGTTTGTAGCAGTCCAGGGCTCTGTCTACTTAAGGACAAAGAGCCTTCATACCCAGCATTTATACCTGCACGAGTAACTCAGTTACCTTAGTCCAATCACTGTGGTATCATGAAATGTGTTAATGCAGATGTTGATTGTCCAAGCACTTGACGGGAGGTGTGACAACCCTAATATACATAAACCAATGACCATTGTGCTGAGGCGTTTGGGACTTTGTTGATTGTGTTGTACATATACAGTAGCCCCCCCTGCCCCAAAGCACCCATCCCCCCATGTTGAGGTCATGCAGCCTGGTAGGGTTCAGGGGGGGGGCGCTCCCTCGTCCCCTCCCTTTCCTGACCTGCCGGGCTGCAAGCTCAGATAAGGGACTGGTATAGATATTGGGGGGACCCCCACGCCATTTTTTTATTTTTTTTTGCCATGGTGGGTCCCCTCTGAATCCATACTAGACCCAGGGGCCTGGTACGGACCTGGGGGGGGACCCCACGCCATTCTTTTTCATTATTTTTTTTTTTGCTGGCAATTTTTTTTTAATTCAGTGGGAAGTCAGCTGACAGCTGATGACTCATCGGTTGCTGAGGATGCGGCAGCCAGCTTCTCAGCCCTCTCCTTAGCAACCAGCTATATATAGTGTAAAAAAATTGCAAAAAAAAATGCAAAAAGCAAATTGCGTGTCCAAACGCTCAAAAGCAACATACATAGATGTGAATCGAGCCTAATACCTGTAGTGCCTACAAGGAGCTCTGCTCTACCACCCTTGATTGAGGCGTCCTAAACCTTTGTACAATCACTGTTGTTTTCTTTAAAGCAGTCACAATCCTGCAGGTTATTCCTCCTCATCCTTTCTCTATGGCCAGAGATGGATCATTCACACATCAACCTGGGGACAGGAAGCTAAACAGAAATGGCTGCTGCCCCAATTTATAACTAGTTGCACATGGAAGGACTTTGCATGATACAAACAGGAGCCTTATGCCACGTACACACGATCGGAATTCCGGCCAGAAAAAGACAGATGAGAGCTTTTCATCGGAAAATGCGACCGTGTGTATGCTCCATCGCAATTTAGCTGTCCGAATTTCCGCCAGCCAAAAATTGATAGCATGTTCTCAATTTTCCCGACAGAAAAACTTTCTATTGGAAATTCCGATTGTGTGTATGCAATTCCGACATGCCAAAAATCACGCATGCTCAGATTCAACTATGAGACGGAAGCTATTGGCTACTGGCTATTGAACTTCCTTTTTGTAGTCCCGTCGTACGTCACTGCGTTCTAAACTATTAGAATTTGGTGTGCCGTGTGTAGGCAAGACAGCTTGAGCGGAATTCCGTCGGGAAAACCATCAGAGCTTTTTCAGATGAGAGTTCCGATCGTGTGTACGCGGCATAAGGCCAGAGGGCTGTCTAAAGCAGTGGTTCTCAACCTTGTCCTCAAATACTCCCAACAGGCCATGTTTTGGGAATTTCTCTTAGATAAAGTAGCTGTCCAAAATACCAAGCCATAGACTCTGATTTAAAGCGGGAGTCCGCCGTTTTTTTTTTTTTAAAAGCCAGCAGCTACAAATGCTGCAGCTGCTGACCTTTAAAATAATGACACTTACCCTCCCAGCACGCCCGCGATGTCGGCACCCGAAGCCGATCTCTCGATCGTCTCTCGGGTGCTGCCGCCGCCATCTTGAGTATGGGAATCAGGAAGTGGAGCCTTTCGCCTTCATTTCCCGGTTCCCTACTGCGCATTACGCGAGTCGCGCTGCGCAATAAGGATGGTCCCCGCTGTCTCTGGGATCTGTGTGTTTCCCAGCAGGCAGCGGGGGACCTTCGGAAAGGGGCGTCGATTCTGCGGAAAGGGGCGTACCTTCTGCAGAATCTACACCGGAAGTGGGTGCAAATACCTGTACTGAACAGGTACCTGCACCCCCCTCCCCCCTGAAAGGTGCCAATTGTGGCGCCGGAGGGGGGGAGGGTTCCAATGAGCGGAAGGTCCACTTTAGGGTGGACCTCCGCTTTAAAGCACCTGTGCAAGATAAAGGAAAACCTGCAAACATGGCCTGGGGTACTCGAGGACAGGGTTGAGAACCACTGGTCTGAAGGACCCAGCTAAATTTTTTATGCTTCTGGTCAACAGTGTGTATCTACCTGTCACTTTACAATGGAGGATGTACTTTGTAGGCAGTGGGCATCTAATGGGGCCATACTGGCAGAGACAATGCAATAGGGGCAGCTTATCTGTGCCTACTGCACTCCTTATCAATGTCAAAGAGTCAAAGATGCTACTTTTCCTAGGGCCCCATTCTGCCTTAATTCATCCCCAGAGGGTCTAGAGCAGGGGTCTCAAACTGGTGGCCCTCCAGCTGTTGCAAAACTACAAGTCCCATCATGCCTCTGCCTGTGGGAGTCATGGTTGTAACTGTCAGCCTTGCAATGCCTCATGGGACTTGTCGTTTTGCAACAGCTGGAGGGCCACCAGTTTGAGACCCCTGGTCTAGAGCATAATGTGTGTCCACAAACATGACTTCTTGATCCTCTTGCAAGCGCATCCAACTTTGTTGACATTGATTTCTATCATTCTGAAGTTGTCCATTGTGTAGTATCCCATTTCCACTGTGCATGTGACATAGTAGAAAGAAGGGGAGAATGAAGGCATCTTTGTCAGCTAGAGGAGAGGGAGGTTGGGGAAAAGAAACTGAAACACAATATGTCTTCTCAAAACTGAAGTTTATTCTGCATAGATTTTGCCTTTCCTGGTTCCTCCCCCACCCTTCATGAACATGCTAATGACATTTTTAAATAAAACTTTTCCATTTTCCTTACATACCTTATTTTAGACCCAGTGAGGTCATAGTTACATAGTAGGTGTCTACTAGTAGTAAAAGTCTAGTAAGTCCATCAAGTGCAACCTATGTGTGTGATGAGATGTCAGTATAACATTGTATATCCCTGTATGTTGCGGTCGTTCAGGTGCTTCTATCGGGTTGAGGCCAGGACTGTGCAGGCCAGTCAAGTTCCTCCACCCCAAACTCACTCATCCATGTCTTTATGGACCTTGCTTTGTGCACTGGTGCGCAATCATGTTGGAACAGGAAGGGGCCATCCCCAAACTGTTCCCACAGAGTTGGGCACATGAAATTGTCCAAAATGTCTTGGTATGCTGACGCCTTAAGAATTCCCTTTACTGGAACTAAGAGGCCAAGCCCGACCCCTGAATAACACCCCCCCCCCCCCCCACCAAATCATTTAGACCAGTGCACAAAGCAAGGTCCATAAAGACATGGATGAGTGAGTTTGGGCTGACCTCAACCGATAGAACACCTTTGGGATGAAATACAGCTTGTGGACGGCCTTCCCAGAAGAGTTGAAGCTGTTGTGTTCATGTAAAGGCAGGTGTCCCAATAATTTTGACAATACAGTGTATATGCAAATTAAATGCATTTTGAACCACATACGATTCACATATCATGTGAACCGGACAGACTTGCACATATCTAGGGTGGCTGCAGTCCATTTTTAAAAAGAATCCTGTATGATTTTTGGGTCTGGTTCAGGAGCAAATTCAAGTTAAAATTCACACCTGAATCGCACCTGAACAGGAGAATAAAATTAGATTCCTTTTAAAAATGGACTGGAAACTGCAGCCGGACATGTGTGAACCTAGACGTCCTCAGTACTCCTCTCAAGACATCTCAGCCCTTATGCAAGCAGTGAACTGGCTCTTGGGAGAAGTTATGCATATATTAAAATTTTAAAATACATTGATGGGTGTAAGTCTGGGTGAGTGGGATTGCCTAGAAGGTCTGCAATTGCATGAAAACCACCCTAGGTAGTGTCCATGTACAATGGTGGTGCATCCATAAGGGAGCGCGGGTGCCGCCCTCTCTACAGCCACCCCTCTAGCACCAATAGATAGATTCAAGCAATGCATGGCCGCCACTGCCAGCCCTATTCAGGCGCTCGGGCCCTTTTTGGGTGCTGTGCGACTGCATTACAGCAGCAGGGTTTTTTTTTTTTTTAAAGCGGGAGTCCACCGGGACTCCGCGTTTTTTTTTTTTTTTTTTAAAAGCCAGCAGCTACAAATACTGCAGCTGCTGACTTTTAAATAGTGACACTTACCTGTCCAGCGCGCCCGCGATGTCGGCACCCGAAGCCGATCGCTCGCTCGGCTGCCGGGTCCCGCCGCCATCTTGGGTATGGGAATCAGGAAATGGAGCCTTTCGGCTTCATTTCCCGGTTCCCTACTGCGCATGCGCGAGCCGCGCGGCGCAATCCGGACGGTCCCCGCTGCCTCTGGGAGCTGTGTGTTTCCCAGCAGGCAGCGGGGCACTTGCTGAAGGGGGCGGGCGCTTGCGGAACGGGGGCGTAACGTACGCCCCGTTCCGCAGAGAGCTAGCCCGGAAGTGGGTGCAGTTACCTGGATTATCCAGGTAACTGCACCCCCCTCCCCCCTGAAAGGTGCCGATTGTGGCGCCGGAGGGGGGGGGGATTCCGATGAGCGGAGGTCCATTTTAGGGTGGACCTCCGCTTTAAGCACCTGATTAGAGCCATAGGCCATGCTGGGCGCTCGCAGGTCACTCAGCTGTGTCAGAAAAGCGAATGAATATTCGCTTTCCTAACACTAAACCAGCTCTCCACCAATCAGGTGCTTGGATCTGTTACCCGTCACCTGATTGGTTGAAACAACAGGCGTTTGATTGGTTGCCTATCAGGCGCCCAATCATAGCAGAGGATGGGAAGAGAGGACTAGAGAAGACATCGAGGAGCTCTTCCATCCCCACGAGACAGGGTAAGTACAGATGGCGGGCAGGGGGCACACTGGCAGCATTTGATATGGCACAGTGGCTGCGTTTGATGGGGCACAGTAGGAGCATTTGATGGGGCACAGTGAGGCTGCATTTGATGGCGCACAGTGAAGCTGCATTTGATGGGCACAGTGAAGCTGCATTTGATGGGCACAGTGAGGCTGAATTTGATGGGCACAGTGAGGCTGCATTTCATGGGCACAGTGAGGATGCATTTGATGGGTACAGTGGCTGCATATGATGTCACAGTGGCTGCATATGATGGGCACAGTGGCTGCATTCGATGCTGCACAGTGGCATTTGATGGGGCACAGTGGCTGCATAAGATGGGCACAGTAGCTGTATTTGATGGGGAACAGTGGCAGCATTTGATGGCACAGTGGGAGCATTTGATATGGCACAGTGGCTGCTTTTGATGGCACAGTGGTGGCAATTGATGAGCACAGTGGCTGCATTTGATGGCACAGTGGCTGCGTTTGATAGTACAGTGGCAGCAATTGATGGGCACAGTGGCTGCTTTTGTTGGCACAGTGGCTGCGTTTTATGGCACAGTAGCGGCAATTGATGGGCACAGTGGCTGCGTTTGATGACACAGTGGATGCGATTGATGGTACAGTGAGGTTGCAATTGATGTGGGTTTTTTTTCAGTTTGTTTGCCCCCCCCCCCCCAAATTTTGAGTACCAGCCGCCACTGTCCATGCCTCGCCTCCATGACTGACAGAGAACTGATATAAGGGGCAGGCCAGGGATGGTTCAGTTGGCGGGGGGGGGGTTGGGGGGGGGGCAAGATGATGTTAGATGTCCTCCAGCCACAAGATGAGGCGGCTCTATCTGACTTGCTGCAGCTTCTAATGCACATTGTGGGAAGCTCGGAATAAGCAATGTCAGTACAGGAAAGAAGAATGTAATATGTAATAAGACTGAAGGGAAATGGGAGTTCTGGTTTAAGCCTAAACTAAGTGAACAGTTTTAGTTTGAGGCTTGTACACAAAACATCTGTAACATTCTCTGATTAAAAAGATATCAAGATATAAACTTTGGATTTATTGAATATATATATACATAGGAGAGCAAATTAAAAAAATAAAGATTTAAAAGCCACGTGACAGAACGCCCAGTGCCAGTCACATTGGGGTTAATCAGCACATCTGTTGGTCCTCCAGCCTTCTTTAAGGGTCACCCCACTGCCCATCACTGGTAAGTGGGTGCTGGAATAAGTCAGTGGTCTCTGTGGCAGATGGCATATGGAATGTGGGTGGTGAGGTGTCCGGGGTTGTTGGCACTTGTATGGCGGTGCGGGTTGTCCGTGCGGAGTGATATGGTGTCCCTGTCCAAAAAAAAGAGGTGACATTATTAACCTCAGCAAATAAGTGTTCTCTAACCCTGTCTGCCAGGGATTAATAATGCCCAACTGAAGTCACAAAAAAAAAAAAAAAAAAAAAATGCAATCAGCTAGATATTGTACTAACTTCAAATTTCAGGCCTTATGCACACTGGACGCTCGGCCATCTCTCTTAGATGCCGTTCCTCCTGGCTGCAGCATTTTGACAGAAAAAAAATACTTGGTGCATGTACGCATGTAACGCGTCTGGACATGTCAAGCCCTTGGGAATTAATTCATTTCATTGGCCATAAAAATAATTTATTCGGGGCACTGAAATAAATGAATGCTCAAGCGCTAATGCGCACTTAGGTGTGTTTCCACACACCAAGTGTTTTTTTCTGCCAAAACGCCGTTGCTCCTGGACACGATGGTTGTGTTTTTTTTTCTGGCTCCCAAAAACTCCTCTAAACATGTGTATAGACATATAGGCTGGCGAATAGAGTAAAAAAAAATGCCAGATGCCCCTAACAGCAGCATTAAAAACATATAGTGTGCATGAGGCCTCATAGTTGTGCTGGGAGTCTAAATATGGGGGCAATTTTTCAAGTTTTCAATTCAAGAAGCTTGGTGGAATCGCAAAGTCCTGGTCCAGCCGGGGGACGATGTCACCTAGCCTAAGCAGATACAGGTTGGTGGACTTGTGTGTTTCAGGGGACATACCCCCTTCTTTAAGGCTCTGAAGAAGGGTGCATGTCCCCCGAAATACGTAAGCCCACCAACCTTTATCTGCAGATTTTGTGATTTATCATGCTTGCCTTTATTTGTGTTTGAGAGTATGTTTTTGGCTTATGGGTTTTTAATAAAAATAGTTGTGGTAATGCATTAAAGATTTGCACCCTCCTGGGTGTGTTTTTACAGACACAGCAATAAGCTTGTAAGTTGATCAAAAAAGTTATTTTATAGTCATTTTAAATAGTGCTTAGTAGATTGCTTCCAACAATCAGGGGCTTTGACTGGTCATTCACGGTTGGGCCAAATATCGATATCATCTTTTTTGTTGAGCTCAATCATCAGTCCATTCCTGTGCATGGCAAACGAGTTATTCTTGTCTCTACTCACGTGAGTTGGAGGCGCTGTGACTTCTTAAGTGCGGGGCGGCAGAACGGGCCCTCTCTATTGATGTCCTATATGGTGGCTGAGGCGTTTTCACTGCCAAATAGAGTAAAGGAGTCACTCAGAATTCAAGGGGTAAAACAAATGAAGACTGGGCTGCAAAGCTCACACTCACCTGCTGCTTCCCTTTCTAGAATGTTATTAGTAAAATTTGCATCCATTCGGCCCTTGTACATGACGCCATCAATTCCCATCAAGTCAAACGCACTCTGCAAGAGTAAAAGAGTACACAGGCCAATGCACAGACCATTAAAGTAATCAGCTGATAAATATTTGAGACATGTGGTGAGACAGAAACAAATATAGTGGACCTGAACACAAAAAATCTAAATTTTTCTATTTTATAGGGAACATGTAGAAAAGGTGCCTAACAGAATGAAAAATGTACCCTTTTTCTTGAACTCCTCCTGACTGATAGCAGTGCACTTCTTGTGCCTAGGCACTCCTATTTCTTTAGTCTCATAGCTGTATATCTGCAGCATGAGATCATCTAAGGCACTGCTGCCTCTGAGCGCTAGTCTTACCAGATTTGCAGTGAGATTTATTGACTGTGCTGATCTTTGTTCTCCTTGCTGGAGCGGAAGCTGTATCTGAGGACCTGCAGGACAAGGATCTCCCTGGTTATATTTCATGCACTCTGTAGATCTGTGCTTCCTCCATCTCTTTTATGTTTTCATCATTACCACCTGCCAGTCATCATAACTATAGTAACTATCTCATCCATGTCTTTATGATGGACTTTGCTTTGTGCACGGATGCACAGTCATGTTGGTACAGGAAGGGGCCACCCCCCAAACTGTTCCCACAAAGTTGGGAGCATGAAATTGTCCAAAATATCTTGGTATGCTGACGACTTGCATTGGACTTCCAGGTTTTTTTTGTTTAAAAGTCAGCAGCTACATAAGTATAGCTTCTGACTTTTAATAAACAGACACTTACCTGTTCCACAGTCAATCGATGCAGCCACATGAGCCCCGCTCCTCTCCCCCTCCTTTCCTCTGCGCCTCCATTGAAACTGTGGGCACCCGACAGCTTTCGGCTTCTCCCAGTGGACAGGCAATCTTCTGAGACCTCTCACGTGTCCCAAGAGATTGCAGAGAGGGGGGGCTGTCTAGGGGGAGAGGAGGAGTCGCCAAGGTGGCCTGTAGGTGGAAGCAGGAAGTGGGACAGGAAGTCCCACTAAAAACTAAGCACCCACTTCCCCCCCAAAAAATGACATGCCAAATGTGGCATGTAAGAGGGCAAGGAGTGCTTAAAGTGCTTTATGGCTGGGTTCACACCATTGTGAACTGGATGCAGGCTCTCCAATAGCAGGAGGTGTTGACCGGCTCTCTATGGAGCCGGTTCACATATCTCAGCTGCGGCTCTGGTGCAAATTTCAAAATTCAGGCTAAAATCTGACCTGAAACGGCGAACCGGGAATCACCGTACCCCTGCTGGGAGCCGCATGCGGGGATGGTGTGAACCCAACCTAAGAGTTCCCTTCACTGGAACTAAGAGGCCAACCCCAACCCCTGAAAAACAATCCCACACCATAGGAAGTTGGCTGGCCTTGAGAGTCCTGAACTCAACCCGACAGAACACCTTTGGGATGAATTAGAGCAGAGACTGCGAGCCAGGCCTTCTCGCCCAACATTAGTGCCTGACTTCACAAATGCGCTTCCTGGAAGAATGGTCAAACATTCCCATAGACACCCTCCTAAACCTTGTGGACAGCCTTAACTGAAGAGTTGAAGCTGTTATAGCTGCAAAAGGTGGGCCAACTCAATATTGAACCCTACGTACTAAGACTGGGATGCCATTAAAGTTCATGTGCGTGTAAAGGCAGGTGTCCCAATACTTTTGCTAATATAGTATTCTAAATTTATATTGTATAGTGCAAGGGGCTCCAAACTTTCTAACCAAGGAGCCAGTTTCAGTGGCGGCTAGTGGTATTCAATGCACCTACAGCCACCACCCACGGCCGGTTGGATCACCTGACACTACTCCCCCCCCCCCCCCCCGGTCGCACTTACCTCATCTAGGTCGCAGTCTGCGCTTCTTCCAAGCGGCGGATTCCCCTGCATACTCCTCCTCCTCGGCAGCCAATAGGTCGAACATTCAAACATTCCCATAGACACATGCCTAAACCTTGTGGGCAGCCTTCTCAGAAGAATTGAAGCTGTTATAGCTGTAAAGGGTGGGCCAACTCAATATTGAACCCTATGGACTAAGACTGGGATACCATTAAAGTTCATGTGCATGTAAAGGCAGGCGTCCTGATACTTTTGGTAATATAGTGTAGTTCAGTCTTATCCATAGCCACACATTGAGCAACATTTGTAGCAAACTGAAACACATACAGTATATGTGCTACATTCACTAAGTTATAACATGTGTCATTGACCATTATGAATTTTTGTAACCACACTCTGGGACCTTTAGACCTACCTAATGATATGTAAGTCTAGGAGACATTTCATTTGTTAAAGAAAGAATAGGAAACATAATGGGAAATTCCTGAAACACTGGGAGCCTCCCAGTTCAGTGACCATCCTTACATTTTTGTACTGGATCTGTACCGGGTCGCCATAGGGGAAAACAGTGGACAAGTTCTGGCTGCGGGATGTCTTTCTGTGGAGGGAGCAGGAGGTGTGGGGCCTTGGTGGTTCTACGTACTGGAATTCTGGGTCTGTTATCTGTTGGGGGTCACTGAAAGCAAGAGAGACACAAATTTAAAGGGTAACTCAACTTCCGTGGGGGAAAAAAAATAAGAAATAAAGAAAAAAATGATATAGCATGTACAACTGCGATACAAGTCATATTGTCATTGAATGTTATTAAAAATGGCCTTTCCTTTTCAGCCTGCAGGTGTAAAATGTTAAATTTTCTGTAAAATGAAAAGCAATGCAACAACCTGGAGGTGTTCTGTATATAGATGATATACAGCACACCCCACGGATATGTATTTTCCTGCGATTCCTTATTATTGGCTACTCTGAGTGATAGCACTTAAAGGGTTAGCCCACTCAAAAATTATAATTTAGATATAGGTGTAGCCTGACGTTTTGAGTCAATCCCTGGCATCTTCAAAAAAAAAAAGAGCTTCTAGCCATAATTTCAGACTGTCTATATCCTCCTGGGGATTTTGAGTGCTCTTGTCCACCTTTGTGTGTTCTAGGTCCTCCTGCTATATTCTTCAGAGATAAAAATGAATAAAGCAATAGCATTGATGGTGGGAACCCCTCATAATGGTCACAGAAGGTGTACAGACTCAGAAACTCAGCTCAGATTATGGTAGGAACCCCTCAATAATGGGCAAAGCAGGTGTGCAGACCTGGGAACCTAACACAGGGATGGTGGGAACCCCCCATAATGGGCACAGCAGGGTGGGAAGCCCTAGTAATGGGCACAGCAAGTGGACAGACCTGGGAACTGATCACAGAGATAGTGAGGGCCGACACTCACAATTCTTTAAAAACCCTTCTGTCTGAAATTAACACCTTTGGTGACTACTCTGGCTTCCGGGTGAATTGGGACAAATCAGATCTTTTCCCTTTGGATCAAGCTGCGATACCTATGGTTCACTCAGACTCCAGACTACAAATTGTACCTTCCTTTAGATACTTGGGTGTTATAGTTCAATTCCTTTTATCTTCATATATTAATAACAATTTGTGCCCCCTATTATCCCAATTGCAAACACAGACTAAGCAATGGATGGATCTATATCCCTGGACCTTATGGGAAGGGCCAATGTCCTTAAAATGATCTATCTACCCAAGCTACTACACATTATGGCCAATTCCCCCTGCAAAATTCCCAAATCAATTTTTAAACGTATTGATACGATATGCATGGCATTCTTATGGAATGCCCATCCACCTAGGGTGGCACTCAAAACGTTACGGCTCCCAACACACCTGACAGGTTTAGCGTTTCCTAACATTTATCTATACTACCTGGCATCCCAACTGGTCCATAACCATGACTGGTTACACCCGAATGTTGCAAACACTTGTACTGCTAAAAAAGGGTGCTATCGCCTCCTCCTTAGTAACCCTCCACAATGTTATATATAGGGGTCATGTCCTGGCTTGCCCGGGCATATCAATGTTATGCACCGCCCTCTCCTTATATCAATCGGTTGTTATGAAAATCTCCAAAGACTCATGGTCGAATTCCCACATAAACCCCTTGTGGTTCAACCCTAACTTGCAGGAACTATACTCCCTGCCTTATCCACAGCGATATTATTCTAAGCCCTTGTACACACGGTCGCACATTCTGACAACAAAATCCGTCAGATTTTATCCGAAACTGGTGTTGCATACACACGGTTGGACAAAGTTGTCGGAAAATCCGATCGTTCAGAATGTGATGACGTAATTTCGTTACAACGGGACTACGCTCAGGCTAGTAGCCAATAGCTTTGGTCTAGGAATTTGATCTGAGCATGCGTGGCACTTTGTCCGATCGGAATTCTCTACAAAGGTCCGATCGGATCATGTTGTCGGAAAATTTAATAGCCCAGCTCTAAACCTTTGTCGGTCGGATATTCCGACGGAAACAGTCCGATGGAGCCCACACAGGGTCGGATTATCCGACAACGCGGTCCGATCGGACATTTTCCGTTGGAATGTCCGACCGTGTGTACAAAGGCTAAGGGGATTAAATATCTATGCCACTTATACACTGCACAGGGTTTAAAGTCCAATTACCAATTGTGTGGGGACTTTCACCTTCCATGCACCTACCTGTTTTACTAGTACCAACTCCAACATGCCATCCGTGTGCAATTTGGTTCTCTGGATAACCCTATTAGAGTGCCTTCACTGCAGAAAATGATAAGACACCCAGATCCTACCAAACCTATCTCCACATATTATGCAGCTCCCACCACAGACTGTAACCCTAGATTCCGGGTTTCTCAGACAAAGTGGACCTCCCTGGACATTCCTCTCATGGAGGCTGACTGGTCTGAATTTAGTGACACGTATAAGTCCTCAGTCCCATCCTCTAGAGACCACATTACACAACTTAAGATCTTTCACCACTCCCACCTTACTCCTGCCAAGTTATATAAAATGGGGTTGTCCCTCTCCGCTGAAAGGATGTGGCCAAACTTCTGATTTCCTTCACGGCTTCTGGACCTGCCCCATGGTTCAAGACTTCTGGATAGATAGACAGTAGGTTCCTTTATTTCCTCCACGTTAGGTCTGACAAACATCATGAATCCCAAGAACTGCCTCCTTGGCATTTTTGGGGACCTGCCTATCCCCTCTCATGCTAAGAAACGACTCTGCATCTTATATTTTTATGCAAAGAAGTCCATTTTATTATCATGGAAGGGATCAAAGTCCTCAACGAGATCCCCATGGTTGACATTAATCAACGATTGTTTACCATTGTATAAACTCACATTTGAGACTCGGAAAAGAGCTAAAACATTTCATAACATTTGGATCAGATGGATAGCCAGCCCTCTGACTCTCACCCCAGTGTCAATATGCTAGCTATATTATTCTTTGGTTGTGCTAACCACCCTATTTATTTTAATTACTATTTACTTGACTCGAAACTCTGCTACCTGTATAGTCCCTTATAACTATATATTTACTAACCACAAGAGACGTGTGTGATGTTAATCGATTATTATTGTTTACTGTTTATTGCTTGTTTGAGTGCATAGCCCTTTTCTGTGCACTGCATTGGACAACAAAAGTTTTTAAATTTAAAAACATTTTTTTTATGTGCATGTAAGTTTGTCTTAAAAATCAATAAACATATCTTAAAAAAGATAGTCAGGGCCCCTCATAATGGGCACAGGAGGTGTACATACCTAGAAACTAAGCATAGAGATGGTGGGAGCCCCTTATAATGGGCACAGCGGGTGTACAGCCTCAGGAAACATAGAGCAGGGATGGAGCGAACCCCTCATAATGGCCAAAGAAGGTGTGTAAACCTGAAAACTGAGCACAGGCATGGTGGGAGCCCCTCATAATGGGCACAGTATGGGTGCAACCTTGGGTACAGGGATGGTGGAAACAATTCATAATGGGCACATCCGGTGCAAATATTTTATCAACAGAGTCCCCAAAAGATAGAAGGTTAGGTAGGATAATGCTTCAGTGTACCAAAAACTAAAATAAGAGTTTACAGTGGATTGACCCTTAAAGAATTAGCATTTTGCTGCTTGCACTGTTATTGAACGTAGCTGTGATGACCCAGCATTCTGTGGTAATGCCTCATGTGCAGTAATAAGGAACTAGCAATGGTTAGCTAAACAGCCGGAGTGCATTCTGGGTGAAGGAAAAATCTTCGGCAGGTCAGATCTTTCATTTATGCACAAACAGAGCCCTCTGTGTCTGTAGTCAATGATGAGGCTGTGGATTCTCTACACCCATGAAAGGGAATATATCAGACCCAGTGTGAAAAGTTCATAAAACTAGTAGGCCTAGGTAATAAGACTCTGACGCCAAATATACACGGTGAAGGAGAGCATACGGATCCTGAGTGCCTTACTGGATCTTGTTTAATCATCCGTGGAGGGGCGCCAGGCTACTAGGCTGGGATGGGGGGAGTAAAGTAGGTTTGTGCACTTGCAGTAATAAGTCAATGTTTTACTTTTAAAGTGCATGAGCTGAGCCATTCAACTAAAAGCATAGTGTCTGTACCAATTTACTAAGCTGCACTATAAAGCCGGTCATACATGGATCGAATTTCAATCGGATCAGCAGGGACCAGCCAAATATCAAACCCTGTATGAGCAGGCTGATGATTGTACGCAACTCATTCTATTAATTGACATGTGTACAACCAGCCAACAGTGGCAGCTGGTTCTCACATTTTTTTTTTGGGGGGAGGGGGGGGGGGGCGCAAACAAATGGAAAAATCCTGAAAAAAAGCCATCAATTGCAGCCTTACTGTGCCCATCAAATGCAGCCACTGTGCCATCGATTGCAGCCACTGTGCCCAATACAGCCACTGTGCCATAAATTGCAGCCACTGTGCCATAAATTGCAGCCACTGTGCCATCAAATGCAGCCATTGTGTCCATCAATTGCAGCCACTGTGTTCATCAATTGCAGCCAATGTGTTCATCAATTGCAGCCACTGTGCCCATCAAATGCAGCCACTGTGTCCATCAATTGCTGCCACTGTGCCCATCAATTGCAGCCATTAGGCTGCTTTCACACTGATCCGCGGGTGCAGCACAGTTCTCCTGCGGCTTTCCTGCGATTAGCTGCACTTAGCCATAGACTTCTATTATATCCTGTGGGTTTGGTACGCCTTCTGAAAATGCACCAAAACTCCTGAACGCGGGAGTTTTGGAGCACTTTCAGAAAGTGTGCAAGCTGCCTTATAGGGGGCTCAGGACAGTTTAAGTTGGCTTCTTCTTCTCTCCCTCCCGCCGGAATTCAGCAGCTACAGGAGGCAGTGCTGGGACAAGATTATCCAGTGCCCAGGGCCAAATGCAAAATTGGGCCCCCCCTTTCCATTATGCGTGAGCTTATGAGAAGTAGGGAGGAGAGAGCACAGCCTGCACCTCCTCCCATCTCTCTTCTCATCTCCCTCCCGCTGGAATTCAGCGGCTGCGGGAGGCAGTGCCGGGACAAGATTATCCAGTGCCCAGGGCCAAGATACAAAATTGGGCCCCGCCTTTCCATTATGCGCAAGCTTATGAGAAGGAGGGGGAGAGAGAGCACAGCCCGCACCTCCTCCCATCCCTCTTCTCCTCTCCTTGCCACTTCCAGCACTGGGCTGACAAAAATAGTGATGCCACTGTCACTACTCCTGTCAGCCTTATAGTAGAAGGAAATTGTGGCGCCCCGATCCCTACAATACATGCTGTGCCCAGGGCAGCCTTCCTTTCTGCCCACCCCTTGTCCTGGCCCTGGCAGGAAGAAAATGTTCATTATGCTATTCAAAAAAAAAGTGAAATTCTGAACCATTTAATTTCATCGTGGCCTTTGACTGCTTACCAAATTTGGCCCTCGCTCTTCAAAAGGTTGAGCACTCCTGCCTTAAAGGGTTAATTCCCTTTTACAAAAAAAAGCGCAGGAAAGGGGTGTCTGTAGATAGAAACAAACTGTTAGATCTGGCTACCATTGAATAATGCCCTTGCTATAGGTGTAGGCCATTAACATATTTCATGAAGCCTTACTGGAAGACTCCCAGGACGTTGCTAGGGCGTTGCTAAGTGAGGCCTAGTCGTCACGGCTCACCTCCGCCATCGCAGGATTGAGCTTTCAATCACTAAGCTCAGAGCTACTGCATCAGGGGAGATAAAAAAAGCATGTGAGGGGGTTTGAATCAGAAAAAAAGCTCACTCCTGTGATAGTGGAGGTGAGCAGTAATGACTAGGCCTCACTTAGCAACATCCTGGGAGTATTCCAGTCAGGCTTCCTGAGGTACTTAAAAGGCCTACACCTATAGCTAGAGCATTATTCAAGTTTAGTCAGAGCCGCACGGTTTACAGAAACCCCTTACCTGCATAGGGAGTTTTTTTTTTTTTTCTAAAGATGACCTAACCCTTTAAAGGGAGCTTGTGGTAATGAGTTCCACTGACAGATTATGCGCTAAAAAAGGAAGGCCATCCTTCTCTCACCCGCCGTTATGCTCCTTGCCGAATTCTCCTTGACGGTTCCGGGGGATCAGAGTGGCTGAGCGAACTGTGACAAGGTGCCTGAAAAATTTAAAAACAAATGGCAGAGACCCTAAAAATCATCAATATTCCAAGATAGGATGATGGTGATATCAGGGCAGAAAAAGGGAAAAACAGGAGGTGACACACTTACATTAGACAGAGGTGACAACACGGGAAGAATTAGCAGGGGGGCAGCTTAGCAGCAATGTGTTTGTTTACTCACGGCCCTGTTGCCATGGTGACCGGCCGATCACAAGAAATGCACTTGACTCTCTCGAACAGTTTCCTGCGGAGATCAAGATTAAACAAGCCTTTAGTTTCACTCTGGAACAAAATGCAAAGAGTACCTGTCACGCCTCCCCTTGGGTCAACTGAACCCGTCTCCGTGACGATGCGGATCACTGGGGATTAGTGTCCCTGCGGGGAGGGCGCTCCAACGCTTTTGTTTTTGGCCTTCTTATGGAATTAAATATAAAGACTGAACAAGTCTGGGCTGCATCTGATACCTGGGGAAGTTACAGGGCTGACCTGGAACATATATACAGAAAGTCAGAGGTGTTCTGGACCTGGGACCCAAATACCGAAATCAGACGATCGGTGTAGGGGCCAGGAAACGAGAATTTACTCAGAACCTCAGAACCTCTGTCAAGCTGATATTGTCCCCATTTCCACATTCAGGTCATTTCCCCTCACTTCCTGTTCCGGTGACACCAGAATAACAAATATAAAGATGCAGGTGTCACCAAGACAGGAAGACCGCAATACAAACCTGGCAGATGGTTTAACCCCCCCCCAATCAAATTAGCTGAACGCAAAACCTGTTTTTCCTTTTGGTGCCAGTTTTTGTTTTTTTGCCATCTGTGTCCTATAGTATAGATTAAAGTTATATTGTATATATATTGTATAGTGTATTAATGCTTTATAATATATATATATATATATATATATATATATATATATATATATATATATAAAGTTAAATACAGTTATATTAAAGTTATATTATAAATGATATTAAATTGTAAATTATAATTTAATTAAATTATAATTATTAATTATATATTATATTATAAAGTTAAATTAAAGTTATATTGTATAGTGTATTAATGTGTTATAATATATATAATACACACACACGCAAACACTATATTACCAAAAGTATTGGGAGCCCCTTGCCCTATACCAGTGATGGCGAACCTTGGCACCCCAGATGTTTTGGAACTACATTTCCCATGATGCTCATGCACTCTGCAGTGTAGTGGAGCATCATGGGAAACGTAGTTCCAAAACATCTGGGGTGCCAAGGTTCGCCATCACTGCCCTATACAATATAAATATAGAACACTATATTACCAAAAGTATTGGGACGCCTGCCTTTACACACACATGAACTTTAATGGTATCCCCAATCTTAGTCCATAGGGTTCAATATTGAGTTGGCCCACCCTTTGCAGCTATAACAGCTTTACCTCTTCTGGGAAGGCCGTCCACAAGATTTAGCAATGTGTCTATGGGAATGTTTAATCATTCTTCCAGAAGTGCATTTGTGAGGTCAGGCACTGATGTTGGACAAAAAGTCCTGGCTCACAGTCTCCACTCGAATTCATCCCAAAGGTGTTCTATCGGGTTGAGGTCAGGACTTTGTGCAGGCCAGACAAGTTCCTCCACCCCAAACTCGCTCATCCATGTTTCTATGGACCTTGCTTTGTGCACTGGTCCAAATCATTTGGTGGAGGGGAGATTATGGTGTGGGGTTGTTTTTCAGGGGTTGGGCTTGGTCCCTTAGTTCCAGTGAAGGGAACTCTTAAGGCGTCAGCATACCAAGAAGTTTTGGACAATTTTATGCTTCCAAATTTGTGTTAAAAGTTTGGGGATGACCCCTTCCTGTTCTAACTGATCTATTTTTACACTTTCCTGCTTTTCCCCTGTTCTTCTATGTTCACTCACTTCTTAGATCCAGCGGCTCCATCCGGGTCGAAGGCTTGCCCAGTGTTGAGATGCTTCTTGAGGAACCTCCACAGCTCTTCCAGGTCTTTGTGTATGGAGTCCAAATCTGACCGGCTCAGCTGAAGGCAGAGAAGCATTTCAGAGTCATAAGGGATGCAGAAAGTCTAGCATTTCATACGAACTCTTCCTCCTGTTTACCATCATCACCAAAAATGAAAATGAAAGAAAATCCCAAATTTTGGGGTGTCACCAGAACCGGAATAGAGTAGAAATTTTCCAATGGGGACACTGGTTCCAAGAATTTCCTTAGTTTGGAGGGATTTTCTCTCGCTTTCTGTTTTGTATATGGGACAGGAACTAAAGGGATATCTGCCCAATGGGGCACAGAGGGCAGATTTAGTGAAAAAAAAAAAAAACTGACAGGGGTTATAATCCTTCCTTACTCTGTCCAAAATAAAAAAAAGTTTTGCCTTAAGTTCTACTTAAATTTTCGACACTTTTTTTATTGTGCCTTCCTGTCCTGGTGAAAACTTATCAGGAAGTGAGGGGAAAATCTCCCCAGTGGGTCACAGACAAAGCTGAATACTTGACAATCATTTTAATAATACATCCTATTCAAAATAAGTTGGCATTAATCTTTAAACACTTCAACACCGGGCACTTTTACCCCCTTCCTGCCCGGGACAATTTTCAGCTTTCAGTGCGCTTACATTTTGAATGACAATTGCATGGCAATGCAACACTGTACACATATGAAATTTGTATAATTTTTTTTGAGACAGGTAGAGCTGTCTTTTGGTAGGAATTAAATCACCACTGATAATATTTTGCTAAACACACACAAAAAAAGACCGAAAATGTTGAATTTTTTTTTCTTAGTTTCTGTTATAAAATTTTGCAAGTAAGTCATTTTTCTTCTTCAATGATGTGCACTGATGAGGCTGCACTCATGGGCAATGATGAGGTTGCACTCACGTGCACTGATGAAGCTGCACTGATGTGCCCTCATGGGCACTGATGAGGCAGTACTTATGTCCACTAATGAGGCTGCACTGATTAGGCGGTACTGATGGGCACTGATGAGGCTGCACTGATAAGCTGCACTGATGGGCAATGATGAGGCTGCACTGATGAAGTGCCATTGATAAGCTGCACTGATGGGGTGGCATGGATGGGCACTGATAGGTGGCACTGATGGGCGCTGATTAGCACTGATGGGGCTGCACTGATGTGCACTAATGAGGCTTCACTGATTAGGCGGTACTGATGTGCATTGATGGGCACTGATGAGGCGGCACTGATAATCTGCACTGATGAAGCGCCACTGATAAGCTGCACTGATGGGGTGGCACGGATAGGCATTAATAGGCGACACTGATTAGCACCGATGAGGCTGCACTGATGTGTACTAATGAGGCTGCACCAATTAGGCAGGACTGATGGGCACTGATGAGGCAGCGCTGATAAGGTGGCACTGATAAGCTGCACTGATGGGGTGGCACTGATCGGCACTGATTAGCACTGATGGGGCTGCACTGATGATCAGTGCCCTGATTATCAGTGTAAACAATCTACTGACAGGTTTGCTGCTTATTGCAATCACACAGACACAACGTGTCAGGAAAAGACTGCCAATAACTGGCAAGTCTGCTTATATGTGATCAGCTGTGATTGGACACAGCTGATCACATGGTAAAGGGTCGAAGTGATTGGCCCTTTACTGCGATCACAGAGCGAGCCCAATGCGCCCACCCTGTAGCTGTTTTTTGGCTATGGCCCGGTAGCAAAGTGGTTAAAGCTGAATTAATATCTTATAAATCCATTCATCATGTGTATTCTTCCTGAACCTCAGTGTGCTTTGCTTATTTCTTCCAGACCTGTGCAGTAATCCAGAGTGAGACTTCCTGTAATAAAGACCGATCACTGTTGCTCTCTCTCCTTGTACAGGGTGACTGAGTCTTGTCTCCGCCCCCCTCCCGTAGTTTTCTGTAGTGGGTGGAACTTCTGGGCCCCTCCCACAGCTCTGCATCGGCTATGTACAGCCCAGTGATGACATCACTGTCACAGTTACAAAGTAATATCTGGGTTTGCAAAGGCATTTTGTGGATTTATACCCTTCGTGGCTATTTAGGAATATATTGAAATAAAAGATTTTGTGCCTGGAGTTCACCTTTAACTCTTCTCTATCCAAAACTTGATGGAGTTATGAAATATGGATGGAGCTTCAGCTGGTGGATTACTGCAGAGGATACTAATGAATTAAAAATGCCCGGATGATTTTTATGCATGGAATGTTGTCACTGGCTGCAAGCTGCTTGTTTTATGGCCAGCTTTCTCCAAAACTGAAACAGCAAACTCCAACTATGTATTGTGCAGTCACTTGGCGTCTGGAACCACACCCAACGCTTCTGTCTTCACTTCTTCTTTTTTTTAATTGTTCCTACATGTCCTGAATGAAGGAGAACTCTAGACAAGGATTGGAAGATTAAAAAAATAAGGTTTTAGTATTGCTCTGGGCCCATTAAAGGACATTTAGGACCTCTATACTTCTCTGCATTGCGTTAATGTGCGTTATGTCACGCTAATGTGTGTTGCATGAAAACTGAATTTAAGTTCCGCTGTAACAAACAGCGAGCAGCCAGGCAGCGTGGCTCTTCTGCAATAAAATGCCCCTAAAATGCCCCTTCTTACCTGCTCGCTGTCTTCTCCAGTGCTGTAAACTTGTGCAGGAGTGACGTCATCCCGCGCTGGCCAATGAAGCCGGCCAAAGACTGGCACAGTTGCAAGCGACCATTGGACAGGTGGGTATTAACCCCTTTATTTCTGATTTAAAGCATCCTATTTAAAATGAATAGGGTGCCAACGTGCCCCATTGTGCCAATAGTCACACGTGACCCTTTTTGACGCAACATGCACTGGTCGGTGACGTCCCTAGGTGACGTCGCCAAGTGGCCACGTCCCTTGCCTATTTAAGAACTGTCAAACAGCGGAACAGGCATTTGGCAGTTAGCCTTCGTTGCGGGTGGATCGTTTTTTTCTCTTTTCGGGTCCGGCGTGATTGACGATTACAGGGGACATTGTTTTTTTTTATATAAAGGAATTGTCAAAAAATTTCTCCTGATTTTATTTATTTTCCACACTTTTTTGGGCAAATGGGCAGGGGTACAATGTACCCCATACTCATTCACATAGGGAGGGGGCCGGGATCAGGGGGCCCCCTTTTTCAAAAGGGGATTTTCAGATTCTGATTCAGAGCAGGGAGATGGCGGAAGCCTTCGACATGAGCGGAGCTTTTTCTTCTTCTTTTTTTCGGGTTTGGCGGTGGCGGCGGGTGTCGTGATTGACAATGGATCTACATCAGAGGACATTGTTTTTTTTAAATAAAGGAATTGTTTTTTATTTCTTTTTGACACTTTGGTGAATCAGTAGGGGTACAATACTCATTTGGATGGGGGGCGGGATCTGGGGGCCCCCTTGTAAAAGTTGGCTTCTAGAGTCTGATAAGCCCCCTGCCCCACATCCACAGCCCAGGGTTGTCGGGAAGAGGCCCTTGTCCCCATCAACATGGGGACAAGGTGCTATGGGGTGAATGTGGCCCTGTATGGTTCAGGAGGGGGGGCGCTTGCTTGTCCCTCCCCTTTCCTGACCTGCCGGGCTGCATACTCGGATAAGGGCCTGGTATGGATGGGGGCCCACGCTGTTTTTTTAAACATTTTTGTATTGCTGGCACATTAAGGCCTTTTGCACATGATACTCCTGTTTGAGCAGCTGCTCTTTCAGATGTTTTCCTGTTTTATGTTTTTGCACGTATCTACGCTGTACCCAAATAAAATTGATGACCTTTTTTCCCCAATGACAATTTTCCAAAAAATATATTTTTTTTTCATCAATTTAAGCCAATATGCATTCTACTAAAAATCCCACTAAGCGTATATTAATTAATTGGTTTGCGCAAAAGTTATAGTGTCTACAAACTATGGGATAGCTTTATGGACTTTTATTTTTTTTATTGTTTTTACTGGTAATGGCAGCAATCAGCGATTTTTAGCGACATTGCGGCTGACAATCTGACACTGGCAGGGAAGGGGTTAACATCGGGGGGGGGGGGGGACTGACAGGAAGAACACAGAGATCTGTGTTTACTGATTACTAGGAACAGAAGATCTCAATGTACTTCCCTGTCAGAACCCTTTCTGCCTCTCTGTGGAGCAATCGCGGGTGGCCGGCGGACATTGGGTCCGGCAGAACCCGCTGATTTTCTCCCCCTCTGTGCAGCGCGTGCGCCCACGGTATTTATTGCATGAAATGACGTACAGTTACGTTGTTTCGCGCTATAGAGCTGCCTTGCTGCAGTATATATGCCCTGGGCTGTCTTTAAGTGGTTAAAGGAATTTTTAATTTTTACTGTTTCACTTTTACACATCATTAAAATCCCTGCTCCTGAAAAAACAATTGTTTAAAAGAAAAACTATTGCATTGATGCATGCCCCCCAGGGGAGTACCCGGACCTCCGGACCCCCATACCCCTTTTTATGGCCAATAACTTGCATATGAGCCTTCAAAATGGGCACTTTTGATTTTTCAAATTCGGGTCCCATAGACTTCAATGGGGTTCAGGTCTGAACTTTTCCGATGTTTGAGAGTTCTGACGCGAACCGAACTGGGGGGGGGTTGTTCAGCCCAACTTTATTCTACATGAATAACTGGAATAAAATAGCCAAATAAAGTTTGTTTTTGCCATCATTTGCACAGAATGTACATGCAGTTTCACAGAATAAATAGCTCTGCATTTTTTTGGTTTATAACAGACCCCCGACTGTTCAGGATAGTGTAACTCACAATCTACTGAAAGGATCACAAGGATTTGTTTAATAAATGCACCCCTAGGGGTCTAATTATGAACACATTACACACTGAACTCTATGGAAGTGCAAAAGTTCCATAAAGTCTATGTATTGTCCCTAGACATCTGATGCTGTCATAGCAATAGCTGTCAGGTATTGTTGTGATTTAATCATGCGGATCCACGTTCCATCTCTCCCGGGTGGAAGTATAATACTAACTTGTCTCTTAGTGATTTGTATTGCTCAGTTCTATGAACAAAGGGCGATATACACAGATATACACAGATCTCTGCAAACTCAGGAAATAAACATGATACAGGGATCTTTTGTTCTTATCTCACCTCCTCCATTGTGTTATAATGTG
This sequence comes from Lithobates pipiens, assembly GCF_037356315.1. Classification (NCBI taxonomy): domain Eukaryota; kingdom Metazoa; phylum Chordata; class Amphibia; order Anura; family Ranidae; genus Lithobates; species Lithobates pipiens. The sequence goes on from NW_027507784.1 coordinate 326,739,355, forward strand.
ACATGTTTGTGTCACATTATAACACAATGGAAGAGGTGAGATGGGAACAAAAGGTCACTGTATTACTGCTGGGAAACCCACAAACAGCAGAGGTCAGAGGACAAGAAAGGGATCCAAAATTAGAAGGATATCATATATAAGGCACTACTGTACCTCCGTTGTGTGACCCCAGTGTCTCCAGTGACCTCTGCACCCCGACTCCGCACTTCTGTGACCCCAGTGACCTCTGTGCTCTGGGTCCACACTCCTGTGACTCCAGCGACCTCTGCACCCCGACTTCGAACTCCTGTGACCCCAGCGATCCCTGGGCTATGGGTCCGCACTTCTATAACACCTGTGTCTCTAGTGACCCCTGTGTTGCGGCTCCGCACTCCTGTGACCCCCGTGCTCTGGGTCTGCGCTCCTGTGACACCAATGTCTCCAGTGACCCCTGCACTCCGGGTCCACACTCCTGTGACCCCAGTGTCTCCAGCGACCCCCGTGCTCCAGGTCCACACTCCTGCGACCCCTGTGTCTCCTGTGATCCCTGCACTCCAGGTCCACAATCCTGTGAGCCCAGTGTCTCCAGTGACCCCTGCACTCCAGGTCCACACTCCTGTGACCCCAGTGTCTCCAGTGACCCCTGCACTCCAGGTCCACACTCCTGTGACCCCAGTGTCTCCAGCGACCCCCGTGCTCCAGGTCCACACTCCTGTGACCCCTGTGTCTCCTGTGATCCCTGCACTCCAGGTCCACAATCCTGTGAGCCCAGTGTCTCCAGTGCTCCCCTGCACTCCAGGTCCACACTCCTGTGACCCCAGTGTCTCCAGTGATCCCTGCACTCCAGGTCCACACTCCTGTGACCCCTGCACTCCGGGTCCACACTCCTGTGGCCGAAGTGTCTCCAGTGGCCCTTGCACTCCAGGTTCGCATTCATTTGAAGCCAGTGTCTCCAGTGACCCCTGCATTCTGGGTCCACACTCCTGTGAGCCCTGCATTCTGGATCCACACTCCTGTGACCCCAGTGTCTCCAGTGACCTCTGCATTCTGAGTCCGCACTCCCGTGACCCCAATGTTTCCAGTGGCCCCTGTACCTGGGGTGCACACTCCTGTGACCCCAGTGTCTCCAGGGACCACTGCACACCAGGTCCACACTCATTTGAACCCAATGTCTCCAGTGACCCCTGCATTCTGGGTCCACACTCCTGTGACCCAGTGACCCCTGCACTCCTGTATCTCCAGTGACTCTGTTTTCCCCCCTTTGATCCCAATATCTCCAGTGGCCCCAACATTCCTGTGCCTCCAGAGTCTTTATGACCCCAGTGCCATCAGTGACGCCTGCTCTCCTGTGCCTCCAAAGACTTGGTGTCTCCAGTGGCCACAGTGCTCCTTTACCTCCAAAGACTCTGTGACCCTTGTACATGTCTGTGTACTCCCCTGACACCAGGGCTCTAGTGACCCTCTAGTGACTCCTGTGTGTCTCCAGTGATCCTATTGTCCCCTCTGTCATGCAGTGACCCCAGAGCATCCTGTGACTTCAGTCTCTGTGAAACCTGAGCCTCTACACAACCTCAGGTACGCTCCTGTTTTCCTGATTTCTTTCTCTGGGGACCCCTCTCCATGACAGTTCTATACCTAGACTGGACAAAGAGCAGTGCTGTGGTTGGGACCCAGGAGATCATTCCACTGAAGGCTATCTGCAGAAAACTACAAAAGAGTGGATACAAGATCAAATGGAGAACAGCGCTGATCAGGGTTTATCACAGGGTACTCCTGTACAGAGGGAACGTACAGAAGATGTTTCACACTGGAATACTGCACAGATCTGGAAGAAATACACAAAGCCCACCAAGATTCAAGGAGGAATATACATGCCTCTTTAGAAAATATTTTCTAAGCCCGGGTTTTAGCATCAAATGTTAACTTTTAGTGAAGTTGTCCTTTAAATATACCCACTGCCCCCTTAGTGTAGCCCACACACTAAAATGTGTACCTTCATCCCACCTCCTGAGTTCTTGTATAGCATTTTCAAGAAAACCATCCAGATCCTGTGCCTAGCGCACACACACACTGCACCCCCATACATTGCTATGGATGGTCCGTGTCCTGCTGGATGGCTTCAGATAGAAGGTTGGTGCTTTCATCCACTTACCACCACCCATCACTATTAGTTTTTAAAGCCACCCATCACAATGATGAATAAAAACTAAGGTCTGGGAGATGGAGGTGCGTGGGCCAAAGCACAGCTAATAAACAATTTCAATGCAATTGATTGCTCAAGGACCCGATCAACTATATGTAAATAAGATAAGTAATAAATGTGGTTTAGAAAGTTGATGACCCCACTGCCCTGCCATACAGTATCCTGGTAAACAGAAGGGTGAAATTGGGTATCATGGTGTACCTGTCCCATATCAACTTTGGAAGTAATTATCAATTAATAATCAATATGCCATATTATATCTCTGATGCACTGCTATGTGTCTTTGATGGGTGTCCATGCTATATGTGACAGACATGTTACCTTGGCCTCCAGCCCAGCAAGCAGTTTCTGTAGCATATTCTGCCACTCAGACTCCTGTATGGCCAGTTTCTTGATCAGATCCTCCAGCACTGCATTGACCCCACCGATAGCAGCCTCCAGCTGAGAATGGCCCACTTTGGTTTCCAGTGCCCGCTTGTCAGCTTTCTGTCAAGATAATATCAGTAAATTAGTTGCTTCAACGTCCTGTCTACACACACCCAGGTTTACTGTATGCTTACTGTATATACAGTATCTCACAAAAGTGAGTACACCCCTCACATTTTTGTAAATATTTTATTATATTTTTTCATGTGACAACACTGAAGAAATTACACTTTGCTACAAGTGAGCGTACAGCTTGTATAACAGTGTAAATTTGCTGTCCCCTCAAAATAGCTCATTAAAGTCTAAACCACTGGCAACTTAAGTGAGTACACCCCTAAGTGAAAATGTCCAAATTGGGCCCAAATTGTGTATATATTGTGTAGCCACCATTATTTTCCAGCACTGGCTTAACCCTCTTGGCAATGGAGGTCACCAGAGCTTCACAAGTTAACACTGGAGTCCTCTTCCACTCCTCCATGACCACATCACGGAGCTGGTGGATGTTACAGACCTTGCGCTCCTATACCTTCCATTTGAGGATGCCCCACAGATACTCAATAGGGTTTAAGTCTGGAGACATGCTTGGCCAGTCCATCACCTTTACCCTCAGCTTCTTTAGTAAGACAGTGGTCATCTTTGAGGTGTGTTTGGGGGTTGTTATCATGTTGGAATACTGCCCTGCAGCCCAGTCTCTGAAGGGAGGGGATCATGCTCTGCTTCAGTATGTCACAGTACATGTTTGCATTCATGGTTCTCCCAATGAACTGTAGCTCCTCAGTGGCGGCAGTACTCATGCAGCCCCAGACCATGACATTTCCACCACCATGCTTGTCTGTAGGCAAGACACACTTGTCTTTGTACTCCTCACCTGGTTTCTGCCACAAACACTTGACACCATCTGAACCAAAAAAGTTTATCTTGGTCTCATCAGACCACAGGACATGGTTCCAGTAATCCATGTCCTTAGTCTGCTTGTCTTCAGCAAACTATTTGCAGGCTTTCTTGTGCATCATCTTTAGAAGAGGCTTCCTTCTTGGATGAAAGCCATTCAGACCAATTTGATGCAGTGTCCGGCGTATGGTCTGAGCACTGACAGGCTGACCCCCCCCCTCCCCCCCACACACACACACCTTCAACCTCTGCGTCAATGCTGGCAGCACTCATAAGTCTATTTCCCAAAGACAACCTCTGGATATGACACTGAGCAAATACACTCAACTTCTTTGGGTGACCATGGCAAGGCCTGTTCTTAGTGGAACCTGTCCTGTTAAACCACTGTATGGTCTTGACCACCGTGCTGCAGCTCAGTTTCAGGGTCTTGGGAATCTTCTTATAGCCTAGGCCATCTTTATGTAGAGCAACAATTCTTTTTTCAAATCCTCAGAGAGTTCTTTGCCATGATGTGCCATGTTGAACTTCCAGTGACCAGTATGAGAGAGTGAGAGCGATAACACCAAATTTAACACACCTGCTCCCAATTCACACCTGAGATCTTGTAACACCAACGAGTCACATGGCTGATTGGAAAATGGCTAATAGGTCCCAATTTGGACATTTTCATTTAGGGGTTATACTTACTTTTGTTGCCAGAGGTTTAGACATTAATGGCTGTGTGTTGAGTTATTTTGAGGGGACAGCAAATTTACACTTTTATACAAGCTGTACATTCACTACTTTACATTGTAGCAAAGTATCATTTCTTCAGTGTTGTCACATGAAAAGATAAAATAAAATATTTACAAAAATGTGAGGGGTGTACTCACTTTTGTGAGATACTGTAGCTTATAATGTTACACAGGATGTCTACAGATCTGCACCTTCACTTTACCAGAACTTCACTCTATATACTACACCGATCAGCCATAACTTTATGACCAACCGCCTGATATTGAGAAGGTGCTCCTGTTTCCACGAAAACAGCCCTGATCTGTAAACACATGGACTCCACTAGACCACAGAAGGTATGCTGTGTTATCTGGCACTAAGCCATTAGTAGCAGATCCTTTAAGTCCTGTAGGTTGCAATGTGGGTCCTTCATGGATTGTACTTGTTTGTCCAGCATATCCCACAGATGGTCAATAGGATTGAAGAATTTTGGAGGCCAAGTCAACACCTCAAACTCGTTGTTGTGTTCCTCAAACCATTCTTAAACAATTTTTGCAGTGTGAGCAGGGTGCATTATCCGGCTGAAAGAGGCCACTGTCATCAGGGAATAGTGTTTCCTTGAAGGGATGTACTTGATCTCCAACAATGTTTAGGTCAAGTAACATCCACATGAATGACATGACCAAAGGTTTTCCAACAGAATATTGCCCGAAGTATCATGCTGCCTCCGCCGCCTTGCCTTCTTCCCATACTGCATCCTGGTGCCATCTCTTCCCCAGGTAAGTGATACCCACATATTGGCCATCCACATGATATGAGTAAAAACATGATTTATCAGGCCAGGCCACCTTGTTCCATTGTTCTGTGGTTCATTTCTGATGCTCACATGCCCACTATAGGCACTTTGGCTGTTGACACGGGTCAGCATGGGCACCCTGACTGGTCTATGGCTACACAGACCCATACACAACAAACAGTGATAGCAAATTGTTTCTTCTTTCAAGGAATCAACTTAGTGAACAAAATGTTTACTTGATGCCTGATATATCCTACCCACTTTTAGATGCCATTGTAACAAGATAATCAGTAGTGTTCACTTTACCTGTCAGTGGTCATAAAGTTATGGCTTATCCGTGTTTACTCAACATGGTTTTCTCTAGAGCTGCATTACTGTCTATGTTCGTCCAGGTATACGCTAGATCTATACATACCTTATAAACTTATATGGGACGTCTGCAGATCTGTACTCCACTTAATGGAACATCAGTATATACTCAGCATGGTCTTCTCTAGAACTTCATCAGTATCTACACTCATCAAGGTCTACTCTAGATCTATGCTTACGTTATAAACTTATCTGGAAGGTCCGCAGACCTGTACCCCTAGTTTACATTTATTTACAATCTTTTTTGCAGCTTGATCTTCATTCTGTGCTCAGCATGGACTTCCATGGTGCTGCATCATGGTTTTCACTTATTCTGGACTTCTTCACATCTGCACCTCTACTTTACTGGAACCACAGTCTACACTTAGCATGGTCTTCTCTAGAACTTCATCACTATCTACACCAGTGTTTCTCAATTCCAGTCCTCATGGCCCACTAACAGGTCATGTTTTCAGGCTTCCCATTATTTTGCACAGGTGATTTGATCAGTTTCACTGCCTTAGTAATTACCCCAGCTGCTTCATCTGAGGGAAATCCTGAAAACATGACCTGTTAGTGGGCCATGAGGACTGGAATTGAGAAACACTGATCTATACTCATCCAGGTCTACTCTATTGCTATGCCTACCTTATAAACGTATCTATAACTTTGTAGACCTGTACCTCCAGTTTACATTTATCTAGAATCTTTTCTGCACCTGGATCTTCATTCTGTATCACTGTTCTATAAAGCTGCATGATGGTCTACACCAGGGATATGCAATTAGCGGACCTCCAGCTGTTGCAAAACTACAAGTCCCATTATGCCTCTGGGTGTCATGCTTGTGGCTGTCAGAGTCTTGCTATGCCTCATGGGACTTGTAGTTCTGCAACAGCTAGAGGTCCGCTAATTGCATATCCCTGGTCTACACTTATTTTCCAGATCTGCACCTCCACTTTACTGGAACTTCAGTCTATACTCACCATGGTCTTCTCTAGAGCTGCTTCATGGTCTACACTGATTTAGAATGAGAATGGCACCTCCTGATTACACTAGTCTTTGGGGGTCATTTACTGAAACTGGAGAGTACAAAATATGGTGCAACTCTGCATAGTAACTAATCCACTTCCAGGTTTTATTGCCAAAGCTTAATTGAACAAGCTGGAAATAGAAGCTGATTGTCTACCATGCACGGCTGCACCAGATACTGAGTGCACCAGCTTTGGTACCACTCCCCCTGTATCTCCAAAACAGGTGCAGCTCTTGTTTAAACTAATATGGAACAGCTTCAGTGGTGACATATAAGATCCAGCTGCCAAATGATAGCTCTTGAAGAGGGGAGGGGAGTGTGCCGCAGACACCAACTACTAATGAAGGAAAAAAACAGCAGTTGGCCGAATGGAAAATCCATCAAGATGAAATCTACTAAGCTCAGTCATTATGCATCGGGGAAAGGCTACAGACTGAAAATTCCCCAAACCAAAATAAACAGCAGCATTGCGTGAAAGTTCTATGATGTCTCTAGACACCTTTATCAGGTGCACAGCCTGTGTTTACATCACCATCACATTTATCTTTGCAGACCTTCTCTAGAGCTGCACCTTTTATCCACACTTACCTTGGATGTCTCTACAGCTGCAGCTCCTGTGTGATCTTGGGAGGAGCAGAGAGGATAGTTTGGGTGATATTTGGAGATAAGATTAGTGATGTAGCCCGGGGCAGAGTTGTAAATGGCTTTGTATGTTATTGTTAGCATTTTAAATTTTATCTGTTGGGCAATGGGAAGCCAGTGGAGGGATTGGCAGAGAAGGGTGGCAGACACTATACAGTTGGTAAGGTGGATGAGTCTGGAAGTGGCATACATCACAGAATGTCGAGGGGATAGCCTGCGAAGAGGTAGGCCAATGTGGAGGGAGTTACAATAGGCATGGGCCACCGTTGGGAATTGAGAATCCCGCTCTAAAGCCTAGTACACACTATGAGGTTTTCTTTGTTGAACGGAAAAAAAACTGATAGCTTAGGTTGGAGCCACAGTACTTATGATCCAATGTTAGTACAGCGATCTCTCCTGCTGAGCTATTGCTTTCTGACAGAACACTCCGGTCAGCACTTTTAGCCATTGGTTGAGAGTGCAGATTGGGAGCTGGTCGGCTCCTGGTTTTCCAGCATGCTCGTTTGACTTCTGTCGGACCGGCTGCCATACACACGGGCCAAATGTTAGCCAGTTTTTATTTACCTGGCTGATGTCGCCTGACATTCGGCCAGTGCGTAGTAGGCTTCAGGTTGGCCTCAGAAGGTATGATTTTCTTTCCTTCCACCACAGGTGGGAGAAAAGAAAATCTCTTCAACACAGTTAGAATGCGTCATTGTATTCTGCCAGTAGAGAGTGCGGGGAGCATTCCGGGCTGAAAGGACACAAAGGTTACTGCTATGTGCCCCACTAGGCAGATTTCCCTTTTTCTTCCTGTCCAGCAGTCAAAACAGGAAGCAAGAGGAAATCCATGCCAGTGAGGGAATTCCAGAGTGTAACCAGAACTAGAGTCTCAGTTGGAAGATTTTCCCTGGTTTCTGTTCGGGTGACAAACTAAAGTTTGGTATCTTCTTTCACTTCCCCTCTCGTTGATAACAGTAAATAGGACAAAGAGAGAAGGTGCATCTCCCTAGAGAGGACACAGACAGCGTCAGATGTTCTAATCCCTCTCAAATCTAACCAAGAAAATGAAATGTCACCCAGTTAGGATTTAGATCTACTTTAACCTCAAGATGCTTCAAGAATTGTACACCCACCAGATTAAGTTCCAACACCAACTCCTCCCTGTTCAACTTCTTCTTCTCCAGCTCATCTAGCTGACTCTGAAACGTCTGCAAAGAGAATAAAGAACACACCATCACTGTGAGTTTTTTCACCACTTTTCACCTCTATTTATAGCCCTCTTCACACAAAGAATTACAGAAAGCACACAGAGAAGAAAATGCGATAAATACAGTATATAGCTACAATGAGTAATGTGACCTGGATTCCTAATCGGTATATAGATCCCTCTTTTCTAGCACAGACTGGACAGTCTTACATATGTCATTGTCCTATTGTGCATGATATTTAAAATAATTTGATTTCCAACTAAACTTCCCATTTTTGGAAATAAAATATTATATTTTGTTTGTAGCACCCTCCTCCTAATAGAGTAGGCTTCTAGGTAAAATTAGTTGGCTCCATTGTAATCAGAGGAGCAGGGGTTGATTGTTTAGGGCTACCCAGTTACTTCTCCCTGTCTTCTAGAGCAGGGATATGCAATTAGCAGACCTCCAGCTGTCCCATCATGCCTCTGCCTCTGGGTGTCATGCTTGTGGCTGTGAGAGTCGTGCTATGCCTCATGGGACTTGTAGTTCTGCAACAGCTGGAGGTCCACTAATTGAATATCCCTGTTCTAGAGGATTCCAGAATCATAGTGGATGGGCATGCAGCCTGAATATTTATGGCACTTTAGCCAATCCCTGGGGAGGTGTGCCCAGTTGGTGGTGAGAGAGCCCATAAATGGTGTGAGGCCTGAGCAGCAGGGTGCAGAGTCCATGGGTCCAGTCCTGGAGGAGACCTTTGTGCATAGGTGGGCTGTGCCCCTGGGGCAGATTTCTTGGAGAAGTTTTTATAAAGACACCAATGTCCCAGCTAGGCTTCACTGGGAGGCCTATTCGCAAGCTTGAGTCCAGGGATAAAGTTGGGTCTGGAGATGCTCACTGGAGAGCCTGGAAGAAGTTGGTGGAAAAGAGTCCAGATGTCCAATGGTGGTATGTCTACATCTCCTTCACTAGGAAGAGGCTGGAGGAAATTGACAGGAGGCAACCATTGATCCTGTGGTTATGTGAGTAAGTGACCCCAGTCTTGAAGAGTTAGTGTGTAGATTTTAAACTTTGGACGGAGTACTAGTCGCAATTAGCATAGAGAACCTGTGGGGCATTCTTTTTCGTTCTGCCAGCCAGAATGTTGAGGAGTCCTCAAGTTATTAAAGAGGAGCTCCACCTTAAAAAAAAATTATTAAAAGCCAGCAGCTACAAATATTGCAGATGCTGACTTTTAATAAATGGACACTTACCTGTCCAGGGTATCCGCAATGTCGGCAGCAAAAGGCGAGCAATCGGCTGCCCCAGCCGCCATCCTCTGTGAGGGAATCAGGAAATGAAGCATTGCGGCTTTACTGCCCGGTTCCCTACTGCGCATGGTCCCTGTTTTGTTCTGGGAACTGTGTGTTTGTGGGATGTAACTGCAGATATTCTGCGGCTATCTATGCCCGGAAGTGGGTGCAGATACCTGTGTTATACAGGTATCTGCACCCCCTCCCCCCCGAAAGGTGCCAATTGTGGCAACGGAGGGGGGGAGGAATCTGATGAGCAGAAGTTCCACTTTAGGGTGGAGCTCCGCTTTATATTCTACATTTTATTGGGTGTATCCCATGCTTCTTCTTCCTATCCAAGTTCATCATTCCAAATAACAAACCCAAAAACAAACCCCTAGACCACATGTTTCAAACACAAGGCCCACATGCTGAATCATGTTGGCTGTCACACCTCTACTGCGGCCGCATCACACCCCTCCTCTCCGCCCCCACCTTGTCTTAGCAGTCAGCAGCAGAGAGGACAGAACTCCTCTTCCAGAGCTTGTGCCTCTCTGTGTAGGCTCATCCCCCCCTCCCCCCCCCCCTTCTTGTCTCAGCAGTTGGCAGCAGAGACGAGGACAGAACTCCTCCTACAGATCCTGCACCTCCCTGTGTAGCCGCAGCACCCTCTTGTCTCCACCTTCCCTGGTTCCAGTATTCGGAAGACTTCAGCAGCTGTCTCCAGCCCTCCTCTGGTCCTCCTACAGACCCTGCACTTTCTGCTTCCCAGCTCCATCCCCAGCTTCTTCCCAATAGTAGCACAAGATAAGGGGGTGCACTATGATGTAAGGAAGGGTGGATGACTTGACCTTTGGTGGTGGGGGGGCACTTGACATCTGCTTATAAATATTTAAAAGGAGAGTTACACACCACGTATAATCCACAAGAAGCTTGATGGGAGACTGCTCAGACTGTTTTTGGTCTGCTAACTAAAGAACTAAAGCCGTAAACATCAGAAGAAGCTGTGTGTTCTGTCCATTGGGCCAGATGGATGCATAACCATGAACATTTGGGTTTCTCAAGCTGTAGCTGAGAAGAGACGCAATTAGTGATGGGTAATCTCCAACAGCAGCAATTAGAAAATGTTCTCAAATTTGTATGATGAATTGTCCCCCTGCCTGCCAAAAAGTCCCCCGGCAATGATGCTGTTTACCACCAGTATAGTGCAACAAAACTACTTCTTAGTTGGACGTTCCTTCCTTGGGAATACAAAGGTCTATGGCTGGGAATGTCGCGTGGAGGCCTATGGCATGGAGTAGGGCACAAGATGGCGGAAGGTTTGGCCTCAACAGGAGGGACAGTGTTCTAGCCGGGCAGAAGCAGGGGCAAGGGCAAAACCAGCCAACCACAAAGACCCTTTTACAAGCTGAAGTTAGAAGCTAATTGGCTATCATGCACAGCTGCACCAGATTCTGAGTGTTCCAGGTTTAGTAAACCCCCTACCCCCACCCCAAGATGTTTCTCTTAATAGAACATTCCCTTGACGGATGATTTACGTCTCCTCACCGCAGTCTCTGACAGATCCGCAGCCAGTTTATCTGTCTTTGTTTCCAGTTTTTGGAGGGCCAAGTTCAACTCATGGAGACCATTCTGGAGGGCCTTCATGTCCACCTTGTCCTGCAAGTGAAAAGGATACATGGATTAACTGGGAGCACTCATACTCATACTTGTATGCTAATTAAAATAATTAATTTTGTATGTGAAACCAGTGTTATCTTCTTTGACTAAATTAACACTATTTTAGTTGATTAAAATATGACCAAAACTAAAACAATTCAGATGACTAAAATACGACTAGAACTAAAATTGCATTTTACTCAAAAGACTATAACTAAGACCAAATCGAAATTTGGCGTCAAAATTAACACTGCTTGAAACAAAAAAACTAGAGAATAAAGGAGTGTCTGCTTCATATCTAATTTTTAAGTATCAATAAATCTGACCTCCAGCCTTCCCTTCAGTCTTGCACAGTTGTACCAGCTCCTCTCCTGGAGTGAAATGTCTAAAGCCGCATACACACGATGGGACTTTCCGACAGGAAATGTTCAATGACAGGCTGTTGGCGGTAAATCCAACTGTGTGTACGCTCCATCGGACAATTGTTGTCGGATTTTCCGTGGACAAATGTTGGATGGCAGGTTTTAAAAAATTCCGCGGGCAAATGTGTGTTGTCCGATTTTCCAAGCGTGTGGACACAAGTCCGTCATACAAAAGTCCAAAGTACAAACACGCATGTTAGGAAGCAAGGATGAGCCAGAAGCGGTCGGTCTTGTAAACTAGCGTTTGTAATGGAGAATTTTTATTCGTGGCGCGGCAAATTATGAAATCTCGAAATGCAGCGCACAATTCTCTTCTTCTTTAATAGGATAATAATGAAGCTGCTTTCCTGGTGATACTGATGGAGTTATTGCAAATTAATTTTCAAAAGTTTTTTCTTCTAGTGATATCAAGAACAATATTATTATTCTTTTTTTTGTTTTGTTTGGGCAAGTTACCACAACACCATTATCCCGTAGTTTATAAGATCAAAGATACAACTATGTTGGTGTCCCTTGTTAATTTTACTTTGTATTTTTTAAAATGTAACTGCCTACTCCCAAACTGTCATTAGAAGTAAAACACATAGCCAAGTATTATGCCCTGTATACACGGTCGGAAAATGTGCGATGGGACTGTGTTGTCGAAAATTCCGATCGTGTGTGGGCTCCATTGGACTTTTTCAGTCGGAATTTCCAACACACAAAGTTTGAGATCTGGATCTAAAATTTTCCGACAACAAAATCCGATCATTTCAATTTCTGATCGTGTGTATACAATTCCGACGCACGAAGTGCCACGCATGCTCAGAATAAATTACTAGACGAAAGCTATTGGCTACTGCATTCTTCATAGTCCTGTCATGCGTGGTTTATGTCACCTCGTTCTGAACGATCGGATTTTCTGACAACTTTGTGCGATCATGTGTATGCAAGACAAGTTTGGGCCAAAATCCGTCAGAAAAAAATCCAACAGATTTTGTTGTCGGAATGTCTGACCGTGTGTACAGGGCATAATCCTCTACAATTTTTTTTATTGTGCATTAAAAAAAGAAAATAAATAAAATTAGACATGCTATCTCCCAATAGAACTTAACCAAAAGGTGCATTCTGTGCATCCAAAAATATAGAAAATATACCAAATCAAATCATTACTATTCAACCAAAAAAGCAATAACTCCAAGGCCAATAATAAATAACACGTTATCTCCTCCGATTCCGCAACATGTCTGGTTGACAAACAGCCGTTCAGAAACGAACTGAAAAGCGTGAAATTAAAAGTGCAAAATGAAAAGCGCGAAAAGAAAAGTGCGAATCAACACTCATCAAACTTCTACTAACACGAAATTAGCAGAAGGAGCCCAAAGTGTGGCGCTAAAGAGCTGAAAAACAACGTAGTACTCTACGTTCGTATTTGTTGGCTAACAATTGTGTGGCCGTGTTTATGCAAGACAAGTTTGGGCCAACGACAAAATTCCACGGTTTTGTTGGTGAACAATCTGATCGTGTGTACGAGGCTTTACTCTGATTTCACAGCACACTGCAAGCTTTTATACAATGTGGCATTAGAAGCTGTAGAAAGGCAGATAGAGCCTGCCTCATTTCCCGGCTGGAGGAAATCCTGCATCATCTAGCTCTTTCCTCCACAATTTTGACGGTCCCTGGCCCACTCCTTTCATTCATTGGATTTCACTTCTTTTAATCATGGAGGCTCAGCATCCCATGTGGGCGTTATCTAGAGTGGTCTGCGTGCGAATAAAGGCTGCCTAGAAATGTCCACTCCTCCAGACTGATATCCGTCAATCAAAGCATCTTCTCCCAAAAGTCAGCCCACTACTTATATCAGGTTTAGGAGCTCCCGCGAGGAGTACAGAGGAAGGGTGCTCTGATGTTTTTTAGGAAGCTATGTACAGCACCCTGCCAGCTCCTGCCACCAGCTACGATCTGCTTGTATTGCTTAGAGAAACACTGAGACCCAGTTATGATGTTATTATTATTATTATTGTACAGGATTTATATAGCGCCAACAGTTTGCTCAGAGCTCTACAAAATGAAGGCAGACATTACAGTTACAATACAATTTGGTACAAGAGGAATCAGAGGGCCCTTAATGGAATCTGTATAGTAAGTAATATATCCAGTGCTCTGCTGAGAACAAACCTTTCTGTTTTCATTGAATAGTTTCTCCACATCCTGTCTCAGGGTACGTAGCTGCTGCAGCAAATCTTCAGGAACACCTTTCTTACCTATAATAGACAAGGTCAATGAAAATCATTCTACAAAATTATTATAGTGGTTTTACCAGTATGGAACTAATATCATATTAAAAAAATAAAAACAATGTCCCCCCCCCCCCCCGCATCATGATTGTCAATCATGATGCCCGCCGCCACCGCCAACCAGGGTCAGTGACGTCACAAGGAGCAAGTGCCACCAGGTGATGCCACTTGGTGGGCCGCCCGTTAGCTGAACTGTCAAACGGCAGAGCAGGGAGATGGCGGAAGCCTTCAACATGAGCGGAGCTTTTTTTTTTTTTTCGGGTTCGGCGGTGGCTGCGGGTGTTGTGATTGACAATGGATCTACAGCAGAGAATATTGTTTTTGTTTTGTTTTTTTAAATAAAGGAATTGTCAAAAACTGTCTATGTGTTTTGCATTTTTTTTTTTAATACTTTGGTGAATGAGTAGGGGTACAATGTACCCCTACTCATTTGTATGGGGGGCGCAGGATCTGGGGGCACCCTTGTAAAAGTTGGCTTCTAGAGTCCGATAAGCCCCCTGCCTGCAGACCCCCACAACCATCAACCAGGGTTGTGGGGAAGAGACCCTTGCTCCCATCAACACGGGACCCCCCAAAGCACCCCCTATGTTGAGGGCATGTGGCCTGGTATGGTTCAGGAAGGGGGGGGGGCGCTTGTTCTTCCACCCTTTTCCTGGCCTGCCAGGCTGCATGCACGGATATGGATTTTAGGGGGCGACTCCATGACATTTTTTGTTTTTAATTTTGGTATGGGGGTTCCCCTTAAAATCCATACCAGACTTAAGGGCCTGGTATGGAATGGGGGACCCCACATCGTTTAAAAAATAAAAAACTGGTGTGGGGTTCCCCTTTAAAATCCGTACCAGACCCAAAAGGGCCTGGTATGGATTGGGGGGGGGGGGAGACTAAAAAATTCTCGTACAACAGAATACAAATTCGGAAGTGAAGTATTGTATTGTATTTGTATTATATTTTCTGAAGAATACTGTACTGGTGATACCAAAATCATACAATCTGGTATCATAGGAGAAAAATGTTTGTGCTTGTCTCATCAGATAATTTCTCATGAGTTGTCGCGATTGGCTCTCGAAAGCTGTGTACCAACGATCAGATTATCATACGTTCGCTGCGAAATCTGTATTTTTTTGTACGATTTTCTGATTGTGTGTACAGGCGTTTAGCATGAACATTTGTACAAACATTCATATGGAAATTCTCTGTACATTCAATGACTTTATGAATGTCATTCAAACGAAATTTACTCGCCTGAATAATAACCCCCATGTTAGAAATTCAATTGTTTGAGAAAAATGTTCTATCCTGCTCTTATGAATGTTCTCGCCACTGCAGTTAAAAACGAATATTGTTATGACCCCCATTCATGATTAGAAAATTGAACAAACGTTCATAAACAAAAATCTTGGCTCAAATGCTGCTAGTGTATGGCCAGATTTACTCAGGGTAGTCCCTGGCTATTGCTGTTTAGGTACCTGTAGCAGCATGGAGGATGAACATTGTAAATAGCAACAAAGTCTATGGGGCTGATTTACTAAAGAAAAATAGACTGTGCACTTTGCAAAGTGCAGTGGCTCCACAATTTAGTAAATGAGCAGAAGCTCTGCTGACTTCTATCATCCAATCCTGTGCAAGCAAAAACGCTGTTTTTCTATTTTCCTTGCATGTGATTGGGCACTCTTTACAAAGTGAAGCCTTACAGCTTTTACTAAGCTCTGCAGTAAATTGACTACTGCAACTCCTTTCTCATTGGCTTACCTTTAAATAGACTACCCCCCCCCCCCCTCCTCAGTCCATCATGAATGCTGCTGCCAGACTCATCTACCTTGTCTGCTACCCCTCTCTGCCAATCCCTCCATTGGTTGCCACTTGCCCAACAAATTCAATTCAAAATACTAACAATAAGTTACAAAGCCATCCACAACTCTGCCCCCATCTACATAACTGGCATAGTCTCAAAATACCAACCTAATCGACCTCTTCGTTCCTCCTGCTCTCTAGTTCCCTAATCACCTCCTCCCATATCCGCCTCCAGGACTTCTCCCGAGCCTCTCCCATCCTCTGGAATTCGCTACCCCAATCTGTCAGACTGTCTCCAAATTTATCCACTTTTAGGCGATCCCTGAAAATTTTCCTCTTCAGAGAAGCCTATCCTGCCTCCATCTAACAACTGCACTATTTTCTCCATTAGATCATCCCCCACAGCTATTACCCTTTTGTATAACTTGACCATCCCCCCTAGATTGTAAGCTCTAATGAGCAGGGCCCTCTGATTCCTCCGGTATTGAATTGTATTGTAATTGTACTGTCTGCCTCAATGTTGTAAAGCATTGCGTAAACCAGTGGTCATCAACCCTGTCCTCAGGGCCCACTAACAGGCCAGGTTTGCAAGATAACCAAAATACATCACAGGTGATATAATTTGCTGCTCAGTGATTGCAGTATTCTAGTCAGCATCTCCCCAAGGTAATACATAAAACCTGGCCTGTTTGTGGGCCCTGAGGACAGGGTTGATGACCACTGGCGTAAACTGTCGGTGCTATATAAATCCTGTATAATAATAATAATTATAAATGCAAAGTGCACAGTCTATTTGCCTTTAATAAATGAACCCCATTGTGTTCACCCGGCCCGGCTCACACACACCTCTGGTTCATTAGGTGATACACACGGCCAGGGACAAAGTCTGTGTGTACATGTGGAGCTCTTAGTAACCAGATCTGGCTGTCAAGAGCTGTTATGTTGTCTTACTTGGCTATGAATGAGCAGTGATCACCCAGATCCCGAGCAGTACAAAGCCTTACATGTCTACAGATGATGATTGTAAGCATTGCCAACCACAGCTTCTGCAATTAGGAGTGAACAAGGTTAAATGGGAAAATAATTCTGCTATTCCACGCTGGAAGACCCATCCACGACCCAAGAAGGTTCTCATCCAAGATTTTACAATACATGGCCCCATCCATTGGCCCCTCAATGCGGGAAAAGTCGGTCTGTACCTTTAGCAGAGAAACAGCCCCAAAGCATAATATTTCCACCTCCGTGCTTGACTGTAGTGATGGCGTTCTTAGGGTCATAGTCAGCATTTTTCTTCCTCTAAACACGGTGAATCCCCCTCCTCAAGAAGGCACATGTACAGTCATGCCCATACATCTAAATGATGCAGAGAGCACGGAGGTTCTTACATGCTTTGCTGGTGCTTTAGGGAAACATGATGTTTTAAAATACACATATGATAAAAATTATGGACCCTTCTTTTTTTTGTAAGTGGGCAAACTTACAAAACCAGCAGGGTATCAAATAATTATTTTCCCCACTGTATGTGCTGTAAATAATTTAAAGAACATCTTCCATGATAGAAGCTTATGACCAATTCTCTGGCATTTATATTTATCCTGTGGATTCACTACTAAGAGAGTTGGTGACCTAAAACACGCACTGAGGAATTCTGCGTTCACATTCACTAGCTGCTTACTTCTTTTGGTCACTTATCCAATAAGCAGCAAAGCCACAGAACAGACAGGACATCTAGGGAACTAGCACCATATAAAAAGTCAACAAGCACATCACAATTTCTTTTTAA
Source organism: Lithobates pipiens (assembly GCF_037356315.1). Lineage (NCBI taxonomy): Eukaryota > Metazoa > Chordata > Amphibia > Anura > Ranidae > Lithobates > Lithobates pipiens. The sequence continues at coordinate 326,756,755 of NW_027507784.1, forward strand.
AAGCTGAACTCCGAGATAAGCGAATCAAATATTGTCTAAATCCATTCGCCATGTATATTCCTCCTTGAATCTCGGTGTGCTTTGTGTATTTCTTCCAGATCTGTGCAGTAATCCAGTGTGAGATTTCCTGTAATAAAGACCAATCACTGCTGCTCTCTCTCCTTGTGCAGGATAGCTGGTCTTGTCTCCGCCCCTCCTGTAGTTTCTGCAGGCAGCTTGTAGTGGGTGGGGCCTGTTCGGTCCCTCCCACAGCTCTCCTCTCTGTACACTGCTACCTTCCAAAGTAATATCTAAGCCCTTGTACACACGATCGGACCAAGTTATCGGAATTTCCGGTTGCCAAGAACGCAGTGACGTAAGCCACGTACGGCGGGACCACGTTCAGGCTAGTAGCCAATAGCTTTGGCCTAGGAATTTGATCTGAGCATGCGTGGCACTTTGTCCGTCAGAGTAGGCTACACATGATCGGAGTATGTCCGATCGGAGCATTTTGTCGGAAAATATTTCCGGCAAGTTGGAAAAGTTGGTCCGACGGATATTCCGATGGAAACAGTCCGATGCATACCACACACAGTCGGAATATCCAACAAAACGCTCCGATCGGACACATTCCGACGGAATCTCCGATCGTGTGTACAAGGGCTAAGATTGCAAAGGCATTTGAGGCATAAAGTCAGTTTATATCGGGGCTTTGTTTCAGCTGGATTGGAACTTGGTGGAACTCTGGCTCAGGCCCTCTGCTCCCCGCTCACCACTATCACTGGTAAATACAGAAGTCCGGCTTCTGTGTTTACCAGTGATAGCTTGTCTCCAACAGATCTGCAGAGTGAAGGATGGGATCAAGGGAGATGCAAGTGCCTGGGGTTTATTGTGGATGCTGACACCCCCACTAGATGATCTGCAAGCGAGGGAGGAGGTGCCACCTACAGTGTGCAGAGAGGTACTAGAGCCGGCTGGGTGCTTCAGTTTAATACAGCAACAAAAATAAGACATGTGAAAGATGGAGCTTTTAAGAAGAAGGGAAGGTCAGAGCTGAAGAGGGGTGAAAGTGAGATGTGCATGGGAGATGCAGAGGTGAGCAGTTGTGAAAGAAGTCTGAACTCTGCACTCGGCACTCTATATGCAGCGCACCCCTGAACTCGGCACTCTATATACAACGCACCCCTGAACTCGGCACTCTATATACAACGCACCACTGAACTCGGCACTGTGTACATAAAGCACCCCTAAACTCTGCAAGTAGTGCACTCCTGAACTCTGCATTCTGTGGGAACCCCCCGCCCCCCAGAACTCTGCGCTCTTACACTGTACGTAATGCACTCCTGGTATTTATTGCCCCTTCAAGGCCCTCCCACTGTTATTGATGAAATTTGACCACACCTATTTGATGTGGTTTAGAGGGTGTGTGTGTGTGTGTGGGGGGGGGGGGGGGGGGGGGGGGGGGTGGTCATGGTTGAGTTCCTGCACCTATTTTTTGAGAAAAAAACATTTAATGACCTCACTCACCCATCTCAAGGTCCAACCGTTTCAGCTCTTCCTCAATACTCTGGACTCGATTCTGCAGCCCCTCGTGTCTGCTGCTGAGGGTCCCCAAACTGTTCAGTACCTTCTTCACATTCTTCTGCTTTGTGTCATTGCTGAGAGCCCAGTCTGAACTCTGTTGTGTACAGAGACAGTTGTCAGATTAGACGGACAGACAAGGAACATAATGGAGGTCTGCTGAGTGCTTTCACCAGGAAGACGTGTAAATGTGCATTTGATCATCATATATAAGCCTACCAAACTCCTCCGTACATATCCTTATATACTATAGACTCACTTTCTCAGTTAGGGCGTCATGTAGCGATGGCCAGGTCATCAGCTCTCCTGGGTCAGGGTAGGAGTTCAATCTCTTCTGTAGACCCTCCTGTAAGCAAAGGAAGACATGATAAAGTAGAGCTGTCAGAAAAATTCCTGCACTTTCAGTTTCCCAGCTCAGAACCCCCCCCCATCCCCCACTTCTTCCTGACAGCAGCACAAGGTAATGGGGGTGCACTGTGATGTAAGAGAGGGTGGGGACTCTTGACTTCTGATGATGGGGGGGGGGGGGGGATTTAGCATCTGATCTGGGGGGTGTTTTGATTTGGACATCTAGTCTTAGCCCTTGTACACACGGTCCGACATTCTAACAACAAAATCCGTCGGACAAAGTTGTCGGAAAATCTGATAGTTTGGAACGTGATGACGTTTGTTCGTTGCGACGGGACTACGTTGCAGCTAGTAGTCAATAGCTTTGGTCTAGGAATTTGATCTGAGCATGCGTGGCACTTTGTCCAATCGGAATTCTCTACAAACGATCGGACAAAGTACGATCGGATCATGTAGTTGGAAAATTTTTAGATCCAGCTCTCAAACTTTGTTGGTCGGACATTCCGACGGAAAAAGTCAGATGGAGCCCACACACACGGTTGGATTATCCGACAAAACGGTCCGATTGGACATTCTCCGTCGGAATGTCCGACCGTGTGTACAAGGGCTTACAGATACAACTGGCCCTCTGAGGGCAACCATAATGCTGATGAGTTTTTTTATTCTTAGTCTAGTGAATTACTTTTTATTATTTATCACTGGTAAACTTCAACAGAAGAGGGGTTTAGGATTGTAGGCTACACCAAAAGATTAATAGCAATATTCAGAGGACAAGCGTCTCTCTAATCTTCTTACATCAGCCTTTCCTGGAGGTAACATGGAATGGCAGGTAGAATTAGGACCCTATAAGAGCAGCCCCAGTCCATGTATCAACCTCTGGCACTTAGGCTACTTTCACACTGGGGCGGTGGGTGCGTCGGCAGTAAAACGGCGTTATTTTTAGTGCCGCGTTACCGTCAATTTTGCAGCACTGTTCGGCCGCTAGCGGGGGGGTTTACCCCCTCCCCGCTAGCGGCCGAGAAAGGGTTAAAACCACTGCAAAGCGCTGCTACGGTAGCGATATCCCAGCGGTATAGCCACGCTGCCCCATTGATTTCAATAGGCAGGAGCGGTGAAGGAGCAGTGTATACACCGCTCCTTCATCGCACCAAAGATGCTGCTAGCAGGACTTTTTTTAACGTCCCGCCAGCGCACCACTCCAGTGTGAGAGCCCTCGGGCCGTTCACATTGGAGAGATAGCAGCGGCTCTTTCAGGGCACTTTGCAGGCGCTATTTGTAGCGTTATAGCACCTGCAAAGCGCCCCAGTGTGAAAGGGCTCTTAGTTCCTTTCTAGCACAAGTACACCCAAATTCCACAGCAAGGTCTTTACTCTCAATGTCCTTAGAACTGTCTGGCACCCAAACTACACAGGTCGATCATCAGTGAGGGAGATAAAAAGATTCTTCTCCAGACCTGGACTTCAGAGCAGTACCCTCCAGCAAATACTACTTTAGCAATCTTCCTTGGGCCCACAGCCCAGCTCCCTTTTAGCACAAGCACACAGAAATCCACAGAAAGGACTTTACTCTCAGGCCGAGTACACACGCGGGGACTGTTCGCTCAACTTTGTCCGTCAAACAGTTTCAGCGAACAGTCCGCTCAAAATTAGCATGGACGGACTTGGCCACACACGAGGAACGAACAGTTTGCTGAAACCGTGCGCGATGACGTGAACGGCACGTACGACGGGACGGAAAATACGACGTCCTATACACTGCATTACAACTTTCGGCGTGTAAATCCTTTCTGAGCATGCGCGGAACTTAGTTTGACGAACAAGCCTACACACGAGGGGACTGTTCGCTGAAACCAAGTTTCAGCGGACAGTTTTTCAGAATTTCCGAAAAACTTTGTTCAGCAGACTGTTCGCTGAAACTGTCCGCTGAAAGCCCACACACGGGCGGACTGTCCGCCGAAACACTGTTCAGCGGACAAAGTTAGGCGAACAGTCCCCGCGTGTGTACGCGGCCTCAATGTCCTGGAAACTGTTTGCCACCCAGCCTCCACAGGCAGATCCTCAATGAGGGAGATAAAAAGATCCTTCCCCAGACTTCAGCACAGTGCCCTCCAGAAAATACACCTTTAGCAGTCTTCCTTCGCAGTGGTGGCTGGTGCTAAAGAATTTTTGGGGAGAGCAAACAAACCCTCCCCAGGTCCGCACTCACCACGGTCACAGCTCCACACACACACACACAAAATTTTATATACAGTATCTCGCAAAAGTAAGTGCACCCCTCACATTTTTGTAAATATTTTATTATATCTTTCCATGTGACAACACTGAAGAAATTACACGTTGCTACAATGTAAAGTAGTGAGTGTACAGCTTGTATAACAGTGTAAATTTGCTGTTCTCTCAAAATAACTCAACACACAGCCATTAATGTCTAAACCCCTTTCAACAAAAGTAAGTACATTCCTAAGTGAAAATGTCCAAAATGGGCCCAAAGTGTCAATATTTTGTGTGGCCGCCATTATTATCCAGCACTGCCTTAACTCTCTTGGGCATGGAGGTCACCAGAGCTTCACAGGTTACCACTGGAGTCCTCTTCCATTCCTCCATGACGAGATCACGGAGCTGGTGGATGTTCGAGACCTTGTGCTCCTCCCCCTTCCGTTTGAGGATGTCCCACAGATGCTCAATAGAGTTTAGGTCTGGAGACATGCTTGGCCAGTCCATCACCTTTATCCTCAGCTTCTTTAGCAAGGCAGTGGTCGTCCTGGAGGTGTGTTTGGGGTCGTTATCATGTTGGAATACTGCCCTGAGGCCCAGTCTCTGAAGGGAGGGGATCATGTTCTGCTTCAGTATGTCACAGTACATGTTGGCATTCATGGTTCCCTCAATGAACTGTAGCTCCCCAGTGCCGACAGCACTCATGCAGCCCCAGACCATGACACTCCCACCACCATGCTTGACTGTAGGCAAGACCACAGGACATGGTTCCAGTAATCCATGCCCTTAGTCTGCTTGTCTTCAGAAAACTCTTTTGCAAGCTTTCTTGTGCATCATCTTTAGAAGCGGCTTCCTTCTAGGATGACATCCATGCAGACCAATTTGATGCAACGTGCGGCGTATAGTCTGAGCACTGACAGGCTTACCCCCACCACCCCTTCAACCTCTGCAGCAATGTTATACCGCTGTATGGTCTTGGCCACCATGCTGCAGCTCAGTTTCAGGGTCTTGGCACTCTTTTTATAGCCTAGGCCATCTTTATATGGAGAAACAATTATTTTTTTCAGAGAGTTCTTTGCCATGAGGTGCCATGTTGATCTTCCAGTGACCAGTATGAGAGAGCGAGTGCGATCAAATTTAACACACCTGCTCCCCATTCACACCTGACATCTTGTAACACTAACGAGTCACATGGCACCAGGGAGAGAAAATGGCTAATTGGGTCCAATTTGGACATTTTCACTTAGGGTTGTACTCACTTTTGTTGCCAGCGGTTTAGACATGAATGGCTGTGTGTTGAGTTATTTTGAGAGGACAGCAAATTTACACTGTTATACAAGCTGTACACTCACTACTTTACATTGTAGCAAAGTGTCATTTCTTCAGTGATGTCACATGAAAAGATAGAATAAAATATTTACAGAAATGTGAGGGGTGTACTCACTTCTGTGAGATACTGAATATGTGTATATACACATATATATATATATATATATATATACACACACACACAAGGGGTCTTCAAATATTTACACACCTTTATACATTTAATAGAGTTTTAAAAAGTGTGGAAACTTTTTGAAGACCCCTCGTATACACACATACCAAGACTCATAGCACTGACATATTCCGTGGCACCCTACGAAGAACCATATCCACCAAACACTACTGAAGTTCCACTTACAATGTAACATCCTCATCACAGGCACAGACACTGAAGCCAACTGGGGTCACAGGTTAACCTCGCCAGTTGCATGTGGAAAGCAAAGCACCTAAAGCACAAGCAACCGACAAACTCCATGCAGACAGGAATCAAACCAAGTACCCCGTAGCTCACATATACGCACCCTACAAACTGGATGCAGACAAGAATCAATCCTAGTACCCTGCAACTCAAACACAAGCAACCTACAAACTCCATGCAGGAAGCTATCAAACCTAGTACCCCACAGCTTAAACACAACAACCTACAAACTCCATACAGATGGGAATCAATCCTAAAACACCCCACAGCTCAAACCCATGACCCACCAATGAGCTGAAAGCCCCCCTTAGTACATCAAACCCAACACAACTGCTAAAGAAACACAAGTCCCAGCAGAGCCACCATAACAATCTCCAGCAGCCAAGGACTACATCATTATAAAAAAGAACCTGCCTCTGTCCATCAAACCCAGCATGCCCCTAAAACTCAACAGCACCAACTTTACAGGAGAGCTGTAGTGGCCCTGGCTGGCAGGACATGCTTGCACTTGTAGTTCATCAGCAGCAGGTCACTGTACTGGTCCTGATCAGAGCCATGCTGGGGGAAAAGAGAGCTTACATTAACCGGCAGCAAAGTTCACTACTGGGCTACCCAGCAGTGGCGGCTGATGCTAAACAACCCCCCCCCCCCCCCCCCCAGGTCCCCTACCCTTTTTTGAAGCCAATTAGAACCTCTGACTCTAATCACGTGCTTAAAAAAAAATACCCCCCCCCCCCATTGGAATCCATGGTTCGGTGCCCTGTATGTAGATCAAAGGGCCGGACGCATTGGATAGGAAAGGGCGGCGCCCATGCACCCCCTATGGATGGGCCGCCTCTGTTCCTTGGGCTCTCAGCCCAGCTCCTGCTAAGACCCAGACTGCAATCTCCTGTCTCAAAAGTAGCCTCCCAGGAGACTGGAACACTCCCTGAAGAGGAAAGGCACTGGCCAGAGCTTCCCAAACATTTATCACCTCCCCAGTCACCTTTTGGACAACTCTTTTCAGGGATTGGCTGAGGTATGATTAATATTCATGCTGGCCATCTGCATCTCCTTGCCCTATATTCTGCATACCATACCGGTTCAAACCCTTAGTAAACCATTCCTGGGCACAGAGCTCTCCACAGATCACTGAGCACAGAAGCAGGGATCACTATGGTCTGAGTGACAGGTGCAATGATGTAAGCATGCCTAGGAACACCTACTAATAGCCCAGTGTGAGTGTAGACCAATGGGAGAGTAGGGTAGGGGACAATCCAACAGTGAGAGCACCCTACGTATGCAAATAAAGATCATACCTAGAGCTTAGATTTATCATACAGAGTCAGACCTCACATTTCTCTAGAGTGGTATAAGCAACACAGCTTGGTCAAAAACCTTCCCAGCCTTTGACTGGTTAGCAAAGGAGCTCCAGCACACTGATGGGGTCAACCCCCTGTTCTCTCTCTAGCAGCCCTTGTGATGTGAAATGTAGTAAAACCTGATTGTCTTCTGAGTATTACTCCTTTCTTTCCCAGACTGAATCCTGCTATGCAGGAAACTACAAGAGCCAAATATAAAGTCAGACTGAAGTACTATTTCATGAAACAATAATTACATTTTGTACTGAGCACATAATTGATTGGTAATGTCTGGTCTTACCGTCTTGTCCATCAGCAGTGGAATGTTGTGTGTCTGCCCTTCCAGGCCTTTCAGTCTCTTCTCCACCTCCTCAATGTTTATCTGTAAGACACAACATCAAATTTTGGTTTCAGTAACGAAAAACATTAACAGAATGTTAAAGAGACACCGTTTTGGAACACAGACACCACTATACTAACAAAAAAGGGCAAGTGTCTAACTAAAACCCTCTCAGGTATACAGGCTGCAACAATCAGTCTCTACCATATGTTGGTTGATAAGCAGCACTGCAGCTCAGGTCTTTGCAATGCACCCTTGCCCTAATCAATAAAGTTTAAATAGTCTGCCGGGCATTCAGCCGGTGCCTTATAAGTTAGTTTGTCTGCTTATGCCCTGGATAGAGGTCTGTCTGGCCTATGTCTGTCTGTTTAGGCTATGAACTACTCCTGTGTACAACTTGAAATGTGTTTGTTCACAAGGGCTAATCCTGATCATTGGCCAGTTACCTTTGGTATTGTCAGAATCTGTCTACTTGTTTGGAAACTGGGCTCTGTTTAGGCTGGTTGGTCTGAGAATCAGCTGGCTATCAGCTTGCTAAATGCTCTGACCAGAGCTTTCTGACATCTGTCCTGTCTATTGGTTGACTGCTGTTCCTGTAGTGGGGTCAATTTACTAAAATCTGGTAGCCAATCAGCTTCTTGAATTAAACTTTGAAAAAAAACTTGGAAGCTGTTTGGTTTCTATGCTGAGCTGCAGCAGATTTTGCACTCTACAGTTTTATTAAATCAACCCCAGTACTGATCTCCGTGACACAAGCACTTTTACGTGCAAATCCCACACAGTTGGATTTATTATACACAACTCTAGTCAGTGGGTCACCACTAGGCTAATTTTTCCTAAGTATCTGAAAGAAGAACTCTCACATTGCTCATAACTTCCAGTAAATGTCCTCCTTTTATTTTCCCATGTGGCACTGGACACATTAAAGAAACCTCTGGTTGGCTACTAAAGGCAACGCACCTTCCTTTAGTCAACCTGAGAAATGATGCCCAATGACTGTATTGCTATCCAGAACTTACCTTAGTAACCAGGTCATTGAGGGAGGCCAATCTTTCTTGCATCATGTTGTTGACTTGCTGGAGACTGTTGAAGGTGCTGAGCAGTTCCTGGAAGGCACTCATGGCCTAGTAAAAAAGCAAATGGAAGCTCAAAACGATTAAATGATTAGGAACAGCTCCTTACTAATGTAAAAAGACCCTTTAGACCACTCGCGTATTTCTTTTAAAAGCCATTACACCTTGACTTTAAGGAGAATCTGCCTTAAAAATAGAACTCATAAACTTCTTCTAGGCATTTACTGTACATGGACCCCGAGTAAAAATGTGCCCTCAGAGCTCTATCCATAATTGCACTTTATAGTGGACTTACCTCAAACAATGCCCTCCTTATAGTGATGTGGTGTCTGCGTTCTCCCTCGTCGATCTATCACCGCCATTGACATCTTGTTCCGGGCTTCTTCCATATCCTCTTGATTGGCATACTGTATATTCCAAGCATGCTCACAGAGTTACTATAGCCCAATATACTCAAAGCTACCCCTTCCTGCATATTTCTATGGCCAGTGAGGCTGCCCATAATAGTTATGGTCCAATAAGAATGTGTTAGGTTAGGGAAGGGATTAGTGGCAAGCTTCAACACTACTTTGATTTGACCCAAGCGCTTAGTCCTGGGAGGAAGGGGAGATAGTCTCCAATTTTCCAGAAGTACAGAGCATTTATAAGAATGCAAACCAGAATAGAGCAGGTGGAGGAAAATGGGGGGAAGGGAAATGGGGATTTGTGCTTGAAGGGGTAATTTGGCAGGGATGATTAGTGCTAGGAGAAGGGATGTGGGTGGGATTTGTGCTGTGACAGGGGGATTTGAAGGGAGGGAGAGGATTTATGCTCAAAAGGTACATTTAAGGAGTAGAGGAATTGTTCTAGGAGCAGGGAGTTGGGGAGGAAGAGGATTAGAGCTGGGGGGGGGTGGGATTATTTAGTACTGAAAGAGGGGGGATTATTTTGGGGGGAGAATTTTGGCTTGCAGAGGGAATTTATGCTTGGGGGTAAGTGTGAAGACTTTTGCTGACACATAATGTTCATATATTTTTTTTGGGGGGGGGGGGGGGAGTCACGTTTGGAATCTTTCCCCTGAGTGCTAGATGACAACATTCTCTTTTACCAGATTTTTTTTTATGTATTCCTGGTATCAGGTTCAAAAATATTAGCCAACTTTGGAAACATCTTACCTTAGTCACTCCATTTTCGTTGACCTCCATCCGTTTCTGGAGCTGCATGAGTTGCCACATCTCCTCCACGGGCTTGTTCTGCGACTGGCTACCTTGTAGAAGGCTGGTAGAGCTGGGCAGAGAGTCTAGCTGGAGAAGTCTGGCCTCCATCTTGGATACTTTCTCCTGTAGCTGGTGGAAGAAAGTGGATGGTCTGCTGGTGTCCTCCACTTGAACTGACCCGGGTTGGATGAACTCCCTCTCTTCCGGAGACAGTTTTCTTCGTACATCCCCAAGCTGTAGGTGATCCAGGAGACCATGAAGCAGGGAGTGGAGGGCGTTGAAGTTTACGGCCCCGAGTTCAGGAGAACCTATGGCTAAGTTCAAAAGCTCTTTGAGGGAAACAGAGCTGGACATTATGACGGGAGACCTGGAGGAAATATAGAGGATTACGAGTCAGAAGTAAAAAAATTCCCACAACTTTTCACACCCAGAGACAGATCTAAAATGAATGAGGACCATCATTTATGAAATTCCTTGATCAGTTTGATGCGCGTTACTCAAAATTTTCTAATATTTTTTGCTAGCCATACCTTTGCCCTACGTTTTATGTCCCATTAATAAAAGGAATGCCTAGGTGTGGAGCCTGCAGTGTCCCATGGGGCTCTAATTGCTTAATGTTGAAGAGTGAAATCATTGATTAGGGAGATTCACACCTGTTCAGGTGACAATTGTCCAAGCTGGCTTCAGACTTTACAATATGCTTATACAATTACCTACAAATTCACCAATGTAATGTGAGGGTGCATGGACCTAGAAAGATCCTCGGAGCGATGTGCACCCAAATCTTACAAGAGGAAACTCCAGAGGTCTTTCATGTTCTGGAATCCCCAGCATTCCCATGATCTCAACAGAAAGCCCATGATATCACCCTCGCCTAGGTGCCATGGGCAGAGGCCAGCGTGTGGGTTGGCTTCACACTTTTGCATTGCAGTAATGCACCTTCAGAATATTGGTGTGTTGTGTTGCCATTTATTTTTTTGTGGCAACCCAACAACTCTCCATAACACATCTCAGTACCATGCATTGTGGTGCGTGAGGAAAAAAAAGGTGCAGGTGTGTTTTTCTTTTTCTCCATTGAGATGCATAAGCAAACTATTCAATGAATGGGCTTCCTTACCGCTATGTTAACCCATGCCATTATGCAATTGAGGGGTGTAA